>NW_019154091.1:28736588-29165493 GCF_002288905.1 Enhydra lutris kenyoni | reverse complement strand
ACACACACACACACACACACACACACACACACACACACACACACACACATTCTCTCTCTCTCTCTCTCTCTCCTTCCCTCTATGTTTTTGGGTTTTTCTGTTTGTTTGTTTGTTTATTTAGGAGCCTAGGTTTTATTCTACACTGGGCCCTAACTGGGGAAGTTTCTGATCATGTTGAGTGGATTGAAAAAATTAATGTGGGCTGTAGGAAAGGTTAATTCCTTCAGTAAATTCTTTGTATGCCTCCTTTGTGCTGGCACCACGCTGGGTCCTGGGTTTCCATTGCAGAGGCTAAATACGTGATTCCTATTCTCAAAGATCTCGCAGGTTGGTCTTGGAGACCTAGTCTTCTAGTTTCATGCTACCTCTGCTTTTAATGTTCTTCCTTCTTCCAGTGAAGGAATTCCAGCAGTGTTGAGAAAACGGTATTGAGGTGTACTAAAACTCACATTTCAAAAAAAGTCCTTGGTAATCAAGGGTTCCATATCTCTCACCTTATAATTATCCACTGAAGTCAATTTATAAGTGGTTGAGACTTTTTCAAAGATTATATTCTTTGGAGGAGAAAAGCTAATTTGTTTTAAATCAAGTCATTTGGATTTTTCACCTCACTTGCTTCTTTTCCACTCCAGGTTTAGATGAAAGCACTGGCATGGTGGTCAGTAGCCCAGTGAATGACGTGAAGTACATAGCAGGGAAACCGATTCTTGATAACAACGCAGTGAATCTGTTTTCTTCTGTCCTCATTGCCCTCTTACTCCCAACTGCTGCTTGGGGGTTTTGGCCCAGGGAGTGAACTTCTTTTCATTTACAAAGGTTGAAACTGTGGTAAATTCAGCTAAACTTGCAATCCCAAGTTTCATCCCTAAGAAGAATAATTGTAATTGGCAAAGAGAAAATACTGGCTCTTCCCATATTCGTTGTGATGAGATTTCACATTTTTTCTCTCATTAATTGCCTTGAAACAGCAAACCTCTTTGTAGTGAAAGATAAGTGTACATAGAACTTACTTTTATTTTTCTTCTGCTAAATAGAGCTTCTTGAGCAATGAAGCTCTGATGGCCCTAAATATTGCTGTATGTTGGCCTAAAAGTGTAATGCCACTTGTGCCAGTTGCCCAAATTTTAGTTTTGGGTGGTTTAAATTGATGTGTGTGGAAGCCTGAATAAATATACTCCTCATTTCCTCCATTATTTGCCATTTCCAGTTGTGAAAAGTGTGGAGTATGGTTCTTAGGGAGCTACTCCACATGTGTTCTTCCTTCCTCAGGGTTAGTAATGAAAAAAAAGTAAATGTCTTTTTCATATGACCATTAGAATGCATGAAAAAAATTATTTTTAAGTAAAAGTAAAAGAGATTTATCTTCTGTCCATAAAATGTGCACCTTACTTATATTTTAGTTGATTTTTGAGCAGACATTATCTTGAATTTAATATTTTTTAATAGATTTTCTAGTTGTCTTTGAAATTTATATAGAAATCTGTTTTACTTTGGCACCCTGAACAGTTAGAGTCACTGGAAAACTATCGTAATTATTTTTTTATTTGCTACCTATAATTGATTGGAAGATGCTATGATTTCCTATTCTGTGCTGAAGTTATGTTCTCCTGTACAATAATAGACTCAACTAAAATGAATTCTACTTTTCTGTTTTATCCTTCACTATGATTTACTGTATGCTAAAGGAGTTTGAAATGGTGTGGATTATTTTGCTGAAAGTATTTAAAAATATTTCTCATGTGATTTCCATACACCCCCCCCCCATACTTTTTTGCATTGAAATTGAAACTGAAGAGAGATTCCATGAATAAGCCACCATTATTAAGAGTGGATAAAGCTTAGATTTCTTTACTGGTGACTCTACTACAGTGATAATTGAGAACTGAGTTGATTCCGGAAAAAAGAAAGAAAAAAACAGTTGACACACTTAATCCTTAATCCAGGCAACAGAGAGGGTCTCAATCATTGGTTTTCACCTTTGGGTATACTTTGGAATCACCTGAGTATCTTTTCCTGGGCTTCACTTCGAAGGATTCCAATTTACCTGTTCTGGGTTAGAGCCTGGGTATTAGCACTTTTTAATAAGAGTTCTTGCTGCTGCACATGAGAATCATCTAGGGTGTTTTTTGTTTTTTTAAGATTTTTTTTTTTAAAGTAATCTATACATTCAGCGTGAAGCTTGAAATTACAACCTCAAGATCAAGAGTTGCATGCTCTACTAAGCCAACCAGGGTAGGGCATTTTTAAAAACACTTGCCAAGGCCCCTCCCTAGATCAAGTAAATCAGAATATCTGAAGGTGAGGCTCATGCATAGGTTATTTCTAGAAAGCTCTCCAGGAGATTCGAATTTTAAACAGGTTGAGAACTACTAAATCAGAATGGCCTAAAGCACTATGCATAAAAGAAGCTTCAAAAGAGTGGGACTTTGCATTTTATGCAGGCAGTATTAGTAGCACTGCTGTATGCTGTCTTTATACAGTAAATCTTCTAATAATTATACCGTGTCTTATAGCTACATCACTTACCAGCTCATTCCTGTGTTAGTTTTCGATGCAGCCTGTTTATTCCTGTAGCTGTTCCAATATGCCTTTTCTCTTTTCCTGGTGACTCATCCTCATGACATACCATGGAATAAAAATATTTTTTGCAACCATCTTTGGGTTTGATAAAATCACCATATCATTAACAGGTTAGGGAAATACTGCTTGACAAGCCTTTATTTGAAACCTAGGGCTAATTGTGTTTTGAAATCAAAATTTTCAGATTTTAGAACACTAATAGAGTACATATATTTTCCTCAAATTCTCAAAAGAGTCTAAGATAGCAGCCATTCTCAAATACACTAATATTTCTATGGTGAATGTATGAATAGCACCACTAAGTGTGATAACTGAAGACTATAAAGAGCCTCAGGTCAGGTCAGTTTTGTCACCAAATTTAGGAAGAAACTTTCTGTTTGCAGAGCTTTTTTTGGATATGAGAATTATAGATAAGGAATTGTGGCTCTTTTTGCTTTTAATCTTAGCTGTATTTTATTGTAACATTCTTTGTAAGTGGATATTTAACTAGTTCATTCTATTCTTCCTCTTTACTGAGTGAACAGTTTATTTTAAAAACACTTTCATAGGGGCGCCTGGGTGGCTCAGTGGGTTAAGCCTCTGCCTTGGGCTCAGGTCACGATCTCAGGGTCCTAGGATCAAGCCCCACATTGGGCTTTCTGCTCAGCAGGGAGCCTGCTTTCCCTTCTCTCTCTGCCTGCCTCTCTGCCTGCTTGTGATCTCTCTGTCAAATAAATAAAATCTGTAAAAAAAAAAAAAAAAAAACACTTTCATAGAATTCCATATAAAAGTATAATAAAAAAAAATGTACTGCCTACCTCGGAAGCTTAAAGGTGTACATACCATTTCTTAAAACACTATTATGCAGTAGAGGAGAGGAAGGTGTATGTGGCCCAAGGCTTTTGAAGCTTTTGAAGGAGACCTGAAAATTTAAAGGAGTGGCATTTGAGGACTCATCAGTGGAGGTACCAGGAGAACAATGAATTGATACAATCGGTAATTCCATTCTTTGCTTTTCTCATTACTTGGGTTATGTATGCCTCAGCCAAGCTGAATATATTTTTCTTGTTTCTAACTCCTACCTATGTAGGGTGCTGGCTTCAGAAATGCCAACCCCATCCCAATTAGATAAAGACCTAGTATAGAAAAAAATCATGCAAAAATCATAAACTTTGCCTCATTCCTGTAGCATTAACAGATGCTCCCTGTTATGCAGTAGGTATACTGGAGCCCAATCATCTGATGTCCCTGGTGTTTCATCTGCTGTTCTGATGTCATCACAATGAGAAAAAAAGTGTTGTAGCCATCAAGTTTCAGGTGAATTATATATGCTTTAAAGATGAAAACAAAATTATGCAACTAAATTATTTAATCTCCTAATGGAGTATCTGTTGCTATAATTCCAAATGGTCCTGAATATTTTAAAAATATGTAGATGTCCAATATATGTTTGTTAAATTAAGTTGTTTGACTGTAAACAGTGTTTTAAGAGTCACTCAAAGTTAATAATCAGGAACATTTTTCTGGAGGAAAATAAAAAATAAAAAAACAGTTTGGCTACCTGAATTTCTGAGGACTGTGATGATTCCAACATTTCTCAATCATGTGATACACTATTAATGGTTCTGGAACTAATAAGTCAGGAAATGATAGTAAGGGCAAGGCTCCTAAAATTGTTTTCTCTGCCAAACTAGACATGTTAACTGTCATTCATCACCCCCTTCAAAATTTTATACATGTGGTAACCCTTTTATGTTTGGATTTTTTTTTCTTTTTGTTTTTGTTTTTTTTTTTGCATTTTTTATTTTTTTAAGGCATCTCTACTCCCATTGTTGGGCTTGCACTCACGACCCCAAGATCAAGAGTCACATGCTCTATTGACTGAGCCAATTTATTTGGCTTTATTTCTTTTCTTTTTCTTTTCTTTTTAATTGATATTTAATTACTTATGTAACACACAATCTATTCTTTTAATTTTTTAAAGATTTTTTAAATTTTTATTTGAGAGAGAGAGTGCGTCAGTGCGCAAGTGGGGGAGGGCGGAGGGAATGGGAGAGGGAGAAGCAGACTGACACAGCTCCATCCCGGGACTCAGAGGTGGAGGCCAAGAAAAACAAGGCTGTACCCACCTTGAGTCTAGCCCAATTTCCAGAGACAAATAACTCAGTTCCTTAAGCCCTAATGTCACCCTCCCCTCCATAAACAAAACTGAAGGAGGCTGAGGTAGAAGGAAAAGCAAATAAAGTTAAATTTCTTCTAAACCCAAATCTCACTAACAAGGATGCTTGATAGCAAGAATGTAACATTCCACCAGGAAACTCCCAATTGTTTTCATGCTAGTGCCTCATTAAAGGGAAAAATGGCCTTGGCTTGATAGTAGCCAGGCCTTCAATATCCTGACAGTCTTCTTTACCCTGATAGCCCTTCTGAACACCCCCTTTGTCCTCACCCACCGCCGAGTCCATCCCTACTCTGCTTTTAAAAACTCTGACTGTAATCTGGCTCGGGGTCCAAGTCCTTACCCCGCTGTGTCGGGTATACTTGGGCCTAGGCTTAAGCTTTGTCAAATAAACCCTCATGCGATTGCATCGGTGCTTGGCTCCTTGGTGGTCTCTTAGATGCGAAAACTTGGGTACAACAAGAGATCATGACCTGAACCAAAATCAGGCACTTAACCAAGTGAGCCATGCAGGTGCCCTACACTGAATCTATTTTTTAAATATTAGAATATTAGAGATAAAGCTAAAATATCCTTTTGCCTCCACAACTCCCTCAATAAACCAAACCTTCTATCTTCACCAGAATAACTACTGTTAGAAATTTGAGATATTTTCTACACAATAATTGTTTGGGTGTATTTTTAAATCTTTTTAATTTTTAAGATTTTATTTATTTGACAGAGCACACAAGCAGCGGGAGGGGCAAGCAGAGGGAGAGGGAGAAGGAAGCTCCCCACTGAGCAAGGAGCCAGATGTGGGGCTTAATCCCAGGACCCTGGGATCAAGACCTGAGCTGAAGGCAGATGCTGAACTGACTGAGCCACCTAGGCATCCCTGTTTTGGGTGTGTTTTAATACTTTTTTTTAATCAATGAAATTTTGTTATAATTAATACCATCATTCTGCTGCTTTTAAGTTGGATGCCTACCTTCAAGAAAAATCTATTAAGGAAAAAAGGTTAAAAGGTATATACCAAAATATTAATGTGTTCTTTCTAAAATTTCTACAGTCAAATGTGTTTCTTCTACCAATCAAAATATTCAAACAAAATAATCTCCGGAAATTACTCCTCTTCCCCATCTACCCCTCCCCATCATTGTTTTAAATAGTATTCCTTTTCTTTATAAACTATCTTATTAGCAATCAATTAAAAGAATAAAATGGGGGTGCCTGGGTGGCTCAGTCGGTTAAGTATCTGCCTTTAGCTCAGATCATGATCCCAGGGTTCTCGGACTGAGTCCTCATCAGGCTTGCTGTTTGGTGGGGAGCCTGCTTCTCCCTCTCCGTATGTCCCTCCCCCTGCTTATGTACTCTCTCTTAAGTAAATGAATAAAATCTTAAAAAAAAAAAAAAAAAAGAAACACAACTTTGTTTGTTTGAGATTCCCTATCTTGAAGCCTGAAGCACCAGTCTAATCCAAGTTGTAAAGCTTTAACTTTAGGGGCTCCTGGCTGGCTCAGTCGGTTAAGCGTCTGCTTTCAGTCCAGGTCATGATCCCAGGGTTCTGGGATTAAGCCCCACATCTGGCTCTCTGCTTACCGGGGAGCCTGCTTCTCCTTCTCCCTCTACCTGCTGCTCCTTCTGCCTTTGCATGCTCTTCAAAGGGTCCGTAGACAAAAGGACGAGACTGATACAAAGCAAAGGTCAAGCAAAGCTTTATTTCGCGCCAAGCATCGAGAATCAAACTGACCGGCCACGGCCGTCTCTTGCAGAGGCGACCCCCCACCCCCAGCCTCACAGACTAACTTTTATAGAGTAAAGGCCATGTGGTTGAGCCTGGCTACACACAGGTGGCCAATTGAATTACATTCTACCCCATAGTAGTTATTTGAACTAGCCTATCACCCTGGTCAGAATTGGCGCCCAAAAGGCAGGGCCCACATTCTTGGGTGGTTAGGGAGGTGCTTTCCTGATTGGATGTCTCCACCTGGCCGAACATGTCCTTGGCGGGTAGGGAGGTAATACATGCACTTTCCCTTGATTGGACGTTTCCATCTGGCCGGACACGTCCTTGAATCTGGACTCCGTTATCGGGGGCTATTTGGCCATATTTCACCAATTCTGTTTCTAAGCGCTTTCCTCTTGGGGGAAGGGGCAGGTTCAATCTAAGTTTACTACATAAACAACAAAATGGCTCACTCTGGCTAAGTAGGCCCTTACAGCTCTCTCTCTCTCTCAAATAAAATCTTCTTCTTTTTTTTTTAAGATTTTATTTATTTATTTGAGAGAGAGACAGTGAGAGAGAGCATGAGCGAGAAGGTCAGAGGGAGAAGCAGACTCCCCACGGAGCTGGAAGCCCAATGTGGGACTCAATCCCGGGACTCCGGGATCATGACCTGAGCTGAAGGCAGTTGTTTAACCAACTGAGCCATCCAGGTGTCCCTCAAATAAAATCTTCTTACAAAAAAAAGAATAAAATGGGAGTTGAATATAACATAATGAAAAGTAACAGTGGATACTCAAAGCAATACTTTAATACTTTGCACTTTTGGATTGTTGCAAAAATTAATACAAGTATCACAAATCTCTACCTGAATGGTGTATTTTGAGTGTGGTTTTTTTTTTTTTCACTTTTTTCAAATTCTGATCTTAGCTGTTTGCATTTGAAATTATACATGACAAACACCTTGGCAAAATTCTCAACATGTTGTCATAGAATTCTAGAACAAAGAACCTTAAGGAATATTCTTAGCTCATTGCCCAGACTTGAAACTAAAAAATATGTATACCATCTTGCATGAATGAGTGTATTGTTTTCTAACATGAATGCCTCCCAACCTTTGCATACCCTGTCCTTCCTGCCTGGAATTCCTATCCTCTCTCTTCCCTTAATGACACTTCAAACACGGCTTAACGGTTTAATGGCTTAACAGTGCTTCCTTCAAGAATCTTCTCAGGTAGGGACGCCTGGGTGGCTCAGTCATCAGGTGTCTGCCTTCGGCTCAGGTCATGATCCTGGAATCCTGGGATCAAGCCCCGAGTGGAGCTCCTTGCTCAGTGGGAAGCCTGCTTCTCCCTCTCCCACTCTCCCTGCTTGTGTTTTCTCTCTTGCTGTGTCTCCGTCAAATAAATAAAGTCTTTTAAAAAAAAAATCTTCTCAGGGTCAATTAGGTATCCCCATACACATTCTACGCTGTAACTACAGCAGTTACCACACAATGAACATTTACTGATTCAGCATATTAATACTTAACCTTTTTCTTCAAACTACTGGTCTCCCTATTGCTAAGAACGGTGTACATGTTCTTAGAAATGCACAGGTAGAAAGGGCTCTAGACATCTCCTTAGGACTAAATATAGTTTTTAAGTCCATTTGTGGGGCTAGACTAATGATAGGGATTCTATTATTTTTCTCTTAATCTCATCAGGCTACAATGTTTTAAATAGCAATATCATATAGGATTAGCAGCACCTGGGTGGCTCAAGTGGTTAAGCATCCGACTCGATTTCAGCTCAGTCATGATCTCAGGGTCCTGAGACTGAGCCATGCGTCATTGAGCACTCTGCCTGTCTTCCTCTCCTTCTGCCCCTCCCTCTGCTTGCATGCCTTCTCTCTCTCTCTCTCAAATAAATACATCTTAAAATAAAAATAAATGGTGTTACCATATAGGATTACCAGAGAATAAACTCATTAGAACTGGATGTGGTAGATACAGGTCCCCATATTTCTATTGTGATAATCTGTGTAATGCTGCATATAATAACTCAGTTATAATTCTAATAAAATTTGATCCTAAAGTTGATCTTTATAATGGACTAATATATTATTCAACAAGATTAATTCAGTTTTTTCCATAAAGTAGGGCACCAAATTGTGTCCAAACACTAACCATTCTCAAGTGTGTTTCCTCAGTGATTAACAAGCAGCTTCTCTGTCAGTTACACAACTTGTACCCTGGCATATATTGAAATATATTTTGAAATAACCGTTTTTTTCTCAATTTTAAGGTAATATATTCATTACACAAAATTTAAAAAAAGAAAAAGGTGTAGAAGGGAAAAAGATTCATAATCCTTCTCAAAGACAGGATTATTATTTTAGTACATTTAATATTTTAGGAAGGAAAGAAAATATCTAAATCCTTTTGTGTGTCCTGGTGCAGAAGAAACCATGGTTGTTAAGTGGGTCTGGTCCCAGGCATAACATTCTGTTTTGATTCTCACTATATGATGTCCCGTCTCACACCTGAGCAGTGAAGTAGTGTGATAAAGGGCTTAAGGGGCACCTGGGTGGCTCAGTTGGTTAAGCATCTACCTTCAGCTCAGGTCATGATCACAGGGCCCTGACATTGAGCCCCACCTCAGGCTCCTTGCTCAGTGGGGAGCCTCCTTCTCTCTCTCCCTCTGCTACTCCCTCTGCTTGTGCTATCTCTCTCTTTCTCTCTCTGTGTCAAATAAATAAATAAAATCTTAAAAAAGAGAGAGAGAGTTTAATCTTGAGGTAAGGAAACCCGAGTTTCAGCCTCCAGTCACCCAAAAACATTTGTGTGGTGCTTCTATGCTTTAGGTACTGTGTTTTGAAGTTGGTGAATCAAAGATGTATAGGACAAGAATCGGGCACTTCTGATAAATATGGGGGAGAGAAATGTGTGTGACTACCATGAACAAATATGTGTCTACTGTGATTTTTTTTAAAATAAAGATTTTATTTATTTATTTGACAGAGAGAGAGGAGACTGCACAAGCAGAGGGAGATGGGGAGCAGCAGACAGAGAGGGAGAAGCAGGCTCTCTGAGACAGCCTGATACAGGGCTCCATCCTAGGACCCTGGTCTCATGACCTAAGCCAAAGACAGATGCTTAGCCCACTGAGCCATCCAGGCGCCCCTACTGTAATTTTTTTTTAAGTATTTTTATTTTTGCCTTCTGTTGCCCCTTGAATCAACTTCCCATAACCTTATATAAGAACTCCAAAAAGCCCTTGACATTTCTCTTGTTCTTAGAAACTAGAGGGAGAGTAGGTCGATGAACTGAGAGAACAGAGAACCATGTTCCTCTTTCCCACTGCAGGCTTCCAACCTAAAGCAGGTTCAAGCTGAGGGTGGGTGGGGAGACTAAGTCAAATCTGAATGAATGAATGAATTAATTAATTAATTTTTTGCTTTTTAAAAAAAATTTTATTTATTTATTTATTTGAGATGGAGAGAGCATGAACAGAAGAAGAGGCAGAAGGAGAGGGAGAAGAAGACTCCCTACTGAGCAGGGAGCCCGATATGGGGCTTGATCCCAGGACCCTGAGATCACGACCTGAGCCGTAGGCAGATACTTAACTGACTAAGCCACCCAGGTGCCCCTGCTTTTGCTTTTTAAATCCAGGTTTGGCTATTCTAAGTGCTGAATTGAGACTGTTGTTAAATTGAATTTTTGCTGATACTGGTTGATATGTTGTTAAAATTCACATTTTAAAATCCTAATCCCCAATGTGATGACATTAGGAGATGGGGATTTAGGGAGGTGATTAGGTCAGGAAAAGGGCACGCACATGAATGGAACCTGCATGGGGCTCCTGTTCAGTGGGGAGCCTGCTTCTCCCTCTCTCACTCCCCCTGCTCTTCCTCTCTCTCTCTCTGTCAAAATAAATAAAATCTTTAAAAATAAATAAGATAAAATGCATTTCAATGCTATAAATTTCCATCTAACCACTACTTTCACTGCAAGGCACAACGTTGGATAGGTTGTATTTTAATTTTTACTTATTATAAAACATCTTCTAAAATATTTTTTTTTAAAGATTTTATTTATTTATTTGACAGAGAGATCACAAGCAGGCAGAGAGGCAGGCAGAGAGAGAGGAGGAAGCAGGCTCCCTGCTGAGCAGAGAGCCCGATTCGGGGCTCGATCCCAGGACTCTGAGATCATGACCTGAGCCGAAGGCAGCGGCCTAACCCACTGAGCCACCCAGGCGCCCCTAAAATATTTTTTATTATGAAGTAAGTTCTATTCCCTATGTGGGGCTTGAAATCATGACCCTGAGATTCAGAGTTGCATGTTCTACCAACTGAGCCAGCCAGGCGCCCCTTAAAATATTTTCTAATTCCTGTCAAGACTTATTTTTTGACCCATGTACAATTTAGAAGTGTATCATTTAATTTCCAAATACGTTGGGATTTTCCAGCTATCTTTGTCATCGACTTATAGTTTAATTACCTTGTGGTCTAAGGGCAAACTTTGTACGAAGTTTATTCTTTTAAATTTGTTAAGGTGTGTTTTATGGCCCAGAATGTGGTCTATCTTGGTGAATGTTTCATGTGATCTTGAGAAGAATGTGTATTTAACTTTTGTTGGATGAAGTATTTTATAAATGTTAATCATATTCAGTTGATTGATGGTGCTCTTCAGCTCTGCTCTATCCTTACTGATTTTTTGCTTGTCGGATCTGTCAATTACTCATAGGTATTGAAGTCTCTAACTCTAAGAGTGGATATATCTGTTTCTCCTTACAGTTCTATCAGTCTTTGCCTCATATACCTTCAAGCTCACTAATTCTTCCTTCAGCAACTGATGAGAACATCAAAACATTCTTCATTTCTGTTTATATCTAGCATTGACTTCTGATTCTTTCTTAGGATAACCATCTGTCTGCTTACATTACTCATCTGTTTTTCCATATTGTCCACTTTTTTCTTTAGAGCCCTTAGTATATTAATTAATTATTTTAACTTCCTTGTCTTATAATTCCAAAATCTTTACCATATCTGAATCTGGTTCTGATGCTTGCTTTGTCTCTTAAGACTGGTTTTTTCCTGTTAGCATGCCTTGTAATTTTTTGTTGGAAGCTGGACATGATATACCAGGTGTAGGCCTTAGTATGTGGTTTTATAATTACCTGCAAGGAGTTGCACTATGTTTAATGTTTGCTTTGCTGTGGTGTCAGAGGCTAAAATTTCCTCTAGGGTCCTTGTTTTTGTCTCCCCAATTGTCTTTGGGTATTACTAGAAGAGGAATGTAAGAATAGAGTCTGAAGTTTGTAGTTTTTTTAGCTTTAATCTCCTGTTATTATGCAGGAGCCCTATTGATGGGGTGGCCGAGTGTGGGAGAAGAAGTGTTCTATAATCCTAAAATTAAGTCTCAGTCTTTTAGTGAGCCTGAGTTAGGTATTCCCTTTTCCTCCATGTCAAAGGCTAGAGGAGGCTGAAGTTGGGTATTTCCCTTCCCCCAGGTAGGTTTAGGCTTTGGTTAAACGCCAGTCAGTTAGGCTCTGGTAAAGCAGTTTTCCTTGATGGAGAACTTTGTTAAGGATAACTGAGAGCTCTTTAACACTTTAAAAATAAATACTTTTGGGCACCTGGGTGCCTCAGTTGGTTGAGTGGCTGCCTTCAGCTCAGGTCACGAACCCAAGGTCCTGGGATCTAGCCATGGGTCGGGCTCCCTGCTCAGCAGAGCGCTGCTTCTCCCTCTCCCTCTGCCTGCTTGTGCTCTCTCTCTCTCTCTCTCTGTGTCAAATAAATTTTAAAATCTTAAAAAAATAAAAAATAAAAATGATTACTTTCCCCCTCCCCCTGGAGGGATTTTTCTTTGGTCCTTACAGTGAAAACTAGGTATAGCTCTTAGAGGTAAAATTCAGGAAAGTGTAGGGGCCCCCCTAATCCTGAACTCCTTAGGAATTTTTAACTCTCGGCCTAGTCTGCAGTGAGTTTTCCAGCAATTTGTTAGTTACAGTTTAAAGATTTCCTGCTAATTAGTGGCTCTAGCTGCTGGCTTTTGCTCCTGGGCTTCTGCTCCTATAAACTGTGATTCTGTTTGTCTCTCAGTTTTCAGGAAAGCAGTTTGCCCTGGGACTTCACTTCTCAGCTACATCTAAGAATTGTTGATTTCAATTTGTTCAGCTTTTTTCTTGTTGTGAGGTTGGAAGTGACGAGTTCCAAGCTCTTTTTGTGTCAGATGAGAATCAGAAGTCACCGGTGTGGTTTCAATGTTAACCATTTATGAACTGTGTGATAATGAGCCTCATTTTCTCATCTGTGAATAATAATACCTACTTGGCAAAGTTGCAGAGATTTGGGTTGTATGCATGCAAATCACTTAGCATGGTATAGGAATTTAATGAGTGGTTGCTTTACTATTTGTAGATGGCATACCTTTCTGAGGAACTGGGCACATTCCAAATAGTAATCTAATCTGGACTAAGGATTAGCAACCTTTCACAATGATTAACAAAGCCTTTATTCACTTCTGCTTCCACTTGAAAACTGAAACTCACTTAGTTTTCAGTATCTTCTAGCACTCCCTTTGTATTATTCAGGAAAAATTGTTTTTCTGAATGATGAGTGCATTAAATCTTCATTCATTCCATATAAAAAAATAACTTTCAGGGCACCTGGGTGGCTCAGTGGGTTAAGCCTCTGTCTTCGGCTCAGGTCATGATTTGAGTGTCCTGGGATCGAGCCCCATATTGGGCTCTCTGCTCAGCAGGGAGTCTGTTTCCCCTCTCTCTCTGCCTGTTCTCTGCCTGCTTGTGATCTCTCTCTCTCTGCATCAAATAAATAAAATAAAATCTTTAAAAAAATTTACTTTCTTGATCCTCTTGTTTTATATCTACAGTAGCAAATCACTTAGTACTGGAAAGTTCACTGGACTTAGAAATGGAAGAAATGAGACAGAGTCCCAATCCATCACCAACCAGTTAGCTGAATGATTTTGGGCAAGTAATTTACATACTTGAGTATCAGTTTCTTCAAACGACAAACTATTTGAAATAGACAATTAAAAACCCCTTCCAGGACTAAATTTCAATCTTTCTCCCTCTCTCTCTCTCTTAGGAATCTCTAACCCAACGTCAGGCCCAAAATTATGACCTCAAGATCAAGAGTCACACAATCTTCCAACGGAGCCACCCAAGTGCCCATAAATTTCAATCTTTTAATCACTGATCAAAATTAAGAACAAACACTTTCCATTTATTAACTTATTAAATATTTATTCATGAGCTCTTGGGTATATTGCACAGTGTTAGCCATAAGGCATTAAGATAAGTAGAACAAAATAAACATAAAGCTTATAGTCTAGCTAGGAGTTAGGCATTATGCCAATAATCACACAAGCAAATAATTACACATTGTGGTAGGTTCTGTGAAGGAAACTACAGTGTTGGTGAATAGTGAGCCCTAGAGGGACTGATTTTATTGGAAGCTCAAGGAATATTTTTCTGAGCGAGTGACATCAAGCAATGGCCGGGTAAAGAAAGGGTAGGGAGTAGAGAGCATTCCTGGAACAGAAAAGCCCCGAGACAGAAAGAGTTTGACACAAAAGTAGCTGGCGAGGCTGGAGCCTGGTGAGCAGGGGGGAAATGCTGTGAGGAGACTGGAGGAGCAAGCAGACAGGGACTGGATCCCCAAAGAGCCTTGCCTTGTCAGATGTGGGGTTCTTTCTTAGTCTGGTGGAAAATAACTGCAGCATTTTTCCAAAGTTTCTTGAATACAAGATTTAGCCTCACTCTATAGACCTCTCTTTAAAATCTGCATTCTGAAGAGCAAAAGAACCTGTCTGAAAAAAACTCCTATCTACCATGACTAATACACGAGTAGATCAATAGGCAACCAGTGAATTTTCTTTGGTATAGGGTTTAAGGCAATGGTTCTCAGTCTTGGCTACAGAGTGGAATCCCTTGGGAAGTTTTAAAAACTCCCACTGCTTTGTTCCCCCTTTTGAGAAATTTCACCTAATTAGTCTGGGGTGCAGCGAGAGAATTTCTAAAGGCTTCTCAGTGATTGAAATGTCCAGCCAAAATTGGGAACAATAGTGAGGGAAAGCTAGAAAGCTCAAAGTTTTTGTTCCACCACACATGCATCTGTTTTCAGAAGGAATTTTAAAAAATAGCCCATATGCTTGCCAGGAACTGTTCTAAGTATTTCACAAAAGTAGACTCTTATAATTCTCACAATAACCGCACAAGAATGCTCTGATTATTTCTCCCACTGGATTAATAAGGAAATTGAGACATAGAGTTTGAATAATTTGCCCAAGGCCACATCACTAGTAAACAGAGCTGGTATGTGAAATGAGGCAATCTGGCTCTAAAGTCTTCATTCTTATCTACTTTAAGATCTCTATTTTTGGAATCAGAAGACAGGTGATAACCTGCCTGCTTCCTGCAGTGCCAGTAAACTTTAACAACTGCTTGTTAGACTTCAAATTCTCCAAAAATCCAGACATGCTCCCTAATAAAAAAAAAAAAGAAAGAAAAGAAAAGCTTGATGTCAGGGCTGTGAGTTCAAGCCCCACATTGGGCATAGAGCTTATGAAAGAAAGGAGAGGAGGGGAGAGGAGAAGAGGGGGAGGGGGAATAGAAGGGAGGGGAAGAGTAAAGGAAAGAGGAAGGGGAAGGGAAAAGAAAAGAACCCTATATAGGTAAGACCAAGAAAAAAGTCATAAATAGAAAATAATCTCTTACCCCAAAGAAAACAACTCAACGTGGTTTTTTAAAACTACTTAATGAAATTCAAGTGCAGTACAATTACTAGAAATACAAAAAATAGAAATCTCCAACTAAATATAGATAGTAAATAAATTGAAAAAAGATTGGTCACTACAGTGGCCTAGAAGGTAAAGTTTAAGAACCTTTCAAAGAGCAAAATAAAAGCAGACAAGGAAATCAAGAGGGAAAACAAGCAACCAGAACAGAAAGGCAAGAGACGTAACATTTAAACAATGGGCACTCTGGACAGACAAGAAGAAGTATTCATGAGAGCTAAAAGACCTAATTTTGCATATTAAAAAGGCTTTCAGAATCCAGAGTAGACTAAATGGAAGAGAAAACACACATACACAATCTGCAAAAAATTCCTGAACTCTAAGACTAAAGAGCAAATACTATTCGCTACCATTTAGAAAGAACAAATCGTTGAGAAAGAAAAAAAGAGCCAGATTGGCATCGGACTTACTGGTAATTCTAGAAGCTTGAAGGCAATAGAATAGCATCTTTAGAATGAGAAAAGGCAAGATTCTTTACATTAGCCTGTCAAGTGAAAGAACAGTCTTCGAAAATGTGCAGTAATTCAGAGAATAGATCATTCACACAACTCATCTAGAAAAATATTAAAGAAGGGATAACAAATAGGTACACTCATGGGTCTGATAAGTGAAAAGAAAGCCAAAATAGATACAAGTGGGCATGAGAAAGAAGACATACAACATATTCAGCAGATATTCACAAAAATTATGAGAATACAACTAAGCAATTTTATAATAACAAATTTTGAAAGCCTTTGATGAAATGGATAATTTTCTAGCAAAATACAAATAATCAAATATGTGCACTCTGTATAAAATTGCCATCTTTATAAGAGATATAGTAAAGATGATTTTTTTTTTTAATTTACTACTTGAAAAAGGTTCCAGTACCAGATGGGAGTCACAACTTTTAAAGAACAGATAATTCTGTTCTTTTTTAAGAAAGTTGTTGTTTAAATTAGAAAACTTCTTCATTTACTTTAAGAAATCAATAAATTTTTAAAAATATATATTTTTAAATCTTTTTTTAAAAAACATTTTATTTATTTATTTATTAGAGAGAGAGAACAAGCAGGGGGAGGGGCAAAGGGAGAGGACAAGCAGACTCCCTACTGAACAGGGAGCCCCATGTGGGGCTCAATCCCAGGACGCTGGGATCATGACCTGAGCCAAAGGCAGACACTTAACCAACTGAGCCACCCAGATGCCCCAAAATATATATTTTTTATGAAGGCAAAATTATAGTCCTATCTTACTGATATAGTTACACAATTCTCATCCAAAATTCAGCAAATAGAATGCATATATACGTGTACATACATTGAAAAATTAAAAATTAGGTTCTAGCAGGATTTGTTGTTTCAGGAATGCAATGGTGTTTGAATAACAGGAAATCTATCAACATAATCTATTACTGTAACAATAAAGAGTTAAGAGTATATATTGATATCAGTAAATGCCAAAAAGTTATTTGATGAAATTAACAGCTATCTTAATAAAAACTCAAAGTATAATAGAAAATAGAAGGAAACTACCTAAATATAACAAAGACCATTTATTTAAGAAAAGGACACCTGCTGACTCAGCTGGTAGAGCATATGACCCTTGATCTCAGGGTTGTGAGTTCAAGCCCCCACACTGGAGGTGAAGATTGTTAGGGTATGAAGTCAACCACCCCTCAATTAGACAGAGAACACTTTCGATAATGCAAGTCACACAGCGAGGTTTATTTCCAGATAGCTGGGGTCCACGTATCTGCCCGGCGCAGAGGGTTTCAACAAGGACCCCGAGCACTCAAAGCCAAGGGTTTATATAGCTTTTTTTTTTTTTTTTAGTTTTATTTATTTATTTATTTATTTATTTATTTATTTGAGAGAGAGAGAGATCACAAGTAGGCAGAGAGGCAGGCAGAGAGAGGGGGGAACCGGCCCCCCGCTGGGGTGGAGCCCCCCCCCCCCATGTGGGGCTCGATCCCAGGACCCTGGGATCATGACCTGAAGCAAAGGCAGAGGCTTAACCCACTGAGCCACCCAGGTGCCCCTATATATATAGCATTTTTTTAAAACATCCAACTCACAGTAACTTTCCATCACTTCAGAGACCATACATACTTTAGACTTGCGCCCCCCTGGTGGTTTAGTAAGATAAGGTCCCCATGGCACATCCCTGCCCTGGTGGTTTAAGCTGATTAGCTGCTGCCAGTATGTTGCAGTGTGGGATACTTTCTTGGAACTAAAGCAGGGAGGGGGTCCCTGGGACTAAAGCAGGGAGGGGGTCCCTGGAACTAAAGTAAAGTAGGGGAAAGTTTAGCCCTTGGGCCTGAGATGGCTGCCCAAGCTAAGATGGCTGTACTTATGCTAACCCACTCTTACAAGATTACTTAAAAATAAAATCTTAAGGGGCACCTGGGTGGCTCAGTGGGTTGGGCCGCTGCCTTCGGCTCGGGTCGTGATCCCAGGTCCTGGGTTCAGGCCCCGCATCGGGCTTTCTGCTCGGCGGGGAGCCTGCTTCCTCCTCTCTCTCTGCCTGCCTCTCTGCCTACTTGTGATTTCTCTCTGTCAAATAAATAAATAAAATCTTTTTAAAAAATAAATAAATAAATAAAATCTTAAAAAAAAAAAACCCTCTAAAAACAGCACAGCTAGTATTCTAAATGGCAAGCCAGGTAAGCAATTTTTTTTTTTTTTTTTATTTGTCAGAGAGAGAGAGAGAGAGCAAGCACAGGCAGACAGAGTGGCAGGCAGAGGCAGAGGGAGAAGCAGGCTCCCTGCCGAGCAAGGAGCCTGATGCGGGACTCGATCCCAGGACGCTGGGATCATGACCTGAGCCGAAGGCAGCTGCTTAACCAACTGAGCCACCCAGGCGTCCCCAGGTAAGCAATTTAAATTAAAATCAGAAACTAGGTGTAGAATCACCATATTTATTATTTATTTAAGATAAAAATTTTAAAAGAGCAGTTTAAATATTCTCTTTCTGTTGATGATATTATATACCTAAGTTATTCAATAAAATATTAACAGAATTAATAAGAGATTAGTAATGTATCTATGTATCAAAGCAATATACTAAATTCATTAGGTTTCTCGATTTAAATATTCTGACAGCAAGCACCTAGAAATAAAAAATGAGAAAAATATTCCACATTTTATTCATAATAGTAGAAAAACTGTAAAATTCTTAGGAGTAAGTTGATTAAATATATGAAGAAAAATCTCTAAATTTTATTGATAGGAATAATATAAAAACATTAGACCTGAAGAAATGGGAAGACACACTAGATTCTTAGATGCAAAGTTAGCTTAAAAATAATATTTCTTGGTCCCCTCTCCCCCTCAGCGCTGCCTGCAGAGCTGGCAGCCATCTGTTACTGGGCATCATGGCTGCCCTCAGACCTTTGGTGAAGCCCAAGATTGTTAAAAAGAGGACCAAGGAGTTCACCCGGAATCAGTCAGACCGATATGTCAAAATAAAGCGCAAATGGCGGAAGCCGAGAGGCATTGACAATAGGGTATGCAGAAGATTCAAGGGCCAGATCTTGATGCCCAAGATTGGTTACAGGAGCAACAAGAAGACAAAGCACACGTTGCCCAGTGGCTTCAGGAAGTTCCTAGTCCACAATGTCAAGGAGCTTGAAGTGCTGCTGATGTGCAACAAATCCTACCGTGCAGAGATAGCTCACAACGTCTCCTCCGATAACCGCAAAGCTATTGTGGAAAGAACAGCCCAGCTGGCAATCAGAGTCACCAATCCCAACGCCAGGCTACTCAGCGAAGAAAATGAATAGACAGCTTGTTGTGCATGTCATATTTGTGTTAATAAAACCATAAAACTACAAAAAAAATTTTCTCCCAAAAGTAATTACTAATTTTTTTAAAGTAAGCTCTATGCCCAATGTGGGGCTTGAACTCATGATACCAAGATCAAGAGTCACATGTTGTATGGACTGAGCCAGCCAGGAGCTCCAGTAATATATTAATTAGTTGTTACCCAAATTATGTGTATTACAGAATTGGATAAAATATAACTAACATTTATGTGGAAGGTTAAGTTCTACAGAACAGTCAAGAAAATTATGAGAGAGAAGTACAGTGCATTGAGATTTGTCTTATGACATTTTGAGCATTTACTACAAATATTCTATCAAATCAATATGATACTATAAAAAGACAAATATTTGATGGATTAAAATAGGGAAAAAACTTTTATACATATACATATGTGAATATATGATACTACAGAGGTCACAGATTAACTGGAAAGATAGATTTTGTGTGTTAAAAGGCATATAACATTAAATTTACCATCTTAGCTATTTTTAAGTATACAGTTCAGTAGTGTTAAGTATATTCATATTGTAATAGATCTCTAGAACCTTTCACCTTGCAAAACTGAAACTACACGCTTTTTCCCTCCCTTCACCCCCTTCCTGTAACCCTTAACAACCACCTTCCTACTTTGTCTCTATGATTTTGACTACTTTAGAAGCTTTATATGAGTGCAATCATATGGTATTTGTCCTTTTGTGACTAGTTTATTTAGCATACTGTCTTCAGGGTTCATCCATGCTGTATGTAGCATGTGACAGGATATCCTTACTTTAAAGCTGCATAATATTCTAGTGTGTGTGTGTGTGTGTGTGTGTGTGTGTGTGTGTGTGTGTACTACATTTTCAATTATTAATTTGTCAATGGATACTCCAGTTACTTCCATTTCTTGGCTATTGTGAATAATAATATTCAATGAACACAGATGTACAAATATCTCTGAGATCTGGCCTTGAATTAGTTTGGGTATGTATCTATGAGTGGGATTGCTGGATCATATGATTTTTTATTATTTTTTTGAGGAAACTGCATACTGTTTTCCATAGTGGTTATACCATTTTGCATTCCCACTAACAGTACACAAGTGTTATCCTTTTGAAGAGTATTGATTGTGGGGGCACCTGGGTGGCTCACTTGGTTAAGCATCTGCCTTCAGCTCAGGTCATGATCCCAGGGTCCTGGGATCGAGCCCCGCATCCGGCTCCTAGCTCAGCGGGAAGCCTGATTTGCTCTCTCCCTCTGTTTGCTGCTCCTCTTGCTTTGTGTTGTCTGTCAAATAAGCAAATAAAATCTTTAAAAAGAGAGAGAGAGTACTGATTTTGTTAAATCTACTTGAGGATCACCTTGATCCATTTCAGGCTTATTATCAAAATTTATTATGGTAGATCAGGTCCAACAAAGACTTTACTCTGTGCTTTTTATCTCTACTAAGTCCTGGCTCTTCTGAGGGCTGTGCCCAATGCCCTGTGTAGAATGAAGTCTCTCTACCATGACTGGTGGGAACATAAACTATTCCCTATCCTGTGGGAACTCCAGGAATTGTCTGCTTACTCCTTTCCAGTGGCTATTTCCAAGATTCCTCTCACTTATATGTATATCAATTCTTAGTCATATGTTTGAGGGACTCCTCTACAGTTCTCTGGAAGTTTCTCTGGGCAATGCCCTACTCTCCAGTTCTCTGTCTCAGAAGTTCTAGCCTTAACTCCGATTTCTGCCTTTTGAACTTTATTGGTAATATTCCTTTTAAATGTTGTACAGTATTGAACTGTGTTCTGGCAGGTAGTTAATTTACTTTTAGATCAAATTCGTTTTTTCGAGGTTTGATTTGAAGTGTTTTAGGTGCATGTGTGTATAGGTAGTCTTTCTTCTAGAACCAGTTCAGCTCTACCACTAAGGTGGGACCTCTGAGATCTCTACTGAATGACCCATTTATCCAATGAGATCTCTGCTTTCAGTAGGATGGGCACTAGAATAATCTCAAGACTTGTTTGAGCTTCAGGAATTTTCTGCATTACAGCTCCTCTGTAAATGTTCCTTCCTCATCTTTGCCTGGCCTCATGGAGTTTCACCCTTCACACATCAGATCAAAAGCTTCAAAGGAAGGACACCTATGCAAATTTCTAGAGTTCTTTTTCTGGCATATTTCCCTCCTCTTCCCTGTCCCACCAATGTTAGCTGTCTTGGCACCCCTGAACTTTAATCATTATCTTCTCATCTTAATGAGACCTTCCTGCATTGTGACCAAAAATGGTCCACAGAAAGCCAGGGCAATTTTACTGCTTACCTAGTTGGTTTCTCCTTTGCTCAAAGATCACAGTTCTGTGCTTCCTATGTCCATTTGTTTCATTGCCCCCCCACTCCTTTTCTAGTTGTTCATAGTTAGGGAAGAGGAATCCCAGAGCAGCAGAAAGATCTAGCTTTAACTTAATCAAACTGATTCTTTGTAGCAGTCCCTGATGTTCTTGAACTTAACAGATAAAGCATCTGAAAATGGCTGGTAAAAGTGTCTTTGTTCCGGGGCGCCTGGATGGCTCAGTGGGTTAAAGCCTCTGCCTTCGGCTCAGGTCATGATCCCGGGGTCCTTGGATCAAGCCCCGCATGGGGCTCTCTGCTCAGCAGGGAGCCTGCTTCTCTCTCTCTCTCTCTCTCTCTCTCTCTCTCTCTGCCTGCCTCTCTGCCTACTTGTGATCTCTGTGTGTCAAATAAACAAATAAAATCTTAAAAAAAAAAAGTGTCTTTGTTCCTAAATGCAGAGAAAACACATGAGGGTGGAAGCAATAAAATGTTATCAATGCTGCCAAGTCCACAGTTCACTGGATGTTTTTTTGTTTGTTTTTTGTTTTTTGTTTTTTTAAGATTTTATTTATTTATTTGACAGACAGAGATCACAAGTAGGCAGAGAGGCAGGCAGAGAGAGAGGTGTAGGCAGGCTCCCTGCTGAGCAGAGAGCCCGATGTGGGGCTCGATCCCAGGGCCCTGGGATCATGACCTGAGCTGAAGGCAGAGGCTTAACCCACTGAGCCACCCAGGCACCCCTGTTTTGTTTTGTTTTTAATGAAAACCACACTAGGGGTGTATCATGGGGACATAAAGAAGACAAATCTCATTAATTTCTTTTTTTTCCACAGAGCATCCTAAGGGATTTCATTGGGAAAGAGAAGAATGGTTGAGTTTCAGCCAAGCTTCACCTCCTTTCTATTCAATTTTAATAAATAATGTAGCTCATAAAATCTGTGACTTTGAGAGGTTTTTCTGTTTGCTTGTATAGAAGTGACAACAAATAGTATAGTCATTATCAGTAAATGGCTTTCAAGTATTCATTGATTTAACAAAATATTTTTAAATGCCTATAATGTGCCAGGCACTATAGTAGGTACTGGGCATACAAAAACAAGAAACAAGTCTCTAATGTCAGGGGGCTTATGAGATAGTAAGAAAACAAGCTCTAGAACATTTAATTATGATGCATTATATAACTGCATAAATAAGAATATATATAAGGTGGAGGAGTAAGGAGACCCTAGGCTTGCCTCATCCCTTGAAAACAGCTGGATAAGTATCAGATCATTTTGAACACCCAGGAAATTGATCTGAGAAGTGAGAGAGCAAAACTGCACAACTACGGACTGAAAAATCTGCCACATCATGGAAGGTAGGAGCTTCAGAAAGTTGATTTGGGGGAGATAAGACCTGCAGATGGGGCAAATGGGAAGGAGCCCTAATCACAGAGAGAGGAGTGAGAGAGAAAGAGAGAGAGAAAGAAAGAGTATGCAAGGAACTGTACAAGAAAAACTCCTCGAAACCATTGACTGGGAAAGGGATTGAATACAAGTTTTTATAAACAGTGGAGCACAGAGTCTGAAGTTCGGTGGTCTACACCATCGCCAGGGTCATGCCTGGTGGGTTTAGCGGTGCTCCAGTGGGGGAGGAGGGTGGAGACCTGGGAGCTGGCAGCATGGTCTTATGATTCCCTGGGTTGCATGGGGAGTAGCAGTTCCCTTGCTTGGTATGCATTTGGGAGTGGCAGTGTGGGGACAAAAGACCCACCGGTGCCATTGACCTGCCCCACTCCCTAGAGCAGGAACAAAGGGACAGGCTGAGGGCAGCAAACTTTGGTGCTAGCTTTTAGCTCTGCTTTATCATAAACTCTGAACTGCTGCACAGTCACACAACTGATTTCTGGAAAAAGCCAGTACTGGCCACGGAGAAGCAAGATCCTCCCCCAGACGACCAGCACTAGTCTGTATCAAGCCTATCGCTAAAATCTGGAGTTTTGAACCCAGCTGTGTGCCTGAGATTAAACACAGGTGTGCTATAGCGTCTAACAGAGGGACAGCCTGGATGCAGGCAGGGTGAAGGTGAGGATCTGGCAGAAGCCAGGGACGCAGGAGAGGCGATTGCTCTTCTGTGAATGCTTCATGAAGAGTGGAGGGAGCGAGCACCTCACTCCAGGGACAAGAGAGCGGGGCGACACCATTCCCTTTCTCCCCTCATCAGCACTGACCGATTTCATGGAGAAAACAGCGCCACCCAGTGGAGGCCAGAACTGCTTACACCAAGCCCCGCAGCCCTGTGCCCTGCGGGTACATCTCTACTAGGGCAAGTCCCCCCTGAGAATCATAGGGGCAGGCCCTCCCCCAGAAGACCAGCACAAACCCCTTGCACACACCAAGTCTACTGATCATGGAGTGCTACAAAGCTTCAGCTCTGGGGGAAATAGAATATAGCTTTATTTTATTTTATCTTACTTTATTTTATTTTAGATCTAGTTTTTTTTTAAATAATTATTTTTATTAACATATAAGGTATTATTTGTCCCAGGGTTACAGGTTTGTGAATCGTCAGGCTTACACACTTTACAGCACTCACCATATCACATACCCTCCCCAATGTCCATAACCCAACCATCCTCTCCACACCCCCCTTCCCCCAGCAACCCTCAGTTTGTTTTATAAGATTAAGAGTCTCTTATGGTTTGTCTCCCTCTCAATCCCATCTTGTTTCATTTTTTACTTCCCTACCCCCCAAACCCCTGACTCTGCCTCTCAAATTCCTCATATCAGGGAGACCATAGGACAATTGTCTTTCTCTGATTGACTTATTTCCCTCAGCATAATACCCTCTAGTTCTATCCATGTCATTGCAAATAGCAAGATTTCATTTCTTTTGATGGCTGCACTGTATTTGGATCTAGTTTTTAATGAGCAGACCAATACACACTGAGGTTCCTTTTTTGTTTTTGTAGGGTGTTTTGTTTTGTTTTGTTTTGATCTAGCTTCTTTTAACAACCAGACCAAAATACACCTAGGACCTAGCTTCCTGTCTGTCTGTCTGTCTGTCTGTCTTCTTCTTTCTTTCTTTCTTTTTCCCCCCTCTTCTTAATGTAGCCATTATTCTCAGGAGCAGGAATACAACAGGCTTTCTTAACAATCACATAGGTACACACAAAAATCATTGACTCAGACATAATGACAAGATGGAAGAATTCACTCCAACATAAAGAATAGGAAGAATTCACAGCCAGGGACTTAATCAATACAGATGTATTGATTAAATCAAGTAAGATGTCTGAAACCATAATTTAAAACAATAATCATAAGGATACTTGAAAAAAAAAAGCATTGAAGACATTAGAGAATCCCTTACTGCAGAAATAAAAGAACCTAAAACCAGTCAGGCCGAAATGAAAAATGCTATAACTAAGATGCAAAATCAAATGGATGCAATGACACTGAGAACAGATGGATTAGACAAATGAATCAGTGATACAGAAAATAAAATTATGGAAAATAATGAAGCTAAAAAATAAGAGGGAAAGAAAGGGACTTAGGGGCTCAGTGATTCCTTAAAGTGTAAGAACATTTGTATCATAGGAGTCCCAGAAAAAGAAGAGAAAGAAAAAGAAGCAGGTTTATTTGAATATATTATAGCTGAAAACTTCCCTAATCTGGGGATGGAAACAGACATTGAAATCCAAAGCAGAGAGAACCCCCATTAAATCCAACAAAAGCTGCCATCACCAAGACATATCATAGTCAAATTCACAAAATACAAGGAACATAAATAAAAGGACAAGGAAAGAATCCTGAAAGCAGCAAGGGAAAAAGAGTCCTTAACCTACAAGGGAAGAGAGATTATGTTTGCAGCAGTTATGTCTATAGAAACTTCACAAGGCCAGAAGTGAGTGGCATGATATATTCAATGTGCTGAATGGGAAAAATATGCAGCCAAGAATATTTTATCCAACAAGCCTGTCATTCAGAATAGAAGGAGAGATAAAGAATTTCCCAGACAAAAACTGAAGGAATTCATGACCACTAAACCAGCCCTGCAAGAAATATTAAAGGGGATTTTTGTGTGGGAGGGGAAGAGCAAAAGCAATAAAGACTAGAAAGGAACAGAGAGCATCACCAGAAATGCCAACTTAACAGGTAACACAATGTCACTAAATTCATACTTTTTAATAATCACTCTGAATATAAATGGAATAAATGCTCCAGTCAAGGGGCACCTGAGTGGCTCAGTCATTAAGCATCTGCCTTCAGCTCAGGTCAGGATCCTAGAGTCCTGGGATCAAGCCCTGCATAGGGCTCCTTGCTCAGTGGGAAGCCTGCATCTCCCTCTCCCACTCCTGCTTGTTTTCCTTCTCTCGCTGTCTCTCTCTCTGTTAAATAAATTAATAAAATCTTTAAATAAATAAATACTCCAGTCAAAAGATATAGGGTATCAGAACGGATGAAAAAAAACAAAAACAAGACCCATCTATATGCTGCCTATAAGAGATTCATTTTAGACCTAAAGACACCTGCAGATTGAAAGTGTGGGGATGGAGAATCATCTATCATGCTAATGAATGCCAAAAGAAAGCTGGAGTAGTGATATTTATATCATATGAACTAGATTTTAAAACAAACACTATAACAAGAGATGAAGAAGGGCATTATATCATAATTAGGGGGTCTACCCATCAAGATCTAACAATAGTAAATGTTTATGCCCCCAGCTCGGGAGCACCCAAATATATAAATCAATTAATAACAAATATAAAGAAACTTATTGGTAATAATACAATAGTAGGGGACTTTAGCACCCCACTTACAGCAACAGAAAGATCATCTAAGCAGAAAATCAACAAGAAAAAGGCTTTGAATGACACACTGGACCATACTGGACTTGTCAGATATATTCAGCTAAAGCAGAATATATCTGCTATCTGCTGCTAAAGCAGCAGAATACACATTCTTTTTGAGTGCACATGGAACATTCTACATCACAACAGGTCACATACTGGGTCACATGTCAGCCCTCAACAAGTACAAAATGATTGAGAGCATATCATGCATATTTTTCACGCCACAACACTATGAATCTCAAAGTCAACTGTAAGAAAAAAATTGAAAAGGCCACAAATACAAGGAGATTAAAGAACGTATTCATTCTACTTAAGAATGAATGGGTTAACCAGGAAATTAAGGAAGAAATAAAAATATACATGGAAGCAAATGAAAATGAAAACACAACAGTCCAAAACCTTTGGGACACAGCAAAAGTGATCATAAGAGGGAAGTACATAGCAAAACAGGCACACTGCAAGAAGCCAGAGTCTCAAATACACAACATAACCTTACACCTAAAGGAACTAGAAAAGGAAGAGCAAATAATGCCTAAAGCCAGCAGATGAAGTGAAATAATAAAATTTAGAGCAGAAATAAATGATACAGAGACAAATAAAAAAACCAGTAGAGCAGGTCAACAAAACTAAGAGCTGATTCTTTGCAAGAATTGATAAAATTGATAAACTCCTAGAAAGACATATCAAAAAGAAAAGAGAAAGAACCCAATGAATAAAATCATGAATGAAAGGGGAGATCACAACCAACACCACAGAAATATAAACAAAAGAGAATATTATGAAAAATTATTTGTCAACAAACTGGGCAATCTGGAAGAAATGGACAAATCCATAGAAACATACAAACTACCAAAACTGAATCAGGAAGAAACAGAAAATTTGAACAGACCCACAACCAGCAAGGAAATTGAATCAGTAATCAAAAATCTGCCAACGAACAAAAGTCCAGGGCCAGATGACATCCCATGGGAATTCTACCATACATGTAAAGAAGAGTTAATAACTATTCTTCTCAAACTATTCCAAAAAACAGAAATGGAAGAAAAACTTCCAAACTCATTCTATGAGGCCAACATTATCTTGATTCTAAAAGCAAAAATCCCATTAAAAAGGAGAATTACAGAGCAACATCCCTGATGAACAGCACCCCTGATGAATGCAAAAATTTCTCAACAAGAGACTAGTAAAATGAATCCAACAGTACATTAAAAGAATGATTCACCATGATCACATAGGATTTATTCCTGGGCTGCAAAGGTGATATTAAGCAACATAATATACCACATTAATAAAAGAAAGGATAAGAACCATATGGTGTCTCGATAGATGCAGAAAAAGCATTTGTCAAAATACAGCATCCTTTCTTGATAAAAATCCTCAAGAAAGTAGGTATAAATTGAACATATGTCAACATCATAAAAGCCATATATGAAAGAACCACAACTAATATTCTCAGTGGGGAAAACTGACAGCTTTTCTTCTACAATCAGGAGCAAGATAGGGATGTCCACTCTCACCATTACTATTTAACATAGTACTGGAAGTCTTAGCCTCAGCAATCAGACAACAAAAAGCAATAAAAGGCACCCAAATCAACAAGAAAGAAATCAAAGTTTCACTATTTGCAGACAACTGTGCTTTATGTAGAAAATCCAAAAGACTCCAACAAAAATTGCTAGAACTAATACAGGAATTCAGGAAAGTCACAGGATATAAAATCAATGTACAGAAATCTGTTGCATTTCTATAAACCAGTAATGAAGCTACAGAAAAAGAAATCAAGGAATCAATCTCATTTACAATTGCACCAAAAACAATATGATACCCAGGAATAAATCTAACCAAAGAAATAAAAGATTTGTACTCTGAAAACTATAGAACACTTATGAAAGAAATTGAAAAGGACACAAAGAAATGTGAAAAAATTCCATGCTCACGGATTGGAAGAGCAAACATTGTTAAGATGTCTATACTACCCAAAGCAATCTATACATTTAATGCAATCCCTATCAAAATACCACTAGCATTTTTCAGAGAGCTAGAATAAACAATCCTAAAATTTGTATGGAACCACAAAAGACCCTGAATAGCCAAAGCAATCCTGAAAAAAGAAATGCAAAGCAGGAGGCATCACAATTCCAGACTTCAAGCTGTAATCATCAAGACAGTATGGTATTGGCACAAAAACAGACAGATAGATCAATGGAACAGAACAAGAACCCAGAAATAGACCTACAACCATGTGGTCAACTAATCTTTGACAAAGCAAGAAAGAATACCCAATGGGAAGAAAAGATATTCTCTTCAAGAAATGGTGTTGGGAAAACTGGACAGCAATATGCAGAGGAATGAAACTGGACCACTTTTCTACACCATACACAAAAATAAATTCAAAATGGATGAAAGACCTAAATGTGAGATAGGGAACCAAAAAAATCCTAGAAAACACAGTCAGCAACCTTTTTGACTTTAGCTGTAGCAACTTCTTACTAGACACATCACTGGAGGCAAGAGAAACAAAAGCAAAAATGAACTACTGGGACTTCATCAAGGTAAAAAGCTTATGCACAGTTAGGGAATAATCAATAAAACTAAAAGGCAGCCTACAGAATGGGAGAAGATATTTGAAAATGACATATCCAATAAAGGTTAGTATCCACATATATAAAGAATTTATGCAACTCAATACCGAAAAAATAAATAATCTGATTAAGAAATGGGCAGAAAACATGATAGACAGTTTTCCAAAGAAGACATCCAGATAGTTAACAGACACATGGAAAGATGCTCAACATCACTCATCATCATGGAAATACAAATCAAACTATGATGAGATACCACCTTATACCTGTTAGAATGAATAAAATTAACAACACAGGAAACAACAGATGTTGGTGAGAATGCAGAGAAAGAGGAACCCTCTTACATTGTTCGTGGCAATGCAAACTGGTGCAGCCACTCTGGAAAACAGTATGGAGGTTCCTCAGAAAGAAAAAAACTAGAACTACCCTATGATCCAGACACTTGTACTATGAGGCATTTACCCAGAGGATACAAAAATACAAATCTGAAGGGGTACGTGCACCCCTGATGTTTATAGTGAATTATCAACAATAGCCAAACTATGGAAAGAACCCAAGTGTCCATCAACTGAAGGACAGATAAGGAGGATGTGGTATATATACACACTGGAATATTACTCAGCTGTAAAAAAAAAAAAAAAAGAAATCTTGCCATTTGCAATGATGTGGATGGATCTAGAGAGTATTATGCTAAGCAAAATAAGTCAACCAGAGAAAGATAGATACCATATGATTTCACCCATATCTGGGATTCAGGAAACAAAACATACGTACATGTGGGAAAGGAAAAAAAAAGAGAGAGAAAGAGGGGGAGGCAAACTATAAGAGACTCTCCCTCTCTCTCTCTTTAACCATAAGAGACTCTTAATGATAGAGAAGAAACTGAGGGTTGATGGAGGGAGGTGGGTGGGGGTGGACTAAATGGGGGTGTGTATTAAGGAGAGCAATGCTTATGATGAGCACTGGGTTGATGTGTAAGTGATGAATCACTAAATTCTATTCCTGAAACCAATATTACACTACATGTTAACAATAACAACAAGAAAAAGTCCTCAATAATTAAAAAAAAAAGAAAAAGAATATATATTATGCATTATGGGAGCACAAAAAAGAGATACCTAATCCAGTTTAGATAGGAGTGGTTAATAAAGTCAAATGTAGTAGAAGGAGCGAGACAGATAATTAAGACACATCTACTGGATTTTGTAAGATAAAGATTATTTTTAATCATACCTGAAGAATGCTATAGAAACAGATGGAATGGTTTTTTTAACTGAAAAAGTAGAGATAATGCAATATAACATTTATTTAAAACACGAATTTGAAATGGAAGACTCCTTTAAAGATAGAGAGATCAAGGGGCACCTGGGTGACTCAGTCATTTAAATGTCTGCCTTTGGCTCAGTTCATGATCTCAGGGTCCTGGGATTGAGCTCTGTGTTGGGATCCCTGCTCAGTGGGGTGTCTGCTTCTCCTTCTCCCTCTCCCTTTCCCTCTCTCCCTGCTTGGTGATTTCTCTCTCTGTCAAATAAGTAAAATCCTTAAAAATATGAAGATGGGTCATACAATGTGAGATTAATATCTGGAGCCATACTGTTTCCGTTTGGAAGCTGCCTTTAATATTTCCTAATGTGATTTAGTCAAGTTACTTAACCTTAACCTCTCTGTACCGTGGTTTTTCTTCTCTGTAAACTGGGGATGAAACTAATAGTACCCACAACATAGCACTGTTATTGGAATTAAATTACTAAATACATGTAAATAGAACTGTGGTACGTAAAAAAGACTGAATAATTGTAGCTATTCCTTTTATTATTAGGTAAGAGAGTTGGAAGTTGAGCAAGAATATACCTGCTGATCTAGTTTTTAGTGATCTCAGCAGAGTCATTTACTGAGAGTACCTGTTGTGGGTTTAATTAAGACCAGGAACACCAATTAAAAGCCAGAGGTTGTCAGACCAGATTTAAAACAAAACAAAATTTAACTTTATGCCATTTATAAGAAACTCATAAACACATATTAAAAGTAGAAAGATAAGGGCGCTGGGTGGCTCAGTCTGTTAAGCATCTACCTTTGGCTCAGGTCATGATCCAGGGTCCAGGGATCGAGCTCTCTGCTCAGTGAGGAGTGTGCTTCTTCTCCCTCTGCCTGCCACTCCCCTGCTTGTGTTTTCTCTCTCTCTCTCTCTCTCTGTCAAATAAATAAATAAAATCTTAAAATAAAGAAGAAAGAAAAAGATAAACCATGCAAACAATAACTAAGAGTGTTAAAAAGTGTTAAAATGTGTGTGTGTGTGTGTGTGTATACACACATATTTATTTATTTATTTAAGATTTTATTTTTAATTATTCTCTACACCAAATATGGGGCTTGAACTCAAAACCCTTGATCAAGACTTGCACATTCCTCCAACTGAGGCAGCCAGGCACCCCTACAATAGCTATATTAATATCAGACACAGTAAACTTCAAAACAAGGAATATCAGGAATAATGACAAGTATTACATAATAATAGAGGGATCAATTCTCCAAGAAGATGTAACAGTAGTCAATGTATATGCACTTAACAACAGAGGTTCAAAATAGATGAAACAAAAACTTGAAAAGAGAAATAAATCCACAATTGGTGTTGGAGATTTCATCACAGAAGTGTTAGATAGAAAATCAATGTAGAGAAGATCTGAATGACCCTATCAATTCACTTGACCTAACTGGCATTTATTAAAACAACAACAACAACAAAAAGAAACTTGTCAGTAAACTCTTTGATATCAGCCACAGCAACTTCTTTCAAGACACGTCTCCAAAGGCAAAGGAAACAAAAGTGAAAATGAACTTTTGGGACTTCATCAAGATAAAAAGCTTCTGCACAGCAAAGGAAACAGTCAACAAAATAAAGAGGCAGCCCATGGAAAAGGAGAAGATATTTGCAAATGACACTACAGAGAAAGGGCTGATATCCAAGATCTACAAAGAACTCCTCAAACTCAACCCCCAAAATACAGATAACCATGTCAAAAAATGGGCAAAAGACATGAACAGACCCTTCTCCAAAGAAGACCTACAAGTGGCTAACAGACACATGAAAAAGTGTTCATCATCACTAACCATCAGGTAAATTCAAATCAAAACCTCATTGAAATACTACCTTACACCAGTGAGAATGGCCAAAATCAACAGGACAAGAAACAACGTGTTGGAGAGGATGTGGAGAAAGGGGAACCCTCTTACACTGCTGGTGGGAATGCAAATTGGTGCAGCCACTTTGGAAAATAGTGTGGAGATTCCTCAAAAATTAAAAATAGAGCTACCCTATGACCCGGCAATTGCACTAGTGGATATTTACCCCAAAGATACAGATGTAGTGAACATAAGGGCCATCTGTACCCCAATGTTCATAGCAGTAATATCCACCGTTGCCAAACTGTGGAAAGAGCTGAGATGCCCTTCAACAGATGAATGGATAAAGAAGATGTGGTCCATATATACAATGGAATAGTACTAAGCCATCAGAAAGGATGAATACCTAACTTTTGTATCAACATGGACGGGACTGGAGGAGACTATGCTGAGTGAAATCAGTCAAGCAGAGAAAGTCAATTATCACATGGTTTCACTTAGTTGTGGAGGATAAGGAATAACCTGGAGAGAATTAGGAGAAGGAAAGGAAAAGTGAATTGGGGGAAATCAGAGAGGGAGACAAAGCATGACAGACTGTGGTCTCTGAGAAACTAACTGAGGGTTTTGGAAGGAAGGAGAATGGGAGGATGGATGAGCCTCATGGTGGGTATTAAGGAGGGCCCGTATTGCATGGAGCACTGGGTGTGGTGCAGAAACAATGAATCTTGGAACACTGAAATAAATGAAATAAAATTAAGATGTTAAAAAATACATAAAAAAAGAGGGGCACTGGGTGGCTCAGTGGGTTAAGCCTCTGCCTTCGGCCCAAGTCATGATCTCAGGGTCCTGAGATCAAGCCCCGCATCGGGCTCTCTGCTCAGCAGGGAGCCTGCTTCCCCTTCTCTCTGCCTGCCTCCCTGCCTACTTGTGATCTCTCTCTCTCTCAAATAAATAAAATTAAAAAAAACATAAAAAAAGAAAAAAAAAGAAAAATTTAAAAACAAAACAAAACTTGTCCCAACAACAGAATGTACATTCCTTTCAAATACACGTAGAATGTTCACTAAGACCAGATTCTTGACCAGGAGACAATTTAAAACAAATTTAAATAAACATTATATAAGCTATAACAAATTAAAATCCAGAAAGACATATGGCAAATCCTCACATATCTGAAAATTATATGACACATTTACAAGTAACTATTAGTTTTACATTGCTACTATAATAAGTTGCCACAATTTTAATGGCTTAAAACAAAATACATTTATTATCTTACAGTTCCATAGGTAAGACATATAACATGGGGCCCCACTTGCCTTTTCCAGCTTCTAGGGGTCACCTGCATACCTTAGTTCCTGATTCCCTTCCCATATCTTTAAATCTGGAAATGCTGGAGCACATCACTCTCACCTTGTTTTTGTTATCACATCTTTTCTGCTTCTGGCTCCCACTTAAGGATCACTGTGATTACATTGGGCCTACCTGGATAATCCAGCATAATCTCACTATTCTAAGGTCAGAAGATTAGCAATTTTAATGCCACCTGCAACCTTAATTCCCTTTTTTCATATAATGTAACACATTCACAGTTTCCAGTAATGAGAGGCCAGGAGGGGAAGAAGAGGGACATCATCCTACCTTTCACCATGACCACTGGGTCAAAGAAGAGGAAGTCTCAAGGGGAAAAAAAGAAAACCTTATATATATATGTGGTTTTCTTTTTTCAATGTATTTTCACTATATAGTGAAAATATATATTCACTATATAGTGAAAGTATATATTCATCTTTAAAAATCTTTAAAAAAAAAAAGAGTCTTTTCCATCACTCTACTGATTTATTTCTCAAGAAAATGGAAAAGTATAGCCATTCAGGCCTAGTTTAAGTGGACAAGTCTCTAGAATTTCCAGCTCCGTACAACTTCTGACATCTAGTTTAAGAAGCAAGCATACTGGCCTGACTCATGCTTTGGTTATCTCAAAATACAATTTATAAGTATAAATAGAATACACATCACAAGTAAACAAAGTGGCTTCCTGTCCTCACTTTTTAACTGTTGAGATCATATATTTTTAGTAGAAATTGGTAAGTTCTGAGAATTTCAAAGTTTGGCTTAAATTCCTTCTTTTTTTTTAAGATTTTATTTATTTATTTGACAGAGAGAGATCACAAACAGGCAGAGAGGCAGGCAGAGAGAGAGGGAAGCAGGCTCCTTGCTGAGCAGAAAGCCCAATGTGGGGCTTGATCCTAGGACGCTGAGATCATGACCTGAGCCAAGGGCAGAGGCTTAACCCACTGAGCCATCCAGGCGTCCCCTTAAATTCCTTCTTTGACAAAAACATGTAAAGTTTCTTGAGACATTATATTTTTGAAGATACTTTTAATTAATATTGTCATCTGAGGGACAAATAGCTTGGAAATAATCCTTTCCTCCCTTCCGTTGGACCACACATCTTTTGGAATATTCTTGTTTTCTATAACTTGGAAGAAAATCTCCCAATGGTTTCCTTTTTTTTTTTTTTTCCCATGTGGAGGCACTTCTGAGTTAGTGTTGAGTGTACAGTGGCCAACCTGGTAAATTTCATTGAGCTGCTTGTGCCCCTTTGTGGCCGGTGCTTACAATTACAACTCAGTAATGTTCAACAGCCAGAAGCATCTGAATTGTTGTTTCAGATGCGTGGTTGCCTCTAAAAGCTGTAAAGAACCACAGAGAAAGAGGCCCCTAGAAGCCAGGGGCACATGGGATGCATGCGACTAGTGGATACCTTAGCAAGGACCAGATTCTGGTTGAAAGCAGAAGGATGTGTGGATGCCAGGTTGGCATCAAACACGGCCACTACACAATAATGTGTAATTGTTCTGTGTTGCCTCTCACACTAAAATACAAGCCCCATGAAGCAGAGACATTTTGCCTGGTACTCCACAAAGGTTGCTGAATGAGCAAATAAAGGAACAAATGGGTTTAGAGTGTGTGTGTGTGTGTGTGTGTGTGTGTGCGCGCGCGTGTGTGTGTGTTTTAAGATTCATTTATTTGAGAGAGTGCAAGGGAGGGAGGGGTCAGAGGGAGAGGGAGAATCTCAAGCAGATACCCTGCTGAGCATGGAGCCCAACAGTGGGCTCAATCTCACCACCCTGAGATCATAATCTGAGCCCAAATCAAGAGTTCCACGCTTAACCAAATGAGTCACCCAGGCACCCACAAATGGGTTTAGTTTGTAGCAAGTTCACAGATGATAACTATTTTCTTTCTATTGTTAATTAGTCTTAGTAGATGGAAAATGCTTTGATAGTTCTATTTAATGAAGTCCCACATGTCCAAGGGGATTTCTCAAACCTCAGTACTTTATAGGTTTAGCTTTATTTGTTTACTTGTTGTAATTAATAAATGTTAGTTAGGCATTACATTCCAAGGTCTAGATAAAAAAAAAAGTGACAGACACAGTTCTAGCCCCCAAAGGAGAGCATATCAGATTACAGTATTATCCTCCTCCAATCCGTTTTTCAAATTATAGGCAGAGTAATTTTCTTTAAAAGTTAAATCTGATTATGTCGATTCCTTAATTAAAACTCTTCATTTGCTGAAAGGCCCTTTCAGTATTGGTCCCTGTCTTCCTTGCCAGTCTCATTTAGAACTCTTTTCCTCTCTGCATTCTTATCACAGTTTGAGTTGCTCAACCTTCGATGCTCCTTCCTATGTCAAGGCTGTTGGACATACTGTTCTCTTTTCTTGCAAACCTCTCCTCCCTTCCTGCCTAGGTTACTCCTAACCAAAGGCAACAATCTCTGGGACAGCTTCCCTGGCATGCAAAACCAGTTGGGTCCCAATACAGCTTTGCAAAATACTCTGAATTGCTTTATCAAGATAAAAGCATTTATTGTGTAAATGACTGTTTGTCTTCCCCTGCTAAAATGTAAGCTTTTTTTTTTTTAAGATTTTATTTTTAAGCACTCTTTACACCAAACATGGGGCTTGAACCCACAACCCCAAGATTAAGACTTGCATTCTCTACCAACTGAGCCGCCCAGGTGCTCCTAAAGTGTAAGCTCTTGATGACAGGGACATTGTATGTTGTTCAGTATTGTGCCTGGCATGTGGTGGGCACTTTCAAACATTAGTTGAATGAATGAATGAACTTCCAGGTTTGAAGTGGAAAGGGAGTCTGATGAAAAATAATATGTTTGCTTGACTGATGAAAAATAGTATGTTTGCTTGACTGACACCAAATTTCTAGTTGTAAAATTTCAGAAACACCACTAGGTTTTTGGGAAGAGTGTATTTCATAAAAGAAGGAGAGGCAGATCAAGAAATATAAACAATCATCAAACAAACCAGGTATCTCAAGGTGGAATCAACAAGGAACATCAGAAGCTTCACGGAAGACAGAAAAACAGGGTAGCTAAGACGTAATGACTTAAGATGTACTGTTCTTTCATTCATTCAATGCCTATTCCGTGCTTGGAACTTGGGACTTAGAAATTCAAAGGCGGGCAAGTCTTACACAGTTCTTGTCCTTAAACCTATTGCGTACTAAGAGACTGTATTCGGTCTAGTAACTTCCGTGAAGTGCTGCTAAGGAAGGTATGTATGCCAGCGTCATGAAATACTTTACTTGAAGGTAGGGGAAGAGAGGGAGGAACAAAGAGAAGATGGATGCGTGGTCAGGCAAGCCTTTCTGGTTCAAGCTGAGAACTGAAAGATGAGGAGGAAACCTGACGGTCTGGGGAACTGAAGGAAGTTCGGTAGTTATGATTTGGGATCTCACAGAAAATGTCAAGGGTCCGAAGTGCACCTTGGCAGATTTGCCTTACAGCGACCCCGAGCTGTGAGAGGTCATTAGCCTGGTGAACACTCCCTGGGCAAGAACGTAACGTTCTGCCCCCTTCCACATTCCACCAGAACTGGGTTTACCTCAAATTATCCATTTCTTAATCGCGCAGGTTTCCACCAACTGCAAAGTAGCAACGACCCGCAGACAACCAAGGTCTGCCGGAGACTGCGCGGAGGAACTCTACTCACTGCCAACGCCACCCCGGGAAGAGGCCCCAGAAGCCCCACCCACGTCCAGGCACGTTCTCCTAGGCCGAGTCCCAGGGGCCGCCCGCGACCGCGGCGATCACGTGACCCGAAGTGTGACGTAGGAGGAAGGAGACGCCATTAGAGGGAGGCGGAGAGGGAGCGCTCTTCGCCTTTCCTCGGGTGTTTGACGTGGTGGCGGGGGCCCTTCATTCTCGGACTTTCCTCTGCCCTCTCAGGCTTCGCCCCGAGGCGGGAGTAAAGACAGCGGCTGGGGTTGGCGGGTCGGTGCGGAGGGGCCTGCGCCGGCCGCGGTTGTGAAGGCGCTGCGGCGGCTGTGGGGTGCTCGGCGCAGCTCTAGGGCTCGGGCGGCCGGGAAACGGGATGGCTGCGGCCGGCAGCGGCGGCGGGGCGGCGGCGGGTAGAGCCTACTCATTCAAGGTGGTGCTGCTGGGGGAAGGCTGCGTGGGAAAGACGTCGCTGGTGCTGCGCTACTGCGAGAACAAGTTCAACGACAAGCACATCACCACTCTGCAGGTGCGGGCCCCAGGGAGTGGAAGGTGGAGCCTTGGGGCCCCTACCCCTTCGGGACTGTGAGGACTTTGTTACCGTGGTCCTCTGGATCTCGGCTTACAAATCTCAGGCCTGTCACCTCCGTCTTCGAATTGCCTTTCTGAATTCGCCCTAGGGAAACGCGGGGTCGGGCATCCTGTAGACAGACATTAGGACAGGCTTTTGGGAAGCGAGTGGAAGGTCCCTCAAAAGTCCCCCGTGTGGCTGAGCATATCGTGGAGTCCCCCATATCGCTTGGCTAATTTTCGCTTTTGATTCACTTCCGCTTGGGCCCTAGGTGCCTTCACCCTACAGTCACCGGCTGTCAGCCCTTTTTCTTTCTTTCGGAATTAGGAACTTAGCTGCGGATTTGATTTTGCGAACTAGGTGATTTGTAACTTCAGCGCTTACTGATGACTAAGTGTTTACGCAAGTTCCATTTTGTCCTGTCTTCGAGTAACATGCTGATTGGCGAAACAGTCATTTGTGGAGGATTTTTGAAATGACCGCTTGCCGGTTATGGGTTACACAGTTTCATTGCTGCCTGCGTGAGTCTGACTTATGGGGCAGTTATTCTGTGAAGTCGGTCGATCCACATGCACATGGAAACGTCATGTGACTACTAGCCAACAGTTGGTCCCCAAACTAACAGTTTAGTTGCTGCTGCTACTTGTTTTCTTTGGTTGTAGTGTAGGACCGGCTTTCTTCTGAAGTTACCTTATGGTTAGCTGGAAAAGTGTTAAAGTGTAGTCATTGATTGGGAGTGAAATCAGCCCTTTTAGGCAGGTGTAGTCTCCTCCGTCTCCCAAAGAAATCAGTTTGCACGTGTTAGAAGAAAAATATCCAGCTAATCTGACTTCATCAATTTAGTTACAGGTAGTAAAGTCGAATGGACTTTTGAGCCTGATTGTCGAGGTTTCTATCCATCTCCATCTTTTTAACTAGCTGTGTGATCTTGGGCAAGCTAATTAACCTGTCTGTGCCTAGGTTTTCTTTATCTGTTGAAATGGCCATAATGATAGTTTCTAGCTCATAGGTTTGTCAGGACAAGTATACATAAAATCACTTAGGACCTGGTCTATTGGAAGCTCTCCATCTTTATTACTGGCCCAAATTGCACAATAGATCTTAGTGACTATTTAATAGAATGCATAATCCCCTTTAATTGTTGTGACATTTGATATTTGATGCTATTATTAAACTACTGAGTCTAGAATTCACAAAGATGCTCTGATTCCATGTTCTATTTTTATTCCTGTTTTTACTTCTCTTATGTAAAGCATAATACCTGAAAAAATGAATATGAGGAAACTCCTTTTTTTCTTATATCCTTGAACAAGAACACTTACACAATTTTAGTAGTTGTTATTGTTGAGTGTTGCTAGTGAAATCAAGGAAATTTGTAGGGTAAATACCTATGATTATTTGGAACTTAGAAATTCATTTAGGTAAAGTATAGCTAACATTTAGTAAGTTCTTACTGTGCTGAACATTTTTTCTTCTGTCATTTAATTTTTATAACAGCCTATGAGGTCAGTAGTTTTATTGGCCCCATTTTGTAGGCAAGGAAACAGGCTTGGTTAAGTTGAGTAATTTGCTGGCAGTCATATTGCCACAAGTCTTGCATGGTGCCCAAGCTGAAATTTGAATGCAGATCGGACTTAAGATTTTGAGCAAGTAAACCACACTGCCTCTGGATATTGGTAAACCACCCCTTTAGTGGTTACTTTTGTGCTAGAGATCTAAGATAAAAGAGAAAATCATTGTAATTGTGCCTCCTTCTTTAAGATAATGTAGTCCTACAACCTGAAAATTACACCTTCATTATACATTTCAAAGACATCATTGAAGCTAAAAGCAGGCTAAAGATTTTTAAATATTAGAAACTACTGCAGCCTACACTGGAGAGGATGAAGTTACGGTAGATTTTCGTTATCAAAAACATAGCAGTCCTGATTTTAATATTTATATGACTGTCATCACAAACAGTGTCTGGTTTATATTACAGAATTGAGGATTTTATTGCATACCTATATATGCAAGCATTGTATTTACTTTTTCTTATATATCAGTTTATCTCATTTTAATTTTTTTAGAGAACTGTGACCCATAAAACAACCTGGTATGCTTTTAATTTCCAAATGGAGAGGAGATGATGGATCAAATCAGAAGACATGAAGAGTCCCTCTTTTTTTGTCAACAAAATTACCTCTTACCTATCTTTGTAACATACTTTATGATTTGCAAAGTATATTCTCTTGCAATCTTGTTTCAAAGATTTTTAATACTGAGAGGAACCTAAAGTAGTTTATGGTTCACTGTTTCAGTCTTTTGTTTAATTCAGTCAAGTGATTGTCCACTTTTGTCTCATCTCCTCTTAGAGGCAGATGAACTGGTCTAGAAAGTAGAAAACTCACAATGTCCTGAGATGGCCCACTTCATTTTGGACAGTTTTAATTTCCAGTAAGTTTTTCTGTGTATAAAGCCAAAATTTGTTCCCTTGTTTCCAGTCCCATTTCTGTCCTCTGAATCTTGGTCACACAGGACATCCCTTCTGATAGTTGAAGATCCCTATCACACCCCTTGATTTTGTCTGTTGGGAAACAGCTCTGGTTCCCCTAAAGGAATCTCCTCTGACATCGTTTTAAATCATTTCACTATTTTGATACCTTTTCTCGACACTTATTATTTAATCATTGTCCTCTTTCCTTAGAATGGGGTTCTTTGAGCTGTGGAAATGATTCCAAGTGTAGTTTGAACTGAGCAAAGGACAGGCTATCACCTTCCCTATAGAGAATCCTTTTACAACACTGAAATAGAAGAGTTTCTATGGGCTTGTGGACAGCTGTTACATTGATTAATATTGGGCTTGCTGTCTTGTCTTAGTCTTGCTTATCCCTAACCCCCAAGAAAGGCATTCCATCCCTCAAATTCTTTTTTGTCTGATTTTATGGTTAAGTTTTTGTCCCTAATATATTTGACCCATTAAAAGTGGCTTTGATAGATTTACTCCAGTGGTTAAAGCCTTTTGATGTCCTTTTAAGTTTGATTTTGTAATTCAAGAAATGTGACCTTGATTGGGTTCTGGGCATGCAAAGAAGAAGAAGGTATGTTCCTTAATGTCCAGATGAGCTACTCATTTTAACTTTTCACCTGAAAATTTGCTAAGAATGTCTTCATTGTTCTCATCAGGCATTAATAAAGACTGAAAAAGGGAGACAGTGGGCCAAGTACAAAGCTCTGCAGCAGGTCTCATTATTGTCTCGTGATGCATGACCCGAGGTGTATTTTTCTTTAGATATGCAGAATCTTAGCGTGGGGCTTTTTCAGACTATGCACGGGCTGTAGTCTGTATTCTTGAGTGAGAAACAATGGAGTGTTGTACATATTAATGATAATGAAATCAGAAAACAGCTTAAAATTGACTGCTATGGGTTACTAACTAGTGGACACAAAGCCTTTAATGAAAATGGTTATTCCAGCCTTATAAACCTAGCTTTTTTGCCCTAGCTACATCAGTCTTGCCCACAGGGGATATCATGAGATGTTTTGTCAGATGCTTGCAGAAGACAAGATAAACTGTGTTTCTGCATTAGGAGGCCATACGATGTAAAAAAGACGGGACTTTGAAGTTAGACTTGGTTTTGCATTTTGGCTCCTACTTCATAGCCATCATGATCTTGGCAGGTTATTCTAATGTTTGTAAGTTGGCTCTTGATCTATAAAATGAGAGGATTTTACTTACAGGATTTTTTTTTTTTAAAGATTTTATTTATTTGACAGACAGAGATCACAAGTAGGCAGAGAGACAGGTGGAGAGAGAGAGAGGAGGAAGCAGACTTCCTGCTAAGCAGAGAGCCTGACGTGGGGCTCGATCCCAGGACTCTGGGATCATGACCTGAGCTGAAGGCAGAGGCTTTAACCCACTGAGCCACCCAGGCGCCCTCAGGATTTTTTTTTTTTTTTAAGATTTTATTTTTAAGTAATCTGTACACCCGGCATGAGGCTCAAACCCAGGGATCAAGAATCGCATGCTTATTGAATGAACCAGTGAGGTACCCCTACCCCTTTACTTACTGGATTTTTATATTGGTTAAATAGAGAACCAGTATAGGTAAATCTCCTATCACAGTGCCTGGCACGTTTGTTTACCAAAGGATTGCTGTTGAAGGAATAGATGGTGCTTAGTTTGCATTGGTTTCCTTCATGTTAACTCTGTCAAAAAGGTAATGGGATTAATTTCACATGAATTATTTTGAGAACCCGTGCTGTCTCTAAAGGATCACTACATTTTAGAATTGCTTATAATTTTATATATAATTATATATACATATATATGTAAATGTATTTGTATACAAGTATATATAAATGTATTACTACTGAACATATACATATATATGTGTTTATTATCCATTTTTGGGTTTTGACTGGGATTGACATTACAGGAAATTATGTGACATTGGCCATGCTTTGGTGTTTTAGTACTGCTCCCTTTTCTCAGAGCTTCTCCTCAGTTACTAATAGTTATGAAGTTATCTTGTAGGTGAGCTAAGAACTCAAGATGTTTTACCTATCGCAGGAAACTTGATCTTCTATAGAGTCCCCATGCTTTCTTACGTGATTACCTAAGTCATTAAATTCAGTGATTGTTTATTTCATACCTCTTAAACACCAAACATTATGATAGTTGGGGAATATAAAGATGAGTAAGGTACTTTAACCATCAGTTGAAATGTTTTTGCCATTTCGATTGTAACCACTTTTTTTTTTTTAAGATTTTATTTATTTATTTGACAGACAGAGATCACAAGTAGACAGAGAGGCAGGCAGAGAGAGAGAGGGAAGCAGGCTCCCTGCTGAGCAGAGAGCCCGATGTGGGACTCGATCCCAGGACCCTGAGATCATGACCTGAGCCGAAGGCAGCGGCTTAACCCACTGAGCCACCCAGGTGCCCGATTGTAACCACTTTTTATCTGTGGCATGTCTCTTTATGTCTGTGCTCTTGAGTGATCATTTCATTTTTAGTTGTATGCCATTTTTCCCCCTTACAGGAAAGTGTTCTAAGATCATGCACTCTAATTTAAGTGCTTTCTATCACTTTCCACTAGTCTCTTATATAAAAAGTAACAATGTTTATAATCAGAACCTCAGTCATTTTCCCTTTTAGAATTCTGGCTGGAATTCCACTTATTGGCCTTCTGTAGTCTGGGGTAGGTAGCTGTCATTTGATTAGCAAAGCAGTGCTTTAAGATTGGCTGGGCAGATAGTATCCTGATAGTTTGGCAAATGAGGAAATTAAGATTTGTATTAAATTTCCAAGGTCCCACAAATAGTAATGGTTTACCATTTTTTCTTAAGCTAAGTCTACTGCCCCCCACCTCCACCCCAATGCACCTTAACCTCCTGAGCAGCACTTGGCATTCAGGGTCTAGCAGTTGCTTTTTTATACCTGTCATCTTAGTCTCTGGTCTAGAAATCTTGGTTTCCTTATTTGTAAGACTAGTATTTTGAATGTCTGGAATATCTTCCAAATAGTTCTGGAAGTCATATCAGTGTTGAACAGTCAATTCATTCACATCATCTTTATAAAATACCCCCTTCTTGGTATGTTTCTAGATACATGTGTGCTATGGAAGGGTGGGTTATTTATTTATTTTTTTTTAAGAAAAGAGGTTTTCTGAATTGTTTTAAATTTCTTATATATAAGTATTCCATGTCTGATTGTTATTGTCTCCTTTGGGTTTTGAGCTACTCCTCAGAAATAACTTTTTGGCTCTTATTTTCAAAGTATTGAACTCTAAACTGATTATAATCCTTGTACTTTATGGAAACTAAGGACAAGAAATGTTGAAATATTCAAGCACTCAATTTTCTTTCCTTTTTTATTGAGATGTATTTGACATACAACATTGTGTAAATTTAAGGTATATAATATGTAAATTTGTTACATTTGTATATTGTGACATGATTGCCACTATAGCAATCCAGTTTAGTTTAGACTAATTTATAAATCACCTAATTCCTTTTATGTGTTAATAAAGTAGTAATAGATACTTTAAATACTTAAGTCTGAAACAATGCTAGTGATTATAGCAAAGATAGTATCAGTGTTCAGTTTTTATGTATACACCCAGACACTTATTAATGAAAGTCTGTTGAACTTAAAAGATACTAGATAAAAACAGAAAAGTCTTTGTCTACAACTCATTTACTTTGCTGCTTTAGGTATATTGCTTTGCCAGTGGTTAGCAAACACAGCAAGTGCTAATAGCAACAACAAATACAACAAAACTGATTAAACAAGTTATGAAAAGACTTTCATTTGGCAGATATATTTTTTCTTATTATTTCCTATATTCTTTTTTTTAATAGAGATTTTTAAATAGTATCCACTATGCTTTTAGGTAAGATGTTGGGTAACTAAGCATCATGTGCAGGTAACAGATGTTGGCCTCAGCTAATGAGATTACTGATTTGTTAATACCTCTAAAGTTTGGAAGATGAAGTCATTGGAATTATAAGTACTAGGCTGTAACTCAGGGTTTAGGGGAATAAGGTGGGAGATCTGCCATTGCTTTGATCTTCATTACTTTGTGCCTACCCTGAGAATATATTTTTGGGAGTTGAGTTGGTTTCCAGGAACACCTAGTGTCCATGTGGACGAATGCCATGTTAAGAATGTGTTCTAGAATAAAAAGCTTTGTGCAGTGGAAAAAGCACTGTGGAGTCACACAGTCTTCTACCCCCTGCAACACCTGAGTTGTCTGACCTTGAGTGAGTCCCTATATCTTTAAATCTCAGGTTTTCACAGTTGTAAAGCAGGACTAGTTAGCTACCTCACAGGGTTGTTAAAAAGATTAAATGAGAAAGTCTAGCACAGTGTTTGGCACACAGGATGTACTATTTTTTTTCTTCCTGTATTTCTAGAACCTTTTAAATTGATACTGTAATGCTGCTTTCCCCTCCCCTTTCTAGACTGGGAATTCTTCACTGAGAGTTGTCAGGGATTTATAAATCCCTGGGGTAAGTGTGTGAAATTGTTTTTGGTATGTGCATATGAGCAGTTTTCTTGGGAGGAAATCAGTTCATGGCTCTCATTAGATTCTCAAAAGAAGTCAGTGCTCTCCTTTTCACTCTCACATAACAATTAAGAGCCCCTGTCCCACGTTAAGTGTAACTACAAGTGATATCTTGGTAGTCTATCCAAATTAAGTATGCCTCATAGAGGTTGTTAAAAAAGATAAGATGAATGCCAGCCTTTTGGTTGTTCACTCCTATCTTGATTTTACATAAAATCTTTCAGCTTTATTCTTACATATAATTGTATTTGTTTTTAAGACATATTTGTTCTTTTTTTTTTTTTTTTTAGATTTTATTTATTTATTTGACAGATCACAAGCAGGCAAGGGGGCAGGGGGAAGCAGGCTCCCTGCTAAGCAGAGATGTGGAGCTTGATCCCAGGACCCTGAGATCATGACCTGAGCTGAAGGCAAAGGCTTAACCCATTGAGCCACCCAGGTGCCCCAAAACATATTTGTTCTTTAAGAAAATACCTGTAACATATTAAAGACATAGAAAATATATATAAAATGGGACAGTTTATATTACACTAGGAATCTTTCCATATCACGGGACTTAAGTATTTCATTATGAAGGAGAAAAAAAAGATTTAGCAGGGATCCTTGGATAATATATCAAATATTTGAATTAAAATAATTTGGTTTATAAGGAAACTTTTAGTACATCTCTTACATAAATTGAGTTTTACCTGAATGGATTAACCCAGGCACATTGTAGATACCTATATCTACAGTAACAAAATTTATGTGTCAGCACTGGCTCCTCCTGCTTTTTCCATGAGAAAAGTATTATTTCAGATCTCAGTGTGGAAGATAGCATAGCATAGTAGTTATGAGTCTTGTCTGGAGCCAGATTGCTTGGATTTCAGATCCCACTGTGTCACTTACTATGTGACCATAGGCAAGATATCCTTCCTGTGTCTAGGTTTGCACATCTTTAATATTTGGACAGTTGTTTCTTAGTGTACTGTGACAATTGAATGAGTTAATATTGGAAAGCTTTTAGAATACTGCCCATTTCATTGTAAGCACGGTGAATATGTTAAATAAAAATATGTAATCTACTTGACAGAAGACTTACATTCATGAAAAGAAAACTTAGGATATAAGCAAGGCAGTATATGCTGTTTGTTAAAGATTAGGTTCCCTGTAATTCTTCAGGATAGAGCAAGTCAGTGTGGGTTGTATGGGTGGTACGAGAAAGCTTTAAAAATTTAAGGAGGAAGAGTATGGGTCATGAACTGAACTTGGTTAGATGGGGTCCAAATAGAGAAAAGAGAATACATCCAAATTAGACGGAAATTTTATGAACAAGCAGAATTGGAGGTATGTGTATAAACCATATAAGTTGGAGAGTAAGTGGAGAGATTCTGGAAGCTATCATACGAAGATAGTTGTGGACAATTGTTTAGGTCCTTAAATACAAAGATAGCATTTAGAGATTTTTGCTTGTAGATGAGGGTTCCTGAACTTTTATAAAGGAGAAGCTTGTGAATGATATAAAAAGTGCTCAGCGTGGTACTTGATGGAAGGTAAGCATTCAGTAACTGTTAGCTAGTATAGTAACAGTAGTTGAAATCAAAGTAGAGAGTTTCATTATATGAATGGGCTATATTTGTGTACCTTTTCAAGATTGCCTGTTGAGGGACACTTAGGTTATTTCTTTTTTCTTTATAATCAACACTGATGAGCGTCTTTCCATAAGATTGTGTATCTGTGGTTCCATAGGGGAGACTTAACATTGTTTCTTAAACTCACACAGGAAGGTGGTGGTAAGTTTCCAAGGTGATGGTAAAAAAGGATATGATGGAGCTTTATCAGCTCTAGTTCGTTCCTCTCTACTGAGAACTCCCCACAAATCTCATGACAAAAAGATTATTTAGATATTAGCTACCAGCAGAGATGTAGTTCAAGGACTCTTGTTAAAAATGATACCTTATTGGGATCTTTCAGTGAGTTATGGTAAGATTTTTTTTTTTTTTCCTTAATCATGGAGGCTTTAGAAAGATAATTTGGCATGTTGACTAGAGTGTGAGGTTAGAGCAAAGGTGGTATAATAATAGGAGATTGATCATCCAAGAACTCCAGAGGAAGTATGAAGACAAGCCTTGGTAGGGTTTTTTTTGGAATGTGGAATGTCAGGGGAGGAAGAATATTCAATGATGATATTTGTAAGATTCTAAACAACGGTGACTTGGAGAATGTTATCAAAATACTAAAGTTGGAATGGAAGGCCAATTTTGGAAGGAAGATCAGTTTAATTTTAAATATATTTGAGAGAAAAGAGGCACCTAAGTTGACCTACCTATTAAATATTTGGATAGGACGCAGATTTTGAGTTTCTTTATATAGCATTGTATTGAAACCATGAAAATGGTTGAGTTCAAATAGATTATACAACTAATAAGTAGCAAAGCTGAGATTCAAATCCAAAGTTCTGGTTCAAAGTTCATATTCTTTTTTTTTTTTTTTAAGTTTATTTATTTATTTGATAGAGACATAGTGACAGAGGGAACACAAGCATGGGGAGTGGGAGAGGGAGAAGCAGCTTTCCCACCAAACTGGGAGCCCAATGCGAGGCATGATCCCAAGACCCTGGGATCATGAGCTGAGCCGAAGGCAGAGGCTTAACAACTGATCCACCCAGGCGCCCCAAGAGAGAAAGAGTCTTAAGCAGTCTCCACGCCTAGTGTGGAGTTCAAAGCCTCTTCACAACCCTGAGATCATGACCTGAGCTGAAATCAGGAGTCGGATGCCCAACAGAGTGAGCCACCCAGGCACCCCTCAAAGTTCCTTTTCTTAGCTTCTGTGCTATAATGAGTGGGAGAAGTCCTTTGTTCACATTTATTGTCAAAACATGTATCTGGTCTTCTCATTTTCCAAGTTTTCTTTTATTATTATGCTTTTTTATTTTTTTGTTATTTTATTTTTATTTTGTTACTTATTTTATACCTTTTCTGTGTAATCTGTTTCATTTAATAAAATATCTTTAGTGTAGTTTGGGTTCTGAAGGAAAGCATTCCTGGATTTGATCTCAGCTCTGCCACTTAGTTAAGTACTAAATTCATTGGCTTTTTCTTAATTCTAAATTTCCTTGTGTTTATACAGCAGAAAGTCTTTCCTGAGATCTAGACTCCTTCTCCTTCAGTAATAATTCGCCATTCTAGCTTTTTATCTGTTTTACTGTACTTCTCTGTATTTTCTTTTATATAGATACACCTAACTGTGACTGTCTCTGCATAGCTTTGGACTTGGCTCTTTATTCCTTTTTTTAACTATGTGAGCTGACTCTGGATTTTGATTGTATTTCATTTTCAGGTACTCTGGATTCTCTTTTTTTTCTATGTTTGTGGCCTTGGTTCAGGTCCTTTTTGTTTTTCCCTCCAACTTTGTAATGGCCTTCTGTCTCCAGGTCTAGTCCTGTCCTTTCCTGTCTAACCTCCCTTCCTATTCCAGAGTCATTCTCTTAAAATTTAGATCTTATACTTCCCCACTGCTTTAAAATCCTTCAGTGATTCTCCATCATTAACAGTATTCTTCTTCTTCTTCTTCTTTTTTTTTTTTTTTTTAAAGATTTTATTTGTTTATTTGACAGAGAGAGACACAGCGAGAGAGGCAACACAAGCCTAGGAAGGGGGAGAGGGAGAAGCAGGCTTCCCATTGAGCAGGGATCCTGATGCAGGCTCTATCCCAGGAACCTGCGATCATGACCTGAGCTGAAGTAGATGCTTAACAACTGAAGCACCCAGGCGCCCCAACAGTATTATTCTTCTTAACACTTATTCCTTAGGATGAATTAGGCATTTCTCTAGTAAAAAAGAGGTCAAATAAGTTTAGGAAATGGTTGTATAGATGCAGTTAGCTTTTCTTTTGGCAGAATCTTACTGTGTTGTGTATTATGAATGTACAAAGGGAATACAGAGGAATATGCTGCATTTCCCAAATCTGACTGTAGTATATACATTTATACATTTAAAAAAATACATGTGTCTTGGAACAAGTTTTATTAAAACCCTGAAAGTAAAGTCCATACATCTAGACATGGAACCCTAGCACTTTTTTGATTTGAATAGCATTTGCCTATCTTTGTAGTCTCATCTCCGGCATTGACCTTACTAACTTGTTGGGAGTTTTCCATGGAGAGGGAGTTACATGTTTGAGGCTTCAGTGGCTTCTCCCATCTGTTGGAAAAGCCCCTATTACTCCTAAAGGGGAGATTATCACCTTCTTTTTGAAACTTTTTTTGACTCATCCAGGACGGCTTTACACTTCCTTTCTTAGCACTCTCTTTAGAGTATACTTGGCAAGACCCTCCCATTTTAACAATTGTTACATGATATTGTACTTTTATTTACATGTTTATTTCTACTATAGACTATAAACTCCCTGAAGGCTAGAACCATTTCCTTTCATTTCTGTAACATTGGTACCTGGGATAATTATTAGATATAAGTTAAATAATTGAGTTATAAAATAATTAGAGGAATATTTCAAATAATACTGGTATTCATACCATTAAGTAAACTACCAGTAAATATATCTTTTCTCTCATTTAGAAATCTCTTAGCTCTTTCTATAATGAGTGTGTAGGGTGACATCAAATTAAATGCTCTAAGAAAATTTTTTATGGGGGAAATCTAAGAAAATACTTAATTACAATTTTTTAAAAAATCTTTTTATTTGTTTCTATTTTAAGTTGTCTCCATGCCCAATAGGGGGCTCAAACTCATGGCCCTAAGATCAAAAGTCACATGCTCTGTCAACTGAGCCAGCCAGGGGCCATGTTTTTCTTCCTGTTTTTCATAACTTGTGTTCATAAAGCAAAATACCATTTTTTTAGATTAGAATATAAATAATGTTCTGTCTTCAGTGAATGTTTGGTCATTAATAAGAACTCAGTGATTACTTTTTCTCCCAGATAACTTGAGTTTCATATTGAGATTATTCTTTCATCTATAGTTCTTAGAATAAGAAACATATTATATGAAATATTGTTTAATGTATATCTCTTTTCTTAGGCATCATTCTTAACGAAGAAGTTAAATATTGGTGGGAAAAGAGTAAACCTTGCTATATGGGTAAGTTAACCTTTTCAGTTGAGTGAGTGAAGGCTTCTTCTGTTCTTTGTACTCTAATAACTAATGGGCTCAAGGAATAGGAATTCGAATGTCTGGATTTTTTTTTTTTTAAGTTTAGCTAAAACTTTTTTTTTTAAGGATTTTATTTATTTATTTATTTGACAAACACAGATCACAAGTAGGCAGAGAGGAAGGCAAAGAGAGGGAGAGGAGGAAGCAGGCTCCTTGCTGAGCAGAGAGCCCGATGTGGGGCTCAATCCCAGGACCCTGGAATCATGACCCGAGCTGAAGGCAGGGGCTTTAACCCACTGAGCCACCCAGGCGCCCCCAAAACTGTTTTTAAATAAACATTTTTTTCTAAAATCAGGCTAAGAATTACACAGTTGCATACATGAATATTGCTTATCCATAACCGTTGAGCTGGAAGAAGGGTAAACTCAGAGGGATTCCATGTCAGACAAAGAACAGGGTGGGTGGACAGCCTGACTGGCATTTTTCCCCTCTGTGTTTCCATGTTCCCACTTTCCAGGGGAATAGCTAGTACAGAGTAGGGCAAGGGTAGTGCATCAGAGGACCTTTTGGCCAGTTGTTCTGGTGTATGCTCTCTTTCCTTGTCTTCTCCCTCTATGCAGAACCTAAATTTAGGGCAAGGCCTATTCCTGGCTTATAATGCCATCGTGAGCATTCTGATCCTCTGGCAATTAAACTGTTTTTCGTTTAGTGACAGTGGGAATTTTGCTTGGGAGGGAAGTAACTTTCATATAACAGTAAAACATTAAATATTGTTTGTAACTTCTAAAAATTTTTTTGTAACTTTTTTTTTTCTTTTAACAGTGTTTTGAGTTTATCTGTAATTTCATGTCCCACTTTCCAGTTAATCAAAAGTTTATTGTAGTTGCAATAGCAGATGTATTTTTTTCTTATGACCTAATAAGTGTTTGTTGCTTTATTTAGGATACAGCAGGTCAAGAGAGATTCCATGCATTGGGTCCAATTTACTACAGAGATTCAAATGGAGCTATTTTAGTTTATGATATAACAGATGAAGATTCCTTTCAGAAGGTATACTGTTTACTTATGGGTAGATTACTTAAATAGAATAACAACACTAATTTTTCAAGTCTCCATTCACATGCCTTTGTTTACTAATGTGACTAGCCTTGGTTTTAAAAGTAAAATAAAGTTGTGCATAAATGGTTACCACTCATATTTGTTAATGCAGTATTTAATTCATGTTTATATTTTGAATAACAGTTATAAGTTTATTACATGGCTTTCTCAGATATTAGGAAAGGGAAATACTTTGAAATAACACTTTATAAAAATCAAGGGGCTTTTTTTCTCCCTATAAAGAAAAATCACATGTATTTCTTGATTCCATATACACTAGGCATGTGAATACTTCGTATGGCTGCATGGACTCCCCAATTGTAAAGAGGGAAAAGAAGAACTAAATCATGTTTAAGCTCTTTGTTCTCACTTAATGTCCTGAAGGATATAATATAAATTTTAAATGACAGTCTAATTAGTATTTATTTTAAACCTTCTTCATTATTTTTCACCCCTCTTTTATTTTTTTTTAAGATTTTATTAATTTATTAGAGCATGAGCAGGGTGGGGGTACAGAATGAGAAGCAACTTGTTGCTGAGCACAGAGCCTGAAGCAGGGCTTCATCCCAGGACCCCTGGCTCATGACCTGAGCCTAAGCAGACTGAGCCACCCAGGCGCCTTTCACTCCTCTTTTAAATATCCACCACAAATGTAGAATTATTATTATTATTTTTTTTTTACAAATGTAGAATTTTTGAAGTTGTTCAGAAGCAAACTAAGTTACCGTTAAACTTACCTTTGAATTCTCATCACAGTCAGGATGGTGATTAATTACTTATTTCACCCTTCCTCTGAAAGCCCCTTATGGAATAAATTTGTCAGGGGTATGTAACTAAAAGGGGTAATTCTGCGGCAGAAACTTTACTTGCATTGAAATTACAGGTTTGTTTCTATAGAAATTGCTTGCTTTTTTAGTTTTAGTTTTAGGTGTGTTGTCTTTTTTTTTGTTTGTTTTGTTTTGTTTTGTTTTCCATTTGTTTTTCAGTATTCAACTGATGAAGCAACTATGCAAGTTAGTCCTCGGGTTATTATTACATGTGAAAAAATTTAGTCCAAGGAGTAGAAAAAGGGAATGATGAAGTAACTTGCAGGTTTAATGATACTTGCAAAATTTATTTGGGGGCTGCTGTTTGTTGTCTCTTCCTGCCTTTTGACATAGATGGAAATGGTCTGAGTGTTTTATTGATTAAGAGAAGGTTGAGTCTTTTAGGTTGAAAAGTGACCATTTCTCTCTTGCTGTGTAACAAACCCCCAAAACTTGGTGGCTTAAAACAATGCATTATTTCTCATGGTTTTGTGGGTTGACTGGGCAGGTTATGTGGTTTCATGGGAGTCACTCATGCAACTGCATTGAACTTCAAGTTTGGTGAGGCCAGGACCATCTAGGAAGGCCTGTTCTCCTCCTTGTGGCCTCTCACTCCATTTGGTGTCTCATCGTCTGGTGCTCTCTCCACATGCTCCCTCATTATTCCATATTCTAGCCTAAGCTGTTTACATGACTACTGGATCCTGAGAGTACCTTCCAGGCCTTCTTAAGGCTTAAGTCTGGAACTGGCATAGCATTACTTCTGCCACATTCTCTTGGTCAGAGCAAGTTGTAAGGCTAGCCCAGCTTCAGAGGGAAGGGAAATAGACTCTCTCTCTCTCTCTCTCTCTCTCTTTTTTTTTTTTTTTTAAGATTTTAATGATTTATTTGAGAGAGAGGTAGAGAGCACAGCAGGAGGAGCGGGAGAGGGAGAGGCAGGCTCCCTGCTGAGCAGGGGACAACCCCCGCCCCCCCAACTAACTCTTGTTGAGAGGATTGGTAAAAAATCTGTAACCATCTCTAACTCATCACAGAATGTATGGGGGTAATGAGTAGGATGCCTGCAGAAGGGGATCTATTTGCAGATGTATAACACATTTTTTAAAAAAGTTGGTTAGATTTGGTAGGTTATGATACTATCTATACAGAGAGTACAGTAATATGTAATTGGATTCTGGCATGTTTCCTTTGAAATAATGAGGATGTACGTTTTATACCAAGTTGTCATATTTTTCTTATGTGACATCAACTAGGGATGGAAGTTCAGTGCTTCTCTAAAAACTTTCTATATACATGTGAATGAAGCAAAAAGATGGGGCTGTACTGAGAAAACTATGGTTCAGTTGAAGCTCTGAGAAAGATAAGGTGGTGATATTGATTACTTTTCCTTATATAAAGCTTTGGGGTTTATTAAAGACAGTTTCTCTGCATTCCTGCAAAGAACAGGAATGTGGAACGGTTACATTTGTACTGTAGGACCAGATGTACAGTAAGTGCTTACTTACCACCTATTTAATGTAACTTTTATAATTTAAAGATGTGTGTGCATTTTTTTAGGAATATGTATAGATTCTCTGTGACTTGATGACATGGAAATTAAATTCCATTACAAAAAAATGAAGGAGGTATTCAAGTTTGTTCTTAACCTATTTTATTATAATCAGCATATTTAAAATCAGGAGTTCAACTGATTAATTTACTTAATTTGAATGTACTCAACTGTGCCTACTGCTATGCTTCATAGTGAAGAATCTGTTTGTTACTGGAGTCATTGTATACCAGTGGTTCTCCACCAGGAGGGAGCAGTGTTTGGAGATGTCTTTGGTTGTCACAGCTGGAGGGTGGTACTGATACCTAGTGGGTAGGAGGCTGGGGATGCTGCTCAATAGCATACATTACACAGGGCAGTCCCTCCCAGCAGCGTTAATCTGGGCCAAAATACCAGTAGGGTTGAAGTTGAAAAAAACCTGTTAGACACTAAAGGATGAAAATTTATTTTGGTACTCTTTTTAGTGCCCATATACATTTCTCCCCCCTTTAAGTGTGTGACACTTCTTCTGACGCTTCTGTGCCCTCTAATTTGGAACCAATTGGAATACAAAAGACTTTTAAGATGTTCTTAAGTCCAAAGTGACTCTACAAGCATCTGTTATCTGAGGCTGGAGTTTTGCTCTAGTTAATAGTTTTATTTAGATCTGTGGAAGATTTATGAAAATTTATAATTAGAGGTGTTTCTGTCTATACTGCTATGTAGATAGAGAAATCGTTCCATTAGATGTTTGTATGTTTGTCAGTACAGTTTGTCAGTAACTGATCCTACAGGTAACTAAGTATCTGGGCTGTTAGACAAATTCTGAGTTATTTTGACAATGTGGAGTTTGGGGAGTTGTAATGATAGTTGTTGCAACAGGATTTGATATTTTCTCTTTTGTATACACAGGTAAAAAACTGGGTCAAAGAATTACGGAAAATGTTGGGAAATGAAATCTGTTTATGTATAGTTGGTAAGCATCATTACTTTTTTTTTTTTTTTAAGTCCTCTGTTTCCAAAAAAAAAAAAAAAAAAAAGTGTTCTGTTTCCTTAATGTTATATTAGAGAATAGCAAGTAAGTAAATCTCATTTTTAAAGTTACCTGAGAAAGGAAGAAGAATGATATTTTAATATTTAATATTTTAGAATAATTTTTGATTTGGAAGTGATCTTTCAGGAGATTCAGACTTCAGGGAAGACCTTGGGGAGCAAGTGGGAAACTAACCATGTAAACTTTCAACTCCCAGACTTGCTTCAGTTTCATCTTTAGTTTTTCATCATAAGATTTTCTTTAGAAAAAAAAAGAGTTTAGGAACTATTTTTAAATAAAACGAAAACTAATGACTTAGGCTAGTATTCTTGTTTTATACATTTAACTATATACATTTTTGAATTAAGGACAAATTTGACTCTTGAGGATGAGCAAATCATGATACAAGGGTGAAAGAACTCTAGAACTCACTCTTGGACTTCTGGAATTTCTCTCTGGTTCCCTTTTTCTTTAGATTATTATTTCTATGATATAAGAACTAATTATTGAGCAGTAGAGTATACCAGACACTATGCTTTGTTCTTAGACAATTTTTCATGTAATCCTCATAATTTGATGAGGGCTTTGATGAGAGGAAGCTAAGTCCTGGAGATACTTGATTACTTGTACAATATCAAGCAGCTATCAGAGATGGGGTAGGAATTGAAGTCATTCTGATTCCCATGCTTTGTTATTAATCCTTATGATGAGTAGCTTCATGCTGTTTTCTGTCTTTCTGCATGACTTGGTAGAATAACAATGGCCTAGAAGAAATCAGGGTAGCTTTAGTGGAGGACCTAGAATGGAATGGTCAATGTGGGCACATTTGACTTTTAAGAATTATTTTTTTTAAACTAGAGTTTACATTTCTTATATTGTCTCACCATTAGATTGGCAAACTCTATAGTTCTAGATCAGGGTGTGTGCCTGGGGGAAGAGGCCAAAGGAGATTATCTGGCCTACTTTGTAAGTTTAGTTGCTAGATGTTAAGTTAGATGGCCGGAGTATTTCAGAATGGAAAACTGGAGTAGTAGGCCACATGGGAGTTTGGGCCAAAGCTGTAGCTAGTCAGTGAGTTTGGCCTGGGTTTGTCTGGTATCTGGGGATTAATAGAAATGGAAGTAGTAACAGTAGGTGGATGCCTAAATATTTGATTATTTGGGATTCTGGTTGTCTCTCAGAAGAGGGAAAGAAATGACTAAATATACTTAAAGTCAGAGAAAGCTCAAGAGTTTGTTACTTGACCCAGGTTACAAAGTAACATTTAAAGAAAATAGCTGGATAAATAAAGCTTATGAATAGTTAATTTGAACTGTATATTTTTTGTGTTCATATTATAAGAAGGTTAGAAATTTTGGTGGTAGCTTACTGCCTCAAGTAGGGTCAGATAATCCTCATTTAATGTTATGTAATGTTTATTAATGATTGGTATAGAGACTAAAAAGTTCTCATTTCTATTGGGAAGTGTGACATGGAATTTTAGTTGTAATTCATTGTTGAAAGAATTTTGAGAGTCCTTTTACCACAAAAGGAAAATTTCACAAAGTAACTTACAGGTCTCACCTGTGTTTCTTTTTTTATCCCAGCTGTCTTCCCCTCACCATTTTCCACCTCCAGACACTGTCTTGACATTTTACTGCATGAACCAGTTTTGTTTTGCATTTTATATAAATGAAATTGTATAGTATGAACTCTTGAATCTGGTTTTTTTTGGCTTTACCTTATGTTTGCAGGATTCCTCTATGTTTTTGTATATAGTTGTAGTTCATTTTATTCTCTTTGCTCTCTAATAGTTTATTCTATAAATATCCCAGAATTTATCCTTTTGTTATTGATAGGCATTTACATTATTTTTTCCACATACTGATTTTCATCCTATTTTTTATAGTAGTACAGTGTTTATTTGTTCTTCTGTTTTATTACTAAATTCAAAATAATAACACTACTTCCCAGGATCCTATGTAACTTAATGAAAGTTAAATAATAACTTGGAAAACACTTGGCATAAAGAAGGCATTTGACAAATATTTGTTCCTTTTCCTCTAAATAAGACAACCTTTCAAACATTTGGATGGTTCACCTGAAATCTTACATTCTCTAGTCTTCGGTTGTTTTTCATTTGGTCTTACTTGTAGACATTTTTACCATCCTGATTATTTTTTCCTAGGTTTATGTCAGTGTATAAATATGTCTTCTACACTTGAATACTAGAATCCAAACATTGTTGAGCCAATGTCTCCTTAAATGGCTCTCTTTTTAAAATTCTCCCATTATCTTTCTACCAACACTGCCCAAGATTGCATACATTTTTTAGCAGCCATGTCACAGTGTCTCTTTTACATAGATTATACTTAACAAAAATCTGAATTACTTTTTTATAAGTATTGCTTTTCTGTCAAGCTTTTCTCGTTTTTTTTTTTTTTCTTTAAAGATTTATTTATTTATTTGACAGAGAGAGAGATCACAACTAGGCAGAGAGGCAGGCAGGCAGAGAGAGAGGGAAGCAGGCCCCCCACTGAGCAGAGAGCCTGATGTGGGGCTTGATCTCAAGACCCTGAGACCACGACCTGAGCTGAAGGCAGAGGCTTAACCCGCTTAGTCACCCAGGCACCCATCACTTTTTTTTTTTTTTTTTAAGATTTTATCATTTATTTGACTAGAGAAAGGGAACACAAGTAGGGGGAGTGGGGTTGGGAGAGGGAGAAGCAGGCTTCCTGCAGAGCAGGGAGCCCCATCACAAGGCTCGCCAAAGGCAGATGCTTAATGACTGAGCCACCCCGCCGTTCCCCCCATCTTTTTCATATGTAATTAAGTTATTTAAACTTAAGTGTAGGAATTTCAACTCATATAATGTTCCTGAATCTTTATGTTTGATGGCTTCTTCATGTAAATTAAATACTTAACCTTCTAGGTCCTTATCTAAACCACTTATAATGTGTTAACCAATAATGGAGAACCCCATACTTTGCTAACAGAGATTTTTCCTCTCAGTTTTAGTTAGTCCATTAATTAGCACTCTTAGCTGTGGTTGCTTTATTTGTTATTTTCCTTCTAGTCTGTCCTTAACATTTGTATGTTTGTTAAATACTTATTTTAAATAATAGTTACCAGGCGCCTAGGTAGCTCAGTGGGTTAAAGCCTCTGCCTTCGGCTCAGGTCATGATCCCAGGGTCCTGGGATCGAGCCCCACATCGGGCTCTCTGCTCATCAGGGAGCCTGCTTCCCCTCCTCTCTCTCTGCCTGCCTCTCTGCCTACTTGTGATCTCTATCTGTCAAATAAATAAAATATTTAGAAAATAAATAAATAATAGTTACCATTTATTGAGTCCTAGGTACTGTTCTAAGAACTATATGTTTATGCTTTCATTAAGTCTTCTGACAGCACTACAAGAAGGTATTGCTGCCATTTCCATATCACACATGAGAAGTGGGCTGAGAGCTTGACACTTCTCAAAGTACATAGCTAGTTAGAGGTAGACCTGGGATTTTAACTTAGGTCTTTCTGCTATATCAAGCCCATATTCTTTTTTTTTTTTTTAAGATTTTATTTATTTATTTGACAGACAGAGATCACAAGTAGGCGGAGAGGCAGGCAGAGAGAGAGAGAGGAGGAAGCAAGATCTCCGCTGAGCAGAGAGCCTGATGTGGGGCTCGATCCCAGGACCCTGGGATCATGACCTGAGCCGAAGGCAGAAGCTTTAACCCACTGAGCCACCCAGGCACCCCTCAAGCCCATATTCTTAACCAGCACTATAGATTGCTTACTCTATACCAGTTTTAGGAATAGTGTATTAAAAGAATAAGTGAACAAAATAGATACAGTCCTTGTCTTCCCAGAGCTTATTGAGTAGAGAGAGGGAGAAGAACAGGCTATTATATATTACAGTAAATGCTGTGAAGGGGGAAGTACAGAATGTTCTGATAGCACTAAAACAAACCTAACTAAATTTAGGGGGAAGGGAAGTTAAAGGAGGACTTCCTAGAGTGTTGGATTAACCAAATTAGCTAGATGAAGTAGCAAGGTGGTAGTAAAATGTGTGAGCTTTAATTTTCTCATAATAATACTGATTTTCCATTTGATCATTCACTGTGATGAATACAGCTGATATTAATAACTGCTCTTTATTGAGCATGTACTATATGCTAGGTCTTTTCCATTATCATATTTTCATATAAACCATGCTAAGTTTGTTAGCTACATTTGTGTAGAGTGATACTGAGAGGTTAGTAATTTCCCCTCAGGTTATATAGTTATGAAGTGATCCAGGCCATAAAAACACACTTTATCAGATTGAAAGCCTCTGAAAGCTTCTTTTGACTAGTCCATACACCAACCATACAGTCTAACCAAAATAGGGTTCTAGCCCTTTATTGCCATTAGGCCATCTGCCCTTAGCAATGGGTATATCCCTTTCATATTTTTAATTCAAATGTGTATTTATAAAGAAGATAAAGTTTTTACTATTTGTAACACAGTGGCTTTTCCCTTTCCTCTCCAATAGCTTCAGCCAGTTTTCCCCCCTAATCTTCATAGTACTATACTTGGTGGTAATCCTTGTTTTCAGGTGTTTCAACCCTATTAGAAAGTTCCCTATATAACTGCGTAGTAGCATTGAAATAGATGAGCCTCAAAGCCTTAATCCTTTATATGTCTTGCTTTTAAAAGAGCTATAGGCACTAAAAAGGTTTTGAGTTTGGAAAGATGTCAGTCTCCAAAATGCAGTTTTTTATGACTTAATCTGCATTATTAATCCCTTTATGGACACTGATTGTCAAAAGAAATAGTGGTAAAATTATTTTGTTTTAAATTATAATTAGCTTACTAAAAAATTTAGCTATTTTAATGATAACTAGATTTATTAAAGTTAGGTAAATTTAGAATGCTATTAGATGAGAAAGCAGTGTCTGAATAATTTTCCCCAAATATTCATTTAAGACATTACTCAAATTCTTTCTCAGTCCTTATAAAAAAAAAAATGGATGTTCATAATTCTGGAAGAATTTGAAAGCAGAGGCATTAGAGATTGAGAAAAACAACTCCTAGTGTTTTAGTTAATTGTTGTCTCCCCTTGTGCCTCTGTTGGAACCACTGGCCACTAGGTGGTGCTTCTTGCATTCTTCATAGTATAAACAGCATTTTTTTTTTTTTTTTTTTTTTTTAGGTGACTGTCAGATGTATTGGCTGTAGTATTTAGCAAATTTAAAATTTTATTGACAGATATAATGTAGGAAGTCAGAACTGATATGTCTTTCTTGCTGAGTTAAACAGATAACTCTTCAAAGCAGGAACAATTCATTACTGAATTTGTTGGTAATCCCTGAGCTTTAGTATATAGTCTGTTTCCTTCTCATGCTTTGGCTGTGGTGTCACATAGGTACTGTAGCCGCCAACATTTGGGTGCTCAGATTATTTAAGGTCCTCCATATATACAATCTCTGGGCTTGTACTTCTCAGTTCTAAGCATTGGATCTTTCATTGGGTGCTTACTTCAATACTTAACTGAAATTGTCTTCTAGATTCTGTAAGGTCCTAAGAAAAGATGACCTTATTTACAAAGTTTTCTCCCCCCTTTCCCCATAAATCATAATAGAAATGAAAATATTTGTTTGAAATAGTCTTCCTTAGGGCATTCTCTCTTTTTTCTATCTGTTATTTCCTTTACCTTTAGCATCCTGTGTGCCCGGCCATATCACCTTAACCTCTACCTTGTATTTAATAAGGAATCTGCATTTTGCAGTTTCTTCACTTTTATTCTGGTGGGTTTTTAGCATTATCTCAGTTTTGTCCCATTGTTTAAGAAAACCAAACTTATTTTCAGTAATTTTAAATTTGCATGATGTGCATGTATTATGTTCTCTCATGTTGCTAAATAGTACAGTTTCCTCTCCTTGTGATAGTGGAGTGCTTAAAAGGCCATATGTCTAAATGCTTTATTTAACCAGTTCTTATCAGTTACGAAACCAAAATACCCTCAGAGTCCAAGAGTCTAGCCTATTGTATTTCATGAACAGTAAGGTAGCCTTGCTTAATTATTGACTGGCTATATATTGATTGGGGACCATTTACATTTGGCTAAGAATCATAGTTTATTCCTAGGTTCCCAAGTGATTTTTAGTCTCCATTATATCCTAAATCAAAGAATAGTGCCCATCTCTTCGGAAAAGTTATTTTCTCTGACAAAGGCTGCGGCTTCAGGAGGGATATGCGTTGAGCCATTTGAGGAGGTCGAGGCATATATTGTGACTGTAATGATCAACCCTCCTATCATAGGGTTTAACTTTGTAGTTTTAGGACATGTAGAAGTCTGATGGGGATTTGTATTATTTTTTTCCAGGTAATTAAAATGGCAGTTGTGTGTTTAGAATTGGCGTTGTTTTGTTATAAAAATGAATCAATATTAAGAATTGGCACTTTTACTTTTTGAAACTAGGTAATAAAATAGATCTGGAAAAAGAGAGACACGTTTCCATTCAAGAAGCAGAATCGTAAGTGTTCTCCCTTTCCCCCTCCATCTAGTCATTCCCTAGTAGAAGTCTTTCTCTTTGCACAGTGTGCTTTACCATTTAGGTATTACTCAAACCTCTTAATATAAAATGATCTATTGAATTCAGTGAAGCGTTGGTAATTTGTGGACTTTTGAGAACATCTAAAAATACTCCATTCTCACTTCTCTTTTTGATTTCAGTAGAAAATGTGAAGAGTGATACCAAAAAAAACCTATATAGTCAAATAGTGAGTCACAAAAACTTATTAAAGTATTTGGGTTCCAAATTAACTTAAAAATTTCAAGTCTTATCCTTATGTTCTCATTTAAAATTTGATTCAATGTATCTTAATTTCACTAAATGTGGATTAATTAGTAACGAGTCACTAAAATTGCTACTTGAAAAAATTCAAATAGTTATGACAAAAACATGAAAATTTTTTTGTATCACTGATGTTACTTTTTTTTTAAGGTATGCAGAATCTGTAGGAGCAAAACATTATCATACTTCTGCTAAACAGAACAAAGGAATTGAGGAACTCTTTCTTGACCTTTGTAAAAGTAGGTATACTCAGATTTTGTATATTTAGAAGTTGTTCTTTTAAAAATTTTGGTAATACTTTTTAAGTGATGTTTTATGGTCTCAATTAATGACCACATTAATGATTTCTCACATCTACCAGTACTATTATTGACTTAATATTTTTCTTAAAATCATTTTTTAAAGCTTAAATACCTACTTTAGCTCTATTTCAAGCAGTAGTTAATGGGTATGAAATCATGAAATCATTAGATATGATATGTACCAAGTATACATTAAAATAAAAGTATAACTATCAAATATAAAGATAGAAGGAGAATACACGGATTTAAGAAATGTAACAACTTGCTGCAATGGATGGATCTTATTTGGATCCTGATTTGACAACCTAGTGAAAGAGAACATATGTCAGACAGTGAGCTATATGAACACTCACTGGATATTTGATGATAATTAAGAAATTATTGAGGGGCACCTGGCTAGCTCAGTCAGTAGAGCGTGTGACTCTTGATCTCAGGGTCTTGAGTTCAAGCCCACATTGAACATAGAGCTTACTTAAAGAAAACAAAAATAAAATAAATAAAAACAGGAAAGTGAGTCTTTAAAAAAAATTATTGAGGTTCTAGTTCAAGATGGTCATATCAGAAGATTTTCAGCTTATCTTCCCTAGACACACTGAGTCTAAAGCTATATATGGAGCAACTTCCTCTTAAAAAAAAATAACCTAAAGGCTGGTTGAATGACAGCTGTACATTGGACTACCAAGAAGAAAACCACATCTAAGAGGGGAAGGAGGCTGTAACACAATCTTGCCATAAACCCCATCCCTGGTATGGTGACCCACAACCAGAAGGGAACTCAAAACCCATAGCTTCTCCCTAAGGAGTGAAGAGTTTGAACCCTACAGTGGGCATCTCAACTTTAAAGACATAAATGAGAGATGATTCCCCCATCTAACTTTGAAAACCAGCATGGCTTATATCACAAGACCTGCAAGATTGATGCAGTCTGAAAAACTGCTCTTGAGGGGCTTGCTCTTGGACTCACTTGTCCCAGGGCCCAGCTCAGAGGCAGCTGATCACACCAACTTAAACTGAGGGAGGCCCACCTGCTTCTATTAAAGGCATAGAGTTTAACACACACATCCAGGAGCCTGCTGATGGAATACTCTCCCAGGCTGGAGACTGGCAGGAACCATCTTCATGCTCTCTCTTTGCTGGATTCACCCTTTGTTGTGCTCCAGAGCACCATTATCTTCCAGAGGGAAGCTTTCACACATATCTGGTGCCCCAATTGTTGCAGCTGCACCTAGGAAATACATCTTGATCACCTATCCCAGAGGCCAGGGGAGCTTGTATTCTTGGTCCCGTTGGACTATAATTGATGTTACCCAGAAAGGAGCTCATACCCCTGTCTTGTACCCCAGTTTTTGTGACTGCTGCCAGGGGACAACTCTACATTAGCTGGCTTTGATGCCCAGTGGGGCTTATGGTCATGGGTCCCATGGGACTGTAACCAACAGAGAAAGAGTTCTTAAACAGCTACCACCCACAGGGCACAGCGAGAAGCAACAGAGCCACAAGCTCAATTATTCTGTGAAGGAGGTCTGTTAACTAGTCATCATGACTGTGGCCTGAGGGCCAAGTTTCAAGTTTGAGACATATTTAGTGACCTGTGGAGCTGCTTTCAAGGACGGTAGGCTGTGAGTACCATCTTGGTGCTCTTCTTTTACCTTGTTCTAGCTTGCTCCTATCACCTAGGAAGAGCTTATCCATTTGTCTAGAGCCCTAATTTTTGTGATTGCTATCCGGGGGATACATCCAGATCACCTGGCCTTAGTGGCCAGTGGGGCTTATGATTGCAGTCCTGTAGGACTATATGTTTGCATACTTTTGGGTTTTTATGTTTTTGTTTTAAGATTTTATTTATTCACTTGACAGAGAGATCACAAGTAGGCAGAGAGGCAGGCAGAGAAAGAGGGGGAAGCAGGCTCCCCATTGAGCAGAGAGCCCGATGTGGGGCTCCATCCCAGGACCCTGAGATCATGACCTGAGCCAAAGGCAGAGGCTTAACCCACTGAGCCACGCAGGCGCCCTGTCATCTTTTTTAAAAAAGATTTGAGAGGGAGAGCACGAGCAGAGGGAGGGGCAGAGGGAAAGGAGAGAGAATCCTAAGCAGACTTTGCCCCTGAGCATGGAGCCCCACACACAGCTCCATCCCATGATCCTGAGATCACGACCTGAGCTGAAACCAGGAGTAGGAAGCTTAACCAACTGAACCACCCAGGCATCCCTATATTTGCATACTTTTGAAAGCTGATGCCTAAAGATTGGGCTTCCAGTCACCCTACATCTAGGTGCTAAGGTCCTCCCCTTTGGGACACTGATAGGTCTTAGGACATCCTTAACTACTGGGAGCTATTAAAAATATGATAGGCTGCTTGTTCCATTTACTGTATAGAAAGCAACATGGAGAGTCACACAAAATGAAGAAACAGAGGGGTATGTTTCAAATGAAAGAACAAGATAAAAACGTTGGGGAAAAAAACCTTAATGAAACAAATAAGTAATTTACCTGATAAAGAATTCAAGGTAATGGTTATAAAGATGATCACTGAACATTGAATTGGGGAGAAGACTAGGTGAACACAGAACTTCAACAGGAAATGGAAAATATAAGAAAGTACCAGGCAGAAGTCACAGAGCTGAAGCATACAGTAAATGAACTGAAAAATACAGTGGTGATATTCAATATCAGACTAGATGAATCAGAAGAAATGATCATTCAACTCAAATGCAAGGCAGTGGCACTCACCCAATCAGAGCAGCAAGAAGAAAAGAGTGAAAGGGATAAAGCAAATAGAAAAAAATGAAAAAATTGAAGATAGTTTAAGGGACTTACAGGATGACATCAGACTGCCCAACATTTGCATCCGAGGGATTCCAGAAGGAGAAGACAGAGAGAAAGAGGCAGAATCTTATTTGAAGACATAATGGCTAAAAACTTACCAACCTGAGTAAGGAAACAGACATCCAAGCCCAGGAAGCCCAGAGAGTTCCAAATAAGAGGAACCTAAAAGATCCATACCAAAGACACATTATAAGTAAAATGTCAAAAGTGAAAGATAAGGAGAGATTATTAAAAGCAGCAAGTGAAAAACAACTTGTTACATAAAAGGGGACCCCCAACCCCCATTAGATTATCAGCAGATCTTTCAGCAGCAGTTTCCCAGGCCAGAGGGAATGGCGTGATGTATATGATACATTCAAAGTGCTGAAAGAAAAACTAGCAACTAAGAATTCTCAACTTGGCAAAACTATATTCAGAAGGGAAGGAAAAATAAAGAATTTTCCAGACAAGCAAAAGCTAAAGTTCATCATTACCAAACTTTCCCTAAAGATATGTTAAAGGAACTTCTTTTCCCTGGAAAAAAAAAGGGTGGGGGGCACTAATTAGTTACTAGAACATGCTTGAGAGGAGAACTCTCACTGGAAAGCAGATATTTAGTAAAGGGAGTATATTATTGATTATAAAGCTAGTATGAAAGAAGACAAAAGTCGTAAAAATAACCATAATTACAATAATTAGTTGAGGGATACATAAGATGCAAAGATGTAAAATGTGAAATCAAAACCAATAAACCTTAGTGGGGGAGTAATAATGTTGAGCTTTACAATGGGATCAAGTTTAAGATGTTTTCAACGTAAGGGGTGCCTGGGTGACTCAGTTGTTAAGCATCTGCCTTTGGCTTAGGTCCTGATCCCAGGGTCCTGGGATCGAGCCCCCACATCAGGCTCCCTGCTCAGCGGGAAGCCTGCTTCGCCCTCCCCCACTCCCCCTGTTTGTGTTCCCTCCCTCGCTGTCTCTCTCTCAAATTAAAAAAAAAAAAAAAAAAAAGTCCGTACTACCCAAAGCAGATTCAGCATAGTCTTTATCAAAATTCTAGTAGCATTTTTAACAGAAAGAGAACAAAATCCTAAAGTTGTTATAGAACCATAAAAAACCCTGAATAGCCAGAACAATCTTGAGTTGGAGAACAAAGCTAGAAGCATCACAACACTTCCTGATTTCAAACTGTATTACAGAGCTATAGTAAAATTGTGGTATTGGCATAAAAATAGACACACAGATCAATGGAACAGAATACAGAGCCCAGAAATGAAACAATGCATATATGACCATTTAACTTAGGACAGAAAAGCCAAGAATGTACAACAGGGAAAGGACAGTCTCTTCAATAAATGGCGTTGGAGAATTTGGACAGCCACACGCAAAAGAATGAACCTGGACCACTATCTTATACTGTACACAAAAATTAACTTAAATGGATTAAGTTACAAATTAACTTAAATGAACTTAAATGAATCTAAGTCCTAAAACCATAGAACACTTAAAAGAAAATATAGGCAGTAAGCCCCTTGACATAGGTCTTAGCAATGATTTTTTTAAATCTGACAGTGAAAGCAAAAGCAACAAAAGCAAAAATAAACAAGTGTGCTATATGAAACTAACGATACAGCCCAAAAAACAGATGAGATTTTGCCATTTGTGACAACATGGATGGACCTTGAGGGCATTATCCTAAGTGAAGTAAATCAGAGAAGGATAAATAACTTATGATCCCTCTTATACGTGAAATCTAAAAATAAATAAATAAAACCGATCTCATAGATACAGAGAATAGGTTGGTAGTTGCCAGAGGCAGGGTTTGGGGGTGTGAGAAATAGGTGAAATGTTTTTTGTTTGTTTAGTTTAAATTAATTGCATTATTCTTTATTTTTAAAATTATCATAAACTTTTTAAGGTATGATTATGGTGTTGTGGTTAAACTTTTTTAAAAAGGTCTTAATTTTTTAAAAAAGAATCCATATATTTTAGAGGTCATATTAAAATTATGAATAAAATTATGTGTCTACTGTTTGATTCTCAATAATGCTAGGGATGCTTGCTTAGTATAGATGAAATTGTGTGATGGACATAATGGATTGTCATTATGTTTATATATACTTGAAGTTTTTCATAGTAGAAAGTTTTTTAAAAGAGAGGAAAATGATTATCACCAATAGCATATATACCAACCATACTTAGGAAAACCCTAGTCTATGGAATAATAGATTGAAATGATTTTGTAAAATTATATTCCTTGACTTTATGGATCTTATAGTTTCCTGAGAATTTGATGAAACTGTGGTTTTTATCTCTAGGAAAATGTACATATACATAAACTTTGGAGTAAATTTCAGTTTTACGAAAACCTAAAGATCATTCATAATTCTTGTAGAGCTTTAATTCTCTAAGTGAGGTCCCCTGACCAGCAGCATCAGCATCACTTGAGAATGTATTAGAAATGCAGATTCTTGTGCCCTGCCCAAACCAACTGAGTCAAAACTTCTGGAGGTGGTGCCTAGAATCTATGTTTTAACAATCCTTCCTTATGATTGTGATGCACACTGAAATTTGGGAATTTGTTTCTGTTTTCACTGCTTGTACATACCTATCAATCACTTGGAGATCTTGTAAAAATGTATATTTGATAGAGTGGGTCTGGTGTGGGCTTCAGCTTTTCTTTTCTAACAGGCACGCATGTGGTGATGATGCTGGTCCTACGACCATTCTTGGAGTACCAAGGGTCTAGAGCTGTAGCTTAGACATGTTATAAATCTCACATCTTTTTTTTCTTAAGATTTTATTTATTTATTTATTGAGAGTGTGCATGAGCACACAAGCAGGGGGAGAGGCGGAGAGAGATTGAGAGAGAGAATCCTAAGCAGACTCTGTGCTGAGCATGGAGCCCAATACAGGGCTCAGTCTTACAACCCTGAGATCAAGACCTGAGCCAGAATCAAGAAAGGGACTCTTAACTGACTGAGACACCCAGATGCCCCTAAATCTCACAGTTTTATAGAAAAAAATTTGAGTATTTCCCATGTTTATTTAAAATATATAGAACATATACAAATGCTAATATATTTTGTACATTTTTATAAAACATTGTGGTGGTTTCTTATTTCATCTTACTGGATTTTCCTGTACACCTAAATTTGGAAACCGTTGTTCAAGGTCAGTCTCTGGACCCAAGTTTAAGAATTATTGTTCTAAGGACTCCCTCTTTTCCTTCTTCCTCTTTTCAGATATGTATTTTGTGAATATTTACTCCCAATCTTTGTCTTCTTTTTTCATTTTTTAACTGTCTTTCAGAAGTTCTAAATTTATTTAATAAGGTCTTATTTGTCAGTTTTTCTTTATGATTCATTTTTTGTGTGTTTTATATGAGAAATCTTTGCCTAATTCACAGTCACAAAGATTTTTTTCCTACAGAGATTGCCTCCTATGTTTTCTTCTAGAAATTTCTGGTTGGGTCTATAATTCATTTTTAAATTTTTATATATAGCGAGAGATAAAAATAAATCAGGGTTTATTTTTTACATGTAAATATCCAGTTCTAATATTGTTTCTTAAAAAGATTAATCTTTATTCATTGAATAATCTTGGCATATACATCAAAAATCAAGTGACCATATAAATGGGGGTCTATTTCTGGACTCTGTTCCATTGATCTGTATTTATTTATTTTTTATTTAAATTTGGTTAATTAACATGTAGTGTATTACTAGTTTCATTGATCTTTCGAGCTCTCCTTTCCCCAATATCTCACTCTCTATTGGAGTAACTTTCTGCTATATTTTTAAGTCACATAGCATGGGTCCTGCAGCTTGTTCTTCCTCCCTCATCTTAAACTCTTTCATTCTTTCAAATACTATATAAAAGTATTACATTATTAGTTGAAGAATAAATCTTTTCCCCTAACTACTAGTTGTACATGGAATAATTTGAACTTCTTTGACAGATTGCTAAGTATATTTGGAAAATCTTAAGGATTATACTTGTATACAGTCATTTGTTCAAAGCAGAAACTTTTCTCTCTATTGATATCACTGTGGCCATTATGCAACTGGACAAATATAGTTGCTATTAACTATTTATAACTTTCAGGAAAGGCTGTTTAGTGAGCTGACAAAATGTTTATTATATTTAGCTTCCTTGTTGGTTGAAAGTCAGAAATGGCTGTTATGGTGGTATACTGAAATTACAGAAAGAGGAAACTCATAGGTTGTGGTCCTAAATAATTTCTGTTTCCTCCCTCTCTCAGGGATGATAGAAACAGCACAAGTGGATGAGAGAGCAAAAGGCAATGGCTCTAGTCAACCGGGATCTGCAAGGCGGGGTGTACAGATTATTGATGATGAACCTCAAGCCCAGAGTGGTGGTGGAGGGTGCTGTTCTTCTGGATAACTGTTCACACTTAAGAAATTAAACAAACTGTGGATCATTGCCCTCAACATGAAGACTGCCATATTCCAAGTCACATTATTTTACCAATGGAATTATAGAATTAACAGTATTTTAAATTACATTTATAACACTGCAGAGACCTTAAGTGCTAAACTTAGTGGAGTTTGTGACCAGAGAATTGGCATTTTTCTACAAATGTTAACAAAGCAATTACCAATGGCCTTTTTACATACTTTTTTCTTTAATAAGGAATAATATGCATGTAGAAAAGACCTACTTAAAGGCTTCATTTATATTCTTTTAAATCAGATCTTTATTTAATAACTTATATATGTTGTTGGAATGGTATACATTTTTGCAGCCCTTTGTATTTTGTGGTAGTTTGAATTGTATCACTTCTGAACAGCAAAGTGTTTTTGTTTTCTTTTTTTTTAAGTAGCAGATACCTGAAGTACTATTTTTGCAGGGTTTGCACAGGCCCCTTAACTGTCTACTACTTTGATATAATCTATATACAACCTGTATGCTGAGCTGGTAAAATACATTGTAAAATTACATATTAAATATTTTATCTGCTTTTACAAGCGCAAGGTGCAAAAATATATACAATAGTCTCATTGATGATTGTAAAGTGAATTAACATTTGGTGATAATGCCTAAGCTTTTTGACTCTGTTATAAAGATCATAGCTCCCCTTCACTTTTTGTCTTAACTTGAAAGTGGCGTGTTTTAATTTTCACATATACTTTACTTGAATTACTGCTGTTGTCATATTTTTTGCCTCTGTAAGTCTTTCTGATGATTGAACAACAGCATTTGCCTTTTGGTTTGTTGGGGTTTTTTTGTTTTTGTTGTTGTTGTTGTTGTTGTTGTTATTGTTGTTTGGGGGGGGACTTTTTTGGATAAAAGAGATGAATTCTGCTGATTTTGCTTTAGAGTGGTTACCTTAGAAGTATTTGAGTGGAGCATGCTGAGTTTCACTTCTGCAATGGCTTTAGTTTTCTCTTAGACTTTATGTGAGATGGTTTCACTGGTGTGAGAAGAAAGGAGAGGTCCCAGAGAGTTGCCACTGGCCAAGACTCATTCATACAGCATGTCAGTGGGTAGTTTATTCTCCTGGGGCAGCACTTTTAAACCCTTTGTGAGCAAATTGTATTTGTTCATTGCTTGCCAGAGACGAACACAGAAAAGTTTGTTCCATTTTATAAGAGTTGTCCTTCTGAGTTTCTGTGAAGGGAAACATTTCATGTAATGTGGTTATAGCAGACACTGGAAAGATTTATTATAAAATTATATTCTTGTATACTTTGTAAATTAGTCTCATTAGGGTTTTTTTTTCCTTAAGCATAGGACTGAACTTAAATTTGTTAATTTTAATAGAATCAGACACTGCTCACAGAAGGATCACAAATTGTGGAGATTAACATAAATTGTTCTTGTTCTAATATATATATTTTTCCATTTCTGTCATGCTTGGAAAACTAGTAAATGTTATGTCTAAGATTAAATGGAATGGTCCCTGGATTTACTTCTAATAAGAAGCAGTAGTATGCAATAAAGTTGTTAGCATGAGCAATTAAGAGAATATAAAGAGGTTACAGTTACTAAAGAAGTACTATCATATTTTTAAGTTAATAGCTTAAATTTTCCCAAATGGGTTTAAAGTTGAATTGACACCTTGATGTTATGATGTTAGAATTTTAACTTAAAATATTAAGTGTTTGAGCCCTCACTTTACCTTCTTTAGTTACTCTCCTTGCTAAACTCAACACACTGATCTTTGTTATTTGTGTTTGGAGAGGGTGGAGTGGAAAGAGTGAGGGATATAAGCTATAAAATTGTTTTTTTTTTTTTTTAAACAGATGATTGTACTCTGTATAATCTCTCAGTGTCCTGGGAAGTTTGTCTTTATGTAGGGCAGCAGAGGAGACAAGGGGAATCATGAGTACAAATACAGGAAAAATTGGTTTTGTCCCCTGGTTCTTCCACAGAAAGTAAATCAAGCCTTGCCATTTCTTCTAGTATACATGCAGATGTGAAATAAGCTCTTCTCCTTTGGAGTGGAATGTTTTAGAGATAAAATTGAGTTTTTTTCCAAAAAAGTAGAGTCATAAAGCCTGATAACTGGAGAGTTGTACTCTTGATTTTTGACCCTATATTAATGATACTAAGTCCAGATAGGAATCTCTGCTCCAGAGTTGCCAGATAACGATTGATGGGGTAAAACCACTCTCCATATTTTTTTCCTTTACTCTCCCTTGGTTTCTGTGTATCTTTCTTAACCTCAAGCGTTTCTTCTTTTTTTGACCTGTAATTTAAGCTAATTCATTAGCAATGATAAATAATACAGAATACTTGTCCTTGCCTTGAGGTCTGAGAGGTCTTTAGGTAGGAATAGGATGAAAGAGGAATAAAAGAGGACCAGCAAATTGCAATATGTGCATAAAGGAGAGGTAAAGGGATGGTAAACTAAGGCTGAGAAAATTTCTCTGATAACTTTCTTCACCTCTAACATATCTTTTGTGTTCCTGTCCTTATAAATTGTGCTATTAGGAAAAAGACACAAGTTACTGTATTGTGTATTAAAAGTAGTAGGTAGGTAGGTAGAACCAATATATTTTTTATTTAGTAAGTGTATACATTTAGTATATGTAATTAAAAATTGGTATAAGATAGTCATTAAAAAATACCTGAATATTATGTTAAAAGTATACAATCATTGTTTCTGTAATGATGATGGGTATTCAGCCTCTTGTTTTGCTTTGTGACTATAGAGGAAAATACTGTTTTTAAAAATGTATATTGCAACAGTTTTGGGGTAAACAGCAATCTGAAAAAAAGCATCACGTTATTGTATGAAATATGAGTGTTCGAATTTGTTTTATTCTGGGAATATCTCCTAAAAATACCCTAAAGCTATGGCTGTTGCAGCTAAATTGATGTTTTGGTTTTTTGGTTTTTTTTTTTTAATATTAGCCATATATTATTAGTGATTACTTTTTACTTGGCATTAAAGTAAAAAAGAAGAATGATACATGTTTTCAGTAAGAAAAAATAGAATTTGGGAAATATGAAAGAAGGCTAGTAAGGAGAATGGAAGGCAGATGGATATGAAACTCTACAACCTGACATCTTTATAATCATTTTGAAAATACATTATCAAGTCATTATTTAGTCATTTCTAAAGACAAGTTATGCATTGTGCCAAATATTTAGAACATATAAAAAATGAATTGTGATACTATGTCTTTTAATATAATTTGCAATTTTCTATATTATAAATGCTACAAGGAGTCTAGATCATTGATGTTATCTCCAGATAATAGAATTTACCCTTATAAATTACCACTTATATTATCTCCAGAAGTGGTTTGATCTGTGCCTTTAACTTTTGAAATTCACCTTTTTTTGACTTCTGTTTGCCATTGTAGTTTTCTTTATAGATGCAGTTTGGCAAAGAGGGGATGCATACTCTGACGATTGAAGATGTTGAGCTCTTCTAGAAAAGTGTATGGATGGTTGCAATCATTAGGAGCCTTACAATAATGTCTGGAGATACAGAGACTAAGTAGATCTTTTTTCTAAATTACAAAATGTATTACCTAGATTTTAATAACTAAAAGCTGAATATATATATTTACTTGACTTCACGATAGGTATTGATTCTAGTATGTTGCTGTTCTGTAATTTTCAGTTAACAAAAACAATAATATATTTGGTGTTTGTGGACCAAAATTCATGTTACACATATGTTTGGCTTTGATGGCGTTTCCCTTTTCAAAGGAAACAAATTTGAATTCTGGGCAAATTTCCTAAATGAAAGTATTTTAGCATTAATCATACATAATGAAAAAAATCTAGAAATACTCTTAATAAGAGTTTGCAATTTCAAGCAACAATGTTTTTGCTTCTAAACAAATACCACTTTAATTTGATAGACTTTTAGCACTGCTTGTGCTCTTTGGGATTTATATATCATCTCTTTTCTGAGAAGTTGAGTGTGCTTTATATGTTAACTTTGCTACCACAACTTTTTCTCTGCAGTAGATAAATGAACACAGCAAGTTGATGTTACACGGCACTCCCAGTAAGAAACTTACTCTTAAAGCATCTTGTCCTCTTCAGAGGCCTGCTCATACTTCCAAATATATCACATTAAAGCCAAAAGATGAAACTGCCTACCTTTATTCTCACTGTATCAGTTCTCAAATACTCAAGAAAAAGCTAAAATTGACTTCCTTAAATTTGAGCTTGTGTAGAGCAATGAGAGGAAAGGTGAGGGACCGCAGGGATAACGTATGGTAATACTGAAATGTAGACAACAATGGTATTTGCCAAACTGTATCTTCGGTAGCAAACTATTTTAAGGAGATCATCATATGTGGTACTTCTAGAAATATAAAAGTTCTTCACTTTGTATTTAATTATCTGAGAATATACTCTAGGAAAAAAAATAAAAAGTACTCCCCTCCCAGATGGAAAATAATTGCTCTGTTGTATATACTCTTCAATTACCTTTTTGCTGTGCATTTATATAAATATATTTACCTAGAGAAATGCATAGTTTTATGGGTTTAAAATTTTTACATAAATGCTGTCTTACTATGCATGTGTTTTGTAACTTGCTTTTTCTCTTACCAACATGTCTAGGAACTGTTGTGTCAGTATATGTAGACTTTCTTTTTATCTTCTCCCACATGTTTGGAGTGTTTGCCTTTCAGAATAACTTCTGACTCTCTATGAAACCTTCCCAAAAGGAATATTGTCAATTAGATGGATTTCATGAGAATCAGAATTTAAGTGCAAGCCAGTGATTAAACAGAATCAGGGTCTCCCTTAAACATGTGAATCAGGATATTAGAAAGACATCTGCTTATAATTCATTTGAAGTACATTACTTTTGGCCTACTGGTGGCTGATTAACATATAAAATTTAAGAATTTAGCAGGTTGTTTATTTAGAATAGGTTTTTATTTGAGGGAAGTAGAAAAAAGAGGAGGAATAGCTGATAGAGAAAGAGTACAGATAAACTAAAGTCTTTCTAGAACTCCCAAGTAGTTACATAACATAGGACTTTGTGCGGCCAAAAATTAAAACTTCTGTTTGGCTGGTGCCTTTAATGAAAAAATGAAAAGTCCCTTTTCAGATTTCCCTTCCCCCAACATCCCACATCCCTATCCTTCTTAAGAGATATGGTTAACAGTGTGTGTCTCTGTCTCTCATTTTTACTTATATTTGGCCTTTATGAATTTTTAGTGTTCCCTGATATCAACTTCTACCCTATGTCAAATTCCATCTTCAGTCAACTAATAAATTTACCAAGAGCAAACCAGAATCATACTTCTTTAAAGAAAGTTACATCAGTGGTGACAGTTCTTGAACTGGAAATTAACTACTTGATTCTTAATATGTTTTATGTTTATCATAAATTAAAGAGTAACCATCATTCTGTGAAAGTCAAACCATTGGTTTCTATACCCTGTGGAAATAGGGTAGGGAAAGAGAAGTGTGCTAGTACCTGTGTAATTCTGAGTTGGGCTCATTCTCGGCATATTCTCTTACTTGAGCGTTGCAGTTGTCCCCCAGTTACTTTACAGGTGTTTCTCACTGTTCAGGCTATAGCTTAGCATGAGAGTGCCTTGACACAGAGTTAGCTGTATATGCCCCAGAACAACAAATTTGTTCTTATTTGACTTCTAATGAAAATAATTCAGAGGCGGAAATTAAGCACAAGCGTACATGATTTTGTTAATTGTTTCTGGATGGTCTTTTAAAAAATTTAAAAAACATTCCGCTCATCATGACTGTTTATCAGTTTCCCTCATTTATTGAGTACCTGCTCTGTGCCCAGTGAACATATAGCAGGGGAACCAGCTTCCTTTGTAGTTAGAACTTGGAGATGGGGAACAGATGACCATTGCCTATAATCAAGGGTGTAAGTAGTTTATCTGTATATATGAGGTTGACTGAGCACATGTGTTCACATTCTGTATTTGATCAGATACATACATGTCAGTTTTTGAGGTGAGGTAATTAGAATGATAGGAGTTGGAACTGATCATGAATTTGAGGTAAAGCTGGACAGTTTGATTTTTGAGTTTTGCAAATAATACATTTTCAAGCCAAATTAAAATAGAATAACTTGTTTTCTAGCTTCAGGGGGGACAATTAAATGATCCGTAAGTCCAAACTGCTTTTCCAGGTTTTGTAGTAGCAGTGAAGAAATATGTGCTTTTTGCTTATTTCGACAGCTGTTTTTTTTAAACCTAGAAAAAAAGTGCATTTAAAAAAGCAGTGGTATTATTTTCTTTGTTTTTGACAGCCGTTATCTGGTCACCAGATAATAACCCAGGACTCAATCCAGTCCTAAGTCATAGGCCCATTTGGAGAGTATATCATAGTATAATTTGTATATATGTATACATTTTCTTTTTAAGTAGGCTCTACATGGGCTTGAACTCAGCCCCAAGACCACGTGTCACATGCTCTACTGACTGGGCCAGCCAGGGCCCCTAATTTGTGTATTTCTAAAAACATTTTTCAAATGGGAAGTAAGTCCCTGTTTTTCTACATGAAGTTGAAGACATAGACCAGAAGGATTAAGCCAGAAAGCTTAATGAATATCTGAATTTTCTGATAATCTTTCCAGTGCCCTTTAAGAATATTTTTGATATTACAGTGTATTGTTAAAATTAACTCAAATTATCGGGTCCCTTCTTGGCCTTTTTGGGAAAAAACAGAGTGAAATCAGTTTTGTTTTGTTTTTTTTTAAAGATTTTATTTATTTGACAGAGATCACAAGTAGGCAGAGAGAGGAGGAAGCAGGCCCCCGGCCAAGCAGAGAGCCCGATGCAGGGCTCGATCCCAGAACCCTGGGATCATGACCTAAGCTGAAGGCAGAGGCTTTAACCCACTGAGCCACCCAGGCGCCCCGTGAAATCAGTTTTTTTTTTTTTAAAGATTTTATTTATTTCTTTGAGAGAGAGACAGTGAGAGAGAGCATGAGCAAGGAGAAGGTCAGAGAGAGAAGCAGACTCCCCGTGGAGCTGGGAGCGCAATGTGGGACTCGATCCTGGGACTCCGGGATCATGACCTGAGCCGAAGGCAGTCATCCAACCAACTGAGCCACCTAGGCGTCCCGTGAAATCAGTTTTTAAATAACTATTTCATAGGCCAGTTATCAAGAAGTAATTACATTCAGGGGGCACCTGCGTGGCTCAGTTGGCTAAGTGACTGTCTTTGGCTCAGGTCATGATCCCAGGGTCCCGGGATTGAGTTCTGCATCAGGCTCCCTGCTCAGCTGGGAACCTGCTTCTCCCTCAGACCCTCTCCTCTCTCATGGTCTCTCACACACACTCTCTCAAATAAATAAAAGAAAAGAAGTAACATTCATCTGTATTAATTCATCTGCACTGACTTGCAAAAGATGAATTATTTTATTTTTCCAAGTATTTATTCATTTGTCAGCACAAGCCGCAGAAGAGCGGCAGGCAGGTGTCCCAAAAGGTGAACAATTTTAATGACCTAGTGACAGTTCTTCAAAATGTAAAGTCCCATGAAAGAAAAACTATATAGCAAGGACAAGATACTTTGAGGACTTTCTACAAAATTACTCATCTTGTCCAAAGCTATCCAATAGTAGTTCCCCCCACCACAACTGAATCCCGTATTAGTATTTTTAAACCTGAAAAGTTTAAATGAAGAAGTGACATGGGTGGTTTCTCCCCTTCAAAGATTTTAAAGCCAACATTAGTGACACAGGGAATTTATTTAAGAAGGATGTAATTTTGGAAGAACCTTATTGAGGATGGTCAGGGTGCTATTAATTCACTGATTATTTATCTTTGGTGTGTCATTTTGGGGCTGACATTTGGCAGTCCTAATTCCCCCAAAATTTGTCTACTGCTTTGCCAGAACTAAGGCTGTCCTGCTGCCTCTAACAATCAAACATTTAAAAGATTAATAACTGGTTATGGAATGATCTGCCAAATAATCACCATGTATAAGAAACTTTCACCTGTGGAATGTTTGACAAAGATAGGATTCTAAAAAATGAGGAATTTCCTTAAATGCAGAATGAAGAGCTAAAGCTTAAGCGTGGTATTGATTGAGAGCTTCATTCAATCTGGTAAGTTACTTATTTGTCCCTTTCTATTGACTGAATCATAGGGCTATGGGTGGCTTTAAGTAGAGAAAGAAAAATTGGCAAAATTTGTGATTCAGAATATTAAATGCCAAGAATCCAAAAACAGCCTTTTAAAAATATATTGTCAGGTCGGTGGGAGGCTCCTGGGTGGCTGAGTCGGTTAAGCATCTGCCTTCGGTTCAGGTCATGATCCCAGAGTCCTGGGATTGAGTCCCGAATGATCCCAGAGTCCTGGGATTGAGTCCCGGATTGGGCTTCTTGATCAGTGGGGAGCCTACTTCTCCCTCTGCCTGCCACTCCCCCTGCTTGTGCGCTTGCTCACTCTCGCTCTCTTGCAAGTCAATGGATAAAATCTTAAAAAATAATATATAAATATATATATATATATATATATATATATATATATATATATATATATATATATACATATATATATGTAGAGAGAGAGAATGAGAGTGTCAGGGTGTCTGGGTGGCTCGGTCAGTTGAGCATCTGACTTTTTTAAAAAGATTTTATTTACTTATTTGACAGAGATCACAAGTAGGAAGAGAGGCAGGCAGAGAAAGAGGGGGAAGCAGGTCCCCCGCCTAGTAGGGATCCCCATGTGGGTCTCAATGCAGGGCTCGATCCTAGGACCCTGGGATCATGACCGGAGCCAAAGGCAGAAGTTTTAACCCACTGAGCTACCCAGCTACCCTGACTCTTGATTTTGGCTCAGGTCATGATCTCAGGTTATGGGATCAAGGACGTGTCAGGCTCTGCACTCAGCATGGAGTCTACTTGAGATTCTCTTCCTCTCCCTCTGCCTCTACCATCTCTTAAATAAATAAATCTTTCCAAAAGACACTCTAGAAAATATATATTGCCAAAGGACCACAGTATTTTTAGTGGTGTTTAAAAAGAAGAAGGAAAGGAAGTGAGGAAGGAAGGAGGAACAGAAGGAAAAAGAAAAAGCTTTAAGCTAAGCACTGCTTTAAAAAAATGTATTTAATGATTATAGAGAAATTTGGGGATATCCCTAGCCTAATAATGACTTATGCTGATGTTTCAAGTGAAGGTTTTTAAATATTATTTATTTTTAATTGAATGTATTTAACATATGTCATTAGTATTTAAGGTCAGTTTTAACATCACTAGGGAAGATTGAGATAGGTTCTACAACTTTTATTCACTAAGGTTAACTAATAGCTTGTAGACCTCATCCTAAATTCTGCCTTTCTTTGTGATTAGTAAATTACACAGAATCTTCCAGATACTTGACATTTGTATGACGAATTCTAAATTTTTCATATGCCACAATTTTTGCTAAAGCTGTTCTTGAATTCCCTTACCATCTTTGCTCTTTATTTTCAATCTGACTCGGGCACTGCCTGTTATCTTCTAAAACTTGAACTAGAAAGCTTGAGCTGTTCACCATTTTGGGCTTAGTGTTGAAAACAATTTAAGTTACTGTCCCCAAATTCTTAATCTCTAATAGAAATTTTTAAAATATATATATAAATTTTTAAAATATATATATTAAGATTTTAGCTTCAGTTTTTCCAAGATGATTTTGGCTGTTTTGTTTTCTGGCTATTTTGCAATGAAAAATTACATGTGCCAGTTATTTATTAATTCACTATATTGAATGTTCAAAGTAAATTGAATATTCAAAGTAAATCATTACACTTACCGTATTAAGTCACGTGAATTTTTATGCCATCTTTAGTTACATACTCACTAAGAAATGCTAAAAGGAGCCTCTGCATGTCCTTAATGGGGCACCCCAGGTGAGAACTAAGCAGTGAATGGACAGGAAAAAAGAAAAAATGTAAAATAACCTTGAGTCATGATCTCAGGTTGTCACACTGATTAGCCTTGTAGGTAGACATTTATTTATCTGAATAAGAAATAATTGAAACTAATTGCACTTATTTAAGTATTGTGGTCAGGATTCACATGCTGGTGTTACAAAGTCATTGGTTAGATCTTTAATCTCTGCCTTTGATGGTCTTTGATGGTAGTCTTAAAAACTAGCACAATTTATGCCTCGGTTTTTGAAAATTGGGGTGCGGCAAATACAGTCAACAAAAGATTCAGGAGATATGAGGTCCAATATAAGGTATGAGGAAGATTTAGTTACTAGAGAAAGAACCTCATCATGATGTTTGAGAAAAGCTTTAGAGTTAGGCTGAGGGAGAGTGTCTGATAGCCCTGTGAGGAAAATCTACAAATATTTATCCATTTTGCTAGGTAGATTTAAGAGCTGCCATTTACCTGTACTTTCCTGAATTTTCATCTTAATTCAGTGTATCACACAGTTGTTTTCTGTACCTTATAAAAATTTAATTTAGAACTTTGAATTTTTACCACACTTGAAAATGGCCTAGGGAAAACATTTGTTTTATCAAGTGGAAGTTCTGTTCTTTTTCTTTTCATTTTTTAAGATTTTATTTGTTTATTAGAGAGCAGTGTGAGGAGCAAAGAGAGAGGGACAAGCAGACTCCATGCTGAGGTCGGAGCCCAGTGCAGGGCTCAATCTCACGACCCTGAGGTCATAACCTAAGCCAAAATCAAAAGTCAGATGTTTAACCAACTGAGCCACCCAGGAGCCTCAGGAACTTCTATTCTGATGTAGTATTTTTAAGATGCACACATGAATGATTTGCCCTTTCTATGTAAGTAACTAGTATAGTTTGGAAATATTTTAACATAAGATTCCTAGCTATAAAATAAGAAGACTAATTTTCTTTCTTTCTTTCCCTTTCTTTCTCTTCCTTCCTTCCTACCTTCCTTTCTTTCTTTCTTTTTCTTTCTTTCTTTTTTTTAGATTATTCAAGAGAGAGACAGACCAAGACCACGGGGAGGAGCAAAGGGAGATGGATAAACAGACTCTGTGCTGAGTGCAAAGCCTAACACAGGGCTTGATTCCAGGACCCCAAGGTGATGACCTGACCCTAAGCCAAGAGCCAGCTGCTTTACTGACTGAGCCACCCAGGCACCGGAAGACTGATTTTCTTGTATAGTGTATAGAATAAAATCTTCTGTTCCATGCGTTTGCTTTTAAGCCTTAATGTCCATGCTACCCCTCCTCTCATTTCACCTAATATGTGTAGTTTTTTTTTAAAGAAGATTTTATTTATTTCTTAATTTGAGTCAGAGAGAGTAGGAGTAGGGGGAAGGGCCAGGAAGGAGGGAGAGGAAGAGGGAGAGAATCTCAAGCAAACTCCCACAGAGCATGGAGCCCATGCAGGGCTCGATCCCACCACCCTGAGACGATCTGAGTGGAAACCAAGAGTGGGATGCTTAACCAACTGAGCCGCCCAAGGGCCCCTAATATATGTAGTTTTTAAGTGAAATTATGCATGGCTTTAGGAAAACTGCTATAGACAATGTATAAATTCTTAATGTTTAATGTTTAAGCAAAACTGAGACTAAACATTTTAGATTTTGCCTGCAATTTCATACCTAAATCCAATTAAAAAAAAAAAAGACTTGTAGCTAAAAGGCCTACTTTATTGCAAAACACTTCAAAAGGTTTTCAGTTTTGGGTTCATTTGGGAGTGGGACCTGACAAAAGGATATGAATAAATAAGCAGAGTCAGAATTTAGCAGGCACTATGTGTTTCTGTTTTCCTACTGGTCTCTGAAAGATAAACAAAATGTACTACTATAACTCATGTCCTCAAGGAACTTAAAAACCTGGGGGAGATTAACTAACAAATGGGAGAGAATTTAAGAGACGTTAAAGATGGAGGAAGTAAAATTAGTACTTGTAGAAGATAGTGCAAAGCTTAAGAGTCAACCAAAAATATCTTAAAATTAATAAAGTCACAGGGTATAAAATTAGTCATACAAATCAAAAGCTTTTATTTATATAAACAATAGCCAATTAGAAGATACAATGGAAGACAAAGCTCCTTTTAAAGCAAGAACAAAGGGGATTCCTGGGTGACTGAGTTGATTAAGAGTCTGCTTTTGGCTCAGGTCATGATCCCAGAATTCTGGGATTGAGTCCCATATGGAGCTCCTTGCTCAGCGGGGAGTCTGCTTCTCCCTCTGCTGCTCTCCCTGCTTGTGCTCTCTCTCTCTCTCTCTGACAAATAAATAAAATCCTTTTTTTTTTTTTTTTAAGTACAAGAAGAACAAAGCAGGGGCACCTGGGTGGCTCAGGTGGTTAAGTGGTTTCACCTCAGGTTGATGATCTCAGGGTCATGGGATCAAGTCCAGCGTGGGGCTCCATGCTCTGTACAGAGTCTTTTGAGATTCTCTTTCCCTCTGCCCCTCCCCCTGCTTGCTCTCTCTCCTTTCTCTCTCTCAAATTAAATAAATAAGATCTTAAAAAAAAAATAAAAAACAAAGGAGAAAAGAATACCTAGGAATAGGCAGTATGCAAGATCACCAAAAAAATGCTTTGTTTCTCCTGAAAAGAAAGCACAAACACATAGAGAGGCACATCATATTCTTGGGTAGGAAGACTTACCAATATCTACATGCCAGTTCTTTGTAAGTTAATCTATAAATTTAATGCAAGCTCAATAAAAATACCAGGATTTTCTAAGACTAGAAAGCTGATTGCAAAGTTCCTATGGAAAAGAAATAAGACTAGCTAGGAAAGCTCTGAAAAAAGCAGTGAGGACAGACTAGTCTTATAAAATACTAAAAATAGAAAACCACAGTAATTAAAACAGTTCGGTACTGGCATATGACTAGAGATACCATTGGAATAAAGTAGGTCTAAAACTGACTCAGATATGGGAATCTAGCACAAGACAAAGAGGACATTTAATTCAGTGAGGAAAATATGGCTTGTTCATTAAAAGGTGTTAGGACACCTGGGTAGCTATTTGCAGGAAAAAAAAAAAAGTTGGATTCATATCTCATACCAAAATAAAATCCAGTTTTGTTTTTTTTTTAAGATTTTTATTTATTTATTTATTTGTCAGAGAGAGAGGGAGAGAGAGTGAGCGAGCACAGGCAGAGTGGCAGGCAGAGGCAGAGGGAGAAGCAGGCTCCCCACCAAGTAAGGAGCCTGATGTGGGACCCGAGCCGAAGACAGCCGCCCAACCAACTGAGCCACCCAGGCATCCCTAAAATCCAGTTTTAAATGTGAAAACTGAAATGTTTAAAGTACTTGAAGAAATCATAAGAGAATCTTAAAAGATTTTAGTGTGGTGAAGACTTTTCTAAATTTGTTATAAAATCCAGAAACAATAAAAAAGTTATTCAGTATAAATTTATAATGATGTATGATATATATAATGATGATAATATAATTATATATGTGTGTATATATGTGTATATATAATAAATTCTTCGTCTCAAAAACCACCATAAGCAAAGAGAAATTACAGATTTGGAAAAAAATTTGCAAATCATATCATGCATTGCTTAATATATAAAGAAGTCCTAGAATTTAATAAGAAAAAAAATTCAACAATCCAAAAGGAAAAGGATCCTAAACTATAAAGAGTTTTCACAGAAAAGGATATAAATGACACAAATTGAAAATAAAATTCAATTTCACTATTAAGTACAAAATAAAAACTATCCTGAGATACAAGTTTTTAACCTATTTGATCAGGAGAGATTTTTTTAAAAAATTTTATAAAACATTGTGTTACATCCTAGATATTTTTGATAAGAATTGGAGAACAGGTATTTTTGCTTGTAGAGGGGTAAATTAGAACAACCACTGAAAATGGTGTGCTATCTATTCTAGATTTACTCTTTCACCTACCAGTTTTCCTTCCTAGTCAGGTTGGAAAATACATACATTTCCCAGATTTGTTTGTACAGCTACTGTTATGGAAGCTAATTAGATTTTCCCAATTATTTGTTCCCTGCATGATCTGAAAACAGACATGAGGCAGAGGCCATCTTTTTGGGGTTCTTGAATGTTGCAAGATTTTGAGAAACATGTTCCCATGCAGCAGTGATCAAAGGTCTATCCTCCAACTTCCTGGATATGGAGAAGCAGTGATGGTGGCAGCAGCTCCTTAAAATGATATTTTAATCCCTGGATTGTGGTATCAGATCTTCTTTCTCTAGTTTCCCAGGAGTGGGGAGAAGGCGATGGTAGTCCTGGCTTCCAGCATGGCTTTGCAATGACTCCAGAGGTAGTAGACCCCAGTAAGTCAGTTCTGTATCACGTTGGGATTCATTCTGGGAGGTTCAGCCTATATTCCTAAACCTTGCTCTTTCAGCCCTTTCAATGACCTTTTAAGTACCAAAGTCCCTATGACAAGTGCCTTCCTGTTCAAAATCTCTAGAATGGCTTCTGTTTCCTGCATTGAAAACTGACTGATCCATTCGGCAATGGCAATCAGAACTGTAAATGTATTTCCTTTTGACCTCACAGTTTTACTTATAAGAATATATTCTACAGGGGCACCTGGGTGGCTCAGTGGGTTGAGCCTCTGCCTTCTGCTCGGGTCATGATCTCAGGGTCCTGGGATCGAGTCCCGCATTGGGCTCTCTGCTCAGCGGAGAGCCTGCTTCCTCCTCTATCTCTCTCTCTGCCTGCCTCTCTGCCTACTTGTGATCTCTCTCTGAAATAAATAAAATAAAAATTAAAAAAAGAATATATTCTACAGATATGCTTGTATCTGAAAGTAAAGAAGGTTTTTCAATGGATTGTAAACTGACATCAGTAGGGGACTCATAAAATGGATTATAGTACATGTATATAATAGAATCCTAAGTAGGTAAAAAAAGAATGAGAAAACTTTGTATATTTAAAAGAAACAAAAAGGGGCGCCTGGGTGGCTCAGTGGGTTAAGCCTCTGCCTTCGGCTCAGGTCGTGATCTCAGAGTCCTGGGAACGAGCAGGCATCGGGCTCTCTGCTCAGCGGGGAGCCTGCTTCCTCCTCTCTCTCTGCCTGCCTCTCTGCCTGCTTGTGATCTCTCTGTCAAATAAATAAATAAAATCTTAAAAAAATAATAAAATAAAATAAAAATAAAAGAAAAAAACAAGGCATATCAAGTTAAAAAAAAGAAAAGAAAAGAAAAGAAAAAGGCCAGGGAGCAGAACTGTGTATACGCTTTAAAAGAAATTAATTAGGGGCACCTGGGTGGCTCAGTGGGTTAAAGCCTCTGCCTTCAGCTCAGGTCATGATTCCAGGGTCCTGGGATTGAGTCCCGTATCGGGCTCTCTGCTCAGTGGGGAGCCTGCTTCCTCCTCTCTCTCTCTCTCTTCCTGCCTCTCCACCTACTTGTGATCTCTCTCTCTCTCTGTCAATAAATAAATAAAATCTTTTAAAAAAAAAGAAATTAATTAGCTTTGTTGAAGTATAATAGACATAAAATAAAACACATATTTAAAGTGTGCAGTTTGACAAATTTGACCCACAAAACTATCATCACAGTCCAAATAGTGAATATATTCTTCACCCCCAAAAGTCTTCTATTGCTTCTTTGTAATCCCTTCCTCCCATTCCCTCTTTCCTTTACAGTAGTAGTTTGAATTATCTAGAATTTTACATAAATGGACTCAGTGTATATACTTTTGAGTCTGGCTTCTTTCATTCTACAGAATTATGTTAAGATTCTTCCAATGTTATGTTTATTAATAGCTCACTCCTTCTTATACTATCCCTTTGTATGGATATACTTCTTTTTGTTTATTCATTCACTTGTTGGTGGACATTTGAGTTGTTTTCCATTTGTAGCTATTACAAATAAAGCTTCTGTAGATGTGGCTGGCTGACTCAGTAGGTGGAGAGTGCAACTCTTGATCTTGGGGTTGTGAGTTTGAGCCTCACGTTGGGTGTGGAGATTACTTAAAAATAATATCTTTTGGGGCCCTGGGTGGCTCAGTGGGTTAAGCCGCTGCCTTCGGCTCAGGTCATGATCTCAGAGTCCTGGGATCGAGCCCCACGTCGGGCTCTCTGCTCAGCAGGGAGCCTGCTTCCTCCTCTCTCTCTGCCTGCCTCTCTGCCTGCTTGTGATCTCTCTGTCAAATAAATAAATAAAAATCTTTAAAAAAAATAATAATATCTTTAAAAACAAAAAACAAATAAAGCTTTTGTGAACATTTGTATACAACTTTTTGTAAAGACAGATGCTTTTATTTCTCTTCCATTGGGTAGCTACCTAGGAGTAAAATGGTTGAACTATTTGGTAGGTGTATGTTTAACTTTTCAAGAAACTGCCAAGGTGTTTTCCAAACTAGTTGTACCACTTTATATTTCCACCAGTATCAGTTCTTCCACATTCTGGCCAACACTTGATATGGGCATTTTTTAAAGTTATAGCCATCCTAATAGATGTATATACCATTGTGTGTTTTTTTAATCATTGTGGTTTTAATTTGTATTTCCCTAAAAACAAATGATATTGAGCATTTTTTCATGTCTTATTTGACTTCTGTATATCTTCTTAGTGACATGTCTGTTCAAATCATTTGTCCATATTTGTTGACTTTTTTGTTATTTAGTTTTGAGACTTTTTATATATTTTGGATACAGGCTCTTTATCAGATATGTAATTTGGAAATATTTCCTCCTGGTTTGACTTCTCTTTCCATTCTCTAATATCTTTAAAAGAGAAATTTTAAATTCTGATGAAATCTGAGAGCTTTTCCTTTATGGATTGTGTTTTGGTGTTGTTTCTAAGAACTCTTTGCTTAGCTCATGGTCACAACAATTTTCTTCTATGTATTCTACCAAAAATTTTACAGTTTTAGGTCCATGACTCATTTGGAGTTACTTTTTTATATGATACAAGGTAAATATTGAAGTTAATTTTTTTCTTTTTGTTGTAGCACCATTTGTTTAAAAGACTACTTTCTCTTTATTGCTTTGTGTTTGCTTCTTTGTTGAAAATCAGTTGTCTACAGATGAATGGTTCTACTTTTTTTTTAAAAAGATTTTACTTATTTATTAGAGAGAGAGCGAGTGAGAGAGCAGGAGCAGGGGAGCAGAGGAAGAGGGAGAAGCAGGCTCCCCACTGAGCAGGGAGCACAGCTCTGGTCTTGATCCCAGGACCCTGAGATCTTGACTGAGCCAAAGGCAGACGCTTAACCGACTAAGGCACCCAGGTGCCCCAGAAGAGTGCTTCTATTTCTGAACACCATTCTATTCCATTGATTTGTCTACCTTGATACAATACCATACTTTACTGATTAGTGCAGTTGTATAGTTGGTGTTGATGTGTTGGTCCTTCACCTCTGTTTTTTTCCAAAATTGTTTTTGGCTATTTTAGACTCATTTGTATATGAATTTTAGAATCAGCTTGTTATGTCCATAAAAATAATTTTTAAAAACTTTTCTAGAATGCTGATTGCAATTTCATTGAATCTATAGATCAACTTGGGAAGAGTTGACTAAACTATTGAATCTTTCAACCAATAAAGATAATATAGCTGTCCATTTACTTAGGTCTTCTTTATTTCTTTCAGCAGTGTTTTACAGTGTTTAGTGTACAGGTCTTTTGCCAGATGTTTTTCTAATTATTTCATGTGTTTGATGTTATTTTAAATGATGTTTTTAATTTAAATTTCTAATTATTTATTGCTAGCATATAGAAACAAATTATTTCTCTCTTGATCTTGCATCCTATAACTTTGCTGAACTCACTTATCAGTTCTAATACCTTCTTTGTAGATTACGTAAATTTTTTTTACATTATTACATCATCAGTCAGTAAAGACAGATTTCTTTCTTTCTAATTTGGATGTGTTTTTCTTTTTCTTGCCTTCTTGCACTGGCTATAACTCCCAGTACAATGTTGAATAGAAGTGGTTAGAATTGACATCTTTGCCTTCTTCCTGATCTTTTTTGTTGTTGAAAAAAAAAAAAAAGAGGGCACCTGGGTGGCTCAGTTGGTTAGGCATCTGCCTTTGGCTCAGGTCATGATCCTGGACATCCTGGGATTAAGCCCCACATTGGGCTCCCTGTTCAGTGGGGAGTCTGCTTCTGCTGCTCCCCCTGCTTCTGCTTTCTTTCTCTCTCTCTCTCTCTCTGTCATATAAATAAAGATAAAAAGAGTAACCATACACATATTTGTCTCCATAGGCCTTGAATATCTCAAAAAAGATATGTATTGGTTGCCTTTGAAGAGAGAAATAGGGTTGGATTGGAAAAGGGACAAGAAGCATACTTTTTGTTGTTGTTGTTAAGAACAGGGAGCAGGGACACCGATGCATAGCTCCATTCCCGGACCCTGGGATCATGACCTCGCCATTCTGAGGTACTTACCTGACTGAGCCACCCAGGCACCCCTGAGAAGCATACTTCTCACTGGATACCTTTTGGTATATTTTTTTTTAAAGTAGGAATCATGTAAACATATTGCCTATTCCAGAAAATAAATAAAGCTTAAGAAAGAAAAATTAAGTGTATAATCAGAGAATTTGCTAAAAAAAAAATGACTTTTTTGCAAAGAAACATCTTAAGAATGTGACACAAGGGATCATAAAGTTAAAAATTAACAAATGTAGATTTAATCATTTACGAATACTTGAGAGTAGATAAGTAATTTTTGCAGCAGACTTTGAAAGAGAGACATGAACAGAGGGTGAAGTAGACATTTTAAGAGGAAGATATATGCAATGGCATGAAAATGGGAAGTGGCAAGTTTTAGCAAACAAATTGACTTGGCTGGGGGTGGGGAGGGCATGGGACCTGGTACAAGAAATAGGAAGGAAAAGGTAAGTGCTTTGCAGAAGAATTAAGACTAATATAAATGGTAATTTTGTAACATTCAACCCAATACCAACCTAACCAAGGCACACATTTAACGTCATTGTCTTAATTCAGCTAACAGAAATTTTAATAAGTTATTATTCACCGGGTCCAGAGCTAGGTGTTGCATAGACATGATCCCTGTTCTAATAGAGCTTAGTCTAGTGGGCACCTCTGGGCTTCAACAGAGTAAGCAACCTCCATGGTCCCCAAAATTCTGGCTATGTATTTACTCTAACATTCTCTGAACACCCCTAACCCTTTGTCCATCCTTAGACATCTCCATCTCTGTAACAATTTAAGTCATTACTCCAATTGCTTGACCCTCCCTCCTCCTTTCCACACTTATCAGTATAGGATAAGGATTGAGACTGAAGACTGAGGCCAGATGCCTGGATTTGAAATTTTATGTTGCATTTTCTGGTGAGACTTGGGCAATTTACTTAACTTTCTTTGCCCAGCTTCTTCATTTACAAAATAGAGATGATAATAATATGTACCTCATACGGATGCTGAGAATGTTAAATGAGTCATTACATATAAAGTGCTTAGAACACCCCCATGATGGTAAATTATTAATAAATATTAGCAGTTATTACTATTAGCAAAAAGTTTTGCTTGTGTCATTTCACCCAAGTGTGTCATTTCACTAATACTTCCCACCAACTCTTTCCCACCTCCTCCCACCTGGTGATCTTTTAATAGATGATCTCATTTTTCCCACAGCATATTGAACAACATTCTCCCTACTCACCATTCTTCTAGAATTATAAACATGATCAAGAAACTCCCATTTAAAATCTATCCTTAATTGTGAGCATCTCTTTTTCTTTTTTATTTTATAATCAAATTTATTAAAAGTCCACACTGGAACCTCCACGTTCTTCTATTTTCCCTTCATTCCTTAAACTACTACAGTCTTCTGCTTGACCCTAACATGTCACAAAATTGCTTTTACCAAGTTCAATTATTTTCAAAATGCCTCTCCTATGTTTTTCCATTGTATCCTAAGTTCTCCTGACTACCTTAAAATTATAACTTTTTCAACTTCGTATCCCCTCTAACACAGTATAATTTTTACTTCTTTATTTGGTTTATATCTGTTTTCCCTGGTTAGAATGTAAAATCAGGGAGAACAGGAATTTTGTCTCCTTTGTTGTTATATCCACAACACCTAAAATAATGCTGGAACATCATAGGCACTCACTAAATATGCATTGAATGAATGAACACTAAATTGTGATTATTTATTTTTCTGTCTTCTACTTTAGGTCAGGAGCTACTTTGAAGACTGGAACTGTTCTTCCTATCTCTTTACTGGCCATTAACTCAGAGCCTGACCCAAATGAGAGTATGAATATGATGGGTTCATGGGGAGTCACTATGGTTCCAGTATTTTTGGCAAATGCTTCTGGAGGATACTCCAAGGCCTGAGAAAGTGTTTTTAAAATTCTTTTCTGCAATCCTCAGCTCCAATGAGCTAGTATGAAGATTTTGCAAATAATGGAGATTTAAGTTGCCTAAAGAAACTGTATTAGTCAGTGGTCTCCAGAAAGACAGGATCAATAGGAGATTATCTATTTATCGATCTATCTATCTATCATCTGTCTAGAGATTTATTAAGACGAATTGGCTCATGTGATTATAGAAACTGAGAAGACTCACAATCTGGGTAAGACAAACGAAAAACCATACAGTATAGAGAACAAATAGATGGTAACCAGAGGAGAGGTCGGTGGGAGGAATGGGTGAAATAGGTAAAGGCATTAAGAGTGCACTTACTATCTGAGCACTGAGTATTATATGGAACTGTTGAATCACTATCTTATATACCTGAAGCTAACATAACATTGTATATTAACTACACTGGAGTTAAAATAAAAGCTTAATAAAAAAAATAGTTCTCCTGCTAAAATAAGTTTGAAAATGATAAGTTTAAACCAAAGACAGAGGAAGGAGGGGCACCTGGGTGGCTCAGTCGTTTGGTCTTCCAACTCTTGATTTCTGCCTCAGTAATGATCTCAGGGTCATAAGATGGAGCCCTACATTGGGCTTCATGCTGGCCATGGAACCTGCTCTCTCTGCCCCTACCCCTGCACTCTCTCTCTCTAAAAACAACAACAACAACAACAACAAACAGAGGAAGAAAGGAAGTACAAAGAAAGAAGAGAGGACATAGAGCTCTCAGAGCACATTCAGATCACTTGGGGAATTTCCAAACTGATACCTGGGCCCCATTCCCAGAAGTGTCAGTCAAGGCTAAGGATTGCGCATAGACAGTTTTAAAATTCTTCAGGTGATTCTAATTATTAGCCAGGGCTGAGAACCACTGGAATGGGTCATCCTTGAGAAATGGAACAAGGCTACAAGGGAAGATGAAGGTTAGTCTGTTGAGAGAGACAACATGTCCCCAGTGGCTGCTTAAAGTCCTCTTTAGTAATACTGAGCCATAGACAGTCCTGTTACTGGCATTTTATAGGGATCACTAGTAATTGGATCCAGACACTCGAAGGGACATAAGAGCAAAACTAAGTAAGTACTTAATGGTTACTTTATGGGACACTAATAAGAGCTAAAAAATCAAAAAAGCCATCCTTCTTGAAGCCATCCTTCTTCCTTGAAGCTTTCTAAAAGGTTAATTATCAACCAGTTCTTTCAACCCTTAAATTACTTTCTGAAAGTGAATTAGAGAGAGGAGCCTGAATTCTATTAGGAGATTGTGGTACTACTATAGATTAATTCTTCTTATTAAATGGTACTCTGTTGTTCATTTGTCACCATGAAGAAGCTAATTTAATCCTTGTTTTGAGCTTGCATATTGAACAATTCTGGATAATTGCATGTAGAATGATAACCTTTCTAATAGGCACAATCCAATACAGAGGAAAATTCATTCTTGGAATGCAATTTCAAATTCATAAAATGAAATTTAACATCTTAGAAAGAGGTATATGAGTTTTATGTTGTAGTAGTATTATTCCCAAGGGAAATTTCCAATATTCTGTGATTCAGTATAGACTCAGGATAAACATATGATACTCACACTGCCTGAGGCATTCTAACAACCACATTTGATTTATTAGCAGATAAGTATTATTAATCAAAGTTTACACAATGTTGATCACAGGTGCCTGTTTTTGTTATTATCCTCTTTATGAAATACATTTCAATAATAGAAAAACTCTCCATATAAAGAAGGACATATTATAATCCAGTTCTTTGTAAAGAATATTTTCATAGAATATATTGGACTTTTTTTCCTTTCAAATTAACAGGTTCTTGTGAGCAAATCTGATGAAATGGTTTACCACGGGAATTGCCTTTTAAATTCCAAAACAAAAGCATTAAACAAGTTGACTTCAACAGAAATGGATATTGCATTTTTTCTTCCACAAGTGCCAGTACTTTTTATTCTGCAATGATTTGTGTTCCCTGATATGCTTTATCTCTTGCTTGACTGATTACAAGTGTGAAGGAGGGTTAAATGTATTTGCTATTGGCAATTTAGCATTAATTGTAATACGCTGTAATCCAAATTACAATCTGTCATTTCCAGTCAAATTGTGAAGCACTGTAATTGTATTTTAGAGTTCCACCGCCATTGATTATAGCTACCTCATTTGTGTTTTAATGTACCATGACGAATTTGCGAATGGAAATACAATCTTGTAACAAGCCAGGAAACAAGTATTGTTCTTCCTATTATAACAGCTAGAAAATTATTTCTTAACAAATGAAAAGAGAAGGAGATGGTAAGACAGTAAAGAGAATTCATTTAAGGATGAAAAAGACACAAAACTACTTCAGTTTTCTAGCAGTGCAAAAAAATAAGTGAGCCATAGATTTTTTGAAAAAATTTTTTTAACAAAACATTACAAAAATATTTTTAAAATTTTTAAATCTACCCATACTAATACAGATTGCTCTAGTTTATTGATTTGAATTGGTGTATAGTATTCCACAGCTTATACAATATTCTTTTCTTGGTGATCATTCATATTGTTTTTACTATTACAAATAATGTTGCCATGAGCATTCTTATATATGACTCTTCACAACATGGGAAAGATTCACTAGGGAATATACTTAGGAGTGGGATCTCTGGGTTGTAGAGTATGCTTATCTTCTATTTCACTTAAAAAAAAAATTCTGGTAAGGGATCCCTGGGTCATTCATCAGTAAAGTGTCCAACTCTAGATTTCAGCAAAGGTCATAATTGCAGGGTTGTGAGATCAAGCCCCTTGTCAGACTCCATCTCAGTAGGGAGTCAGCTTGAGATCCTCTCTTTCCTCTTCCCTCTGCCCCTTCCCCCAGTCACAATCTCTCTTTCATGTAAATAAGTAAGTAAGTAAATAAATAAATAAATAAAGTCTTGAAAAAATTCTGATAAGAACACTTAAGAAGAGATCTACCCTCTTGACAATTAAAAAAAATATTTATTATTTGAGAGAGAGTATTTTGGGGAGAGGTTGAGGAAGAGGGAGAGAGAATCTTTTTTCCCTTCTCTCTTTAAAATAATTTTTTATTTAAATTCAATTTACTTAACATGTAGTGTATTATCAGTTTCAGGGGTAGAATTTAGTGATTCATCAGTTGCATAATACCCAGTAGAAGGAGAGAGAATCTTAAGCACACTATGCACTAAGCGAAGAGCCTGACTTGGGGCTTGATGTAACAACCCTGAGATCACTGCCTGAGCCCAAACCAAGAGTCAGATGCTTAACTGGCTGTGGCAACCAGGTACTCCAAATTTTTAAGTATACATTATTGTTGACTAGAAGTATAATTGTACAACTAGATCTCTAGAGCTCATTCATCTTGTTTAGATGAAACTCTATGTATGTTGATTAGCAACTCCCCATTTACCCTTCCTCCCATTCCCTGGTAACCACTGTTTCACTCTTCGGTTCTGTGAAGTTTGACTGTTTTAGATAGCTCATGTAAGTAGAACCATGTAGCAGTTGTTTTTCCGTGACTGGCTTATTTCACTTGGCTTCACTTCACTTATTTTTCTGTTCTTAAAGGTTCACCCATGTTGTCACATATTTCAGATTTCCTTCTTTTTTTAAGGCTGAATAGTATTCTTATAGATATATGCCACATTCTTTATCCATTAATCCATCAATGTACATTGAGCTTGTTTCCACATCTTGGTTATTGTGACTAATGCTGCAATGAACATAACAGTGTTAATATCTACTTAAGATTCTGATTGCATTTCTTTGGATAAATACCCAGAGTAGGATTGTTGGATCATATGATAGTTCTATTTTTTAATATTTTGAGGAATCTCCATACAGTTTCCCACGCATTGTTTTGCATTCCCACCAACACTGTGTAAGAGTTCAGTTTCCCCACATCCTCACCAACATTTATTGTGTTTTGTCTTTTTGATAATAGCCATCCTGACAGGTATGAGGTGATAACTCATTATAGTTTTGATTTGCATTTCCCTGATGATTTGTAACAATGAGCATTTTTTCATATGCCGGTTGGCATTTTGTATGTTTTCTTTGGAGAAATGTCTATTCAAGTTCTTATCCCATTGTTTTGTTTTGGGTTTTTTTGGCTTTTTATGTTTTTATTTTATTTATTTATTTTCAAAATTTTATTTATCTGTCAGAGAGAGAGAGAGAGAGAGAGCACGCACAAGCAGGCAGAGGTGGAGAGAGAAGCCGACTCACCGCCGAGCAAGGAGCCCAATGTGGAACTCGATCCCAGAACCCTGGGATCATGACCTGAGCAGGAGACAGCGGCCTGACTGAGCTACCCAGGCCTTCCTAAGTTTTAATTTTTATTCCGATTAATTAACATACAATGTTATATTAGTTTTAGGTGTACATTATAGTGATTCAACAATTCTATACACCACTCTTCATGACAAGTGCACTTCTTAATCCCTATCACTTATTTAACCCATTACTCCACCCACCTCCCCTCTGGTAGCCATCAGTTTGTTCTCTATGATAGGGACCATTTCTGGATTTCTCACTTTCTCTCTTTTCCCTCTGCTCTTTTGATTTGTTTCTTAAATTCCATATATGATTGAAATCATACAGTATTTCTTAAATTCCATGTATGAGTGAAATCATACAGTATTTGTCTTTCTCTGACTGACTTATTTCACTTAGCATTATCCTCTCTAGCTCCATCCATGTTGTTGCAAATGGCAAGATTTCATTCTTTTTAATGGCTGAATAATATCCATTGCATATGAATAACACATCTTCTTCATCTATTCATCATTCAATGGATACTTGGGCTGCTTATATCTTGGATATTGTAAATAAGGCTGCTATAAACATAGGGATCCATGTATCCCTTTGAATTAGTGTTTTTGTATTCTTTGGGTAAATACCTAGCAGTGTGATTGTTAGATCATAGGATAGATCTTTTTTTGTTGTTGTTTTAAAGATTTTATTTATTTATTTGACATACAGAGATCACAAGTAGGCAGAGAGGCAGGCAGAGAGAGAGAGGAGGAAGCAGGCTCCCCACGGAGCAGAGAGCCGGACGCGGGGCTCGATCCCAGGACCCTGGGATCGTGACCTGAGCCGAAGGCAGAGGCTTTAACCCACTGAACCACCCAGGAGCCCCAGGATAGATCTTTTTAACTTTTTAAGGAACCTCCACAGTGTTTTCTACAGTGGCTGCACCAGTTTGCATTCCCACCAACAGTAAATAAGGATTCCTTTTTCTCCACATCACCCCAAACTCTTTTTTCTTGAGTTGTTGATTTTAGCCATTCTGACAGGTGTGAGGTGATATCTCATGTAGTTTTGATATGCATTTCCCTGATGGTCTAAATGATAATGAGCATTTTTTATGTGTCTGTTGGCCATCTTTTTTTTTTTTAAGATTTTATTTATTTATGTGACAGAGATCACAAGTAGGCAGAGAGGCAGGCAGAGAGAGAGGGGGAAGCAGGCTCCCCACTGAGCAGAGAGTTCCATGTGGGGCTCAGTCCCAGGACCCTGGATCATGGCCTGAGCTGAAAGCAGAGGCTTAACCCACTGAGCACCCAGGGGCCCTTGTATGTCTTCTTTGGAGAAATGTCTGTTCATGTATTTTGTCCATTTTTAATTGGTTTATTATTATTATTACTTTTTGGTATTGAGTTGCATAAGTTCTTTATATATTTTGAATTATTAACCCTTTATCAAATATGTCATTTGGGGGGTATAGCTCAGTGGTAGAGCATTTGACTGCAAATATGTCATTTGCAGATATCTTCTCCCATTCCATAGGTTGCCTTTTAGTTTTGTTGATTATTTCCTTTGTTGTGCAGAAGCTTTTTATTTTGATGTAGTCTCAATAGTTTGTTTTTGTTTTTGTTTTCCTTGCCTCAAGGGACATATCTAAAAAAAGCTGCTATTGCTGATGTCATAGAGGTTACTGCCTGTGTTCTCCTCTAAAATTTTTATGGTTTTAGGTCTCATATTTAGGTCTTTAATCCATTTTGAATTTATTTTTGTGTATGGTATAAGGAAGTGGTCTAGTTTCATTCTTTTGCTGTCCAGTTTTCCCAACACCATATGTTGAAGAGATTATCTTTTTCCCATTGGATATTCTTTCCTGCTTTATCTAAGACTAATTGGCCATAGAGTTGTGGTCAAGTTCTTAGCCCATTTTTAATTAATAATTAATAGTTCTTCTACTTTTGAGCTCCAGTACTTCCTTGGAGATTTTGGAGATGAGCCCCATTTCAGATATATGATTTGCAAATATTTTCTTCTCTTTCGTAGATTGCCTTTTCACTCTGTTGTTGCTATTGCTGTTCAGAAGCTCTTAGTTTGATGAAGTCCCACTTATTTATTTTTGTTTATATTGCCTGTTCTTTTGATGTCATATCCATAAAAGCCATTTCCAAGACCAATGCCATGAAGATCTTCGGCGATGTGTTCTTCTAGAAATTTTAGTTTGGAGTAGTCTCTAATTCATTTTGAGTTGATTTTTGTGTATGGTGTAAGATAAGAGTCCAAAATGTCATTCTTTTGCGTGTGGATATCCAGTTTTCCATCACCATCTGTTTAAGAAACTACACTTTCTCAATTTTGTATTCTTGAGGCCCTTGTTGAAGATGAGTTGACCTTATAGGTGGTGATTTGTTTCCAAACTCTCTATTCTGTTCCATTGGTCTATATGACTGTCTTTATTTTAGTATCATACTGTTTTGATTACTGTAGCTTTGCAATACATTTTGAAATCAGAGAGTGTAAAGCCTTCCATTTAAAAAAAAATTTATTTGAGAGACTGACTGAGAGAGAGAGAAAGTATGAATGGGGGTAAGGGGCAGAGACCACCCATGGGCCTCGATTCCAGGACCCTGGTATCATGACCTGAGCCAAAGGCAGATAGATGCTTAACTGGCTGAGCCACCCAGGTGTTCCAAGCCTCCAATTTTGTTGTTCTTTCTCAAGATTGATTTGATTATATGTGATATGGTCTTTTGTGCTTCCGTATGAATTTTAGAATTTTCTTCTATTCCTGTAAAAAAAATGCCAATGAGGCTTTGATAGATATCTTTGGGCTACATGGATGTTTAAAAAATACTACATGTTTTAATCCATGAACACAAGATTTTTTCCCATTTGTTTGTGTCTTGTTTAATTTCTTTCATCAGTGTTTTGTAGTTGTCAGTGTACAAGTTTTTCAGCTCCTTAGTTAAATTTATTGCTAGGTATTTTACTCATTTTGATGCTATTATAAATGAGTTTTTCCCCAAATTACCTTTCTAGAAAGTTTGTTGTTTGCATATTGAAATGCAACTGATGTTTTATTTTTTTTATTTTTTTTATTTTTAAAGATTTTATTTATTTATTTGACAGACAGAGATCACAAGTAGGCAGAGAGGCAGGCAGAGAGACAGGAAGGGAAGCAGGCTCCCCGCTGAGCAGAGAGCCCGATGCGGGACTCGATCCCAGGACCCTGGGATCATGACCTGAGCCGAAGGCAGCAGCTTAACCCACTGAGCCACCCAGGCGCCCGCAACTGATGTTTTAAAAAATTGTTTATTTAAGTAATCTCTGCACTCAGTGTGGGGCTCAAACTCATGACCCCAAGATCAAGAATCACATGCTCTTCTGAACCAGCTAGTCACCCTAAAATGCAACTGATTTTTGTGTGTTCAATTTGTATCTCATAATCTTAATGAATTTATTTAATCATTATAAGTTTTTTATGTAGTGTTTAGGGTTTTCTATATATAAGATCATATTGTCTGCAAACAGGGATAAATTTCTCTTTCTTTCTTTCCAATGTGGGTGCTTTTTATTTCTTTTCTTACCTAATTGCTCTGGCTAGGAGATTTAGTACTATGTCTCATAAAAGTGAGCAGCCTTGCCTTGTTCCTGATCTTGGAGGAAAAGCTTTCAGTTTTTTTGTTTTGTTTTGTTTTGTTTTTTACCACTGAACATGATATTTAGTTGTGGCTTTTCATATATGGTCTTTAGTGTGTTAAGGTAATTTCCTTCTATTCCTAGTTTGTTGAAAGTTTTTGTTATGAAAAGGTATTGAATTTTGTTAAATTTTTTTTCTACATCTACTGGGACAATCATGTGCTTTTATTCTTTATTCTGTTTATTGTGGTGTATCACATTAGTTGATTTTCATGTTGAACCATCCTTACACACAAGGGATAAATCCCACTTGATCATGGTATATGATCCTTTTAATGTGCTGTTAATTTCTGTTGAATAGTATTTCATTGAGGATTTTTTCATGTATTTTCATCAGGGATATTGGCCTGTAGTTTTCTTTTCTTGTGGTACTTTGTCTGGCTTTGGTATCAAGGTAATTGTGCCTTATAAAATGAGTTTGGAAATGCTTCTTCATCTTCTACTTTTTGGAATTTTTTGAGATATATTGGCATTAATTCTTCTTTAAATATTATTAGAATATACCAGTGAAGCCATGTGGTCCTGGGCTTTTCTTTCTTGAAAGGTCCTTGATTACTGATTCAATCTTTTTACTAATAATAGTTCTGTTCAGACTTTCTGTTTCTTCATGATTAAATTATGGTATGTTGTATGTTTCTAGGAATTTTTGATTACTTATTCAATCGTCTTACTAATTGCAGGTCTCTTTAGACTTTCTATTTCTTCATGATTTAAATGGTATGTTGTATGTTTCTATGAATTTATCCATTTCTCCTAGCTTATCCAATTTGTTGGCATGTGATTGTTCATAATTATCTCTGGTGATCATTTTTATTTCTATGCCATCAGTTATAAGGTCTCTTACTTTTTATTTTTAGTCTTCTTTCTTTTTTTCTTAGTCTAGCTAAGAGTTTGTGGGTCTTTCCAAAAAGTAACTCCCAGTTTTGTTGATTTTTTTTCTATTTTCTGTTTCATATATTTCTGTTCTGATTTATTTCCTTCCTTCTGCTAACTTTGGGCTTAGTTTGCTCTTCTATAAGATTTTGATGAAAGAAATTGAATAAGACAAATAAATAGAAAGATATACTATATTTATAGATTAGAAGAATTAATATTGTTAGATTGTCCATACTATTCAAAGCTACCTATAGACTCAATGCAACCCTACCAAAATTTCAATGGCATTTTCTACAGAAATAGAAAAAAGAAATCTTAAAATTTATATGGAACCAAAGAAGACCTTGATTAGCTAAAGTAATTCTGAGAAAGAACAAAGCTAGAAGCACACTTTCTGATTTCAAACTATACTACAAAGCTGTAGTAATCAAAATATGATACTGGCATAAAAACTGATACATAAGTTAATGGAACAGAATTGAGAGCCCAGAAATAAACCCATGCATAATACAGTCAACTACTATTTGAAAGGGAGTCAAGAATACTCAATGGGAGAAAATATAGTCTATTTATTTATTTTTATTTTTTTTAAGATTTTACTTTTTTTTTTTTTTTTTAGAATTTACTTATTTATTTATTTGTCAGAGAGAGAGAGAGAGAGCACTCACAGCAGGCAGAGAGAGAAGCTGGCTCCCCACCAAGCAAGGGGCCCAATGTGGGACTTGATCCCAGGGCCCCAGGATCATGACCTGAGCCCAAGGCAGATGCTTAACTGACTGAGCCACCCAGGTGCCCCAAGACAGTCTACTTAATAAATGATGTTGAGAAAACTGAATAATCATATGCAGAATGACATTGAACCCCTATCTTATACCACTCACAAAAATTAACTTGAAATGGATTAAAGACTTATATGTAAGATCTGAAACTGTAAAACTCCTAGAAGAAAACATAGGAAAAAATTTTCTTTGTGTAGGTCTCAGCAAGGATTTTAGGATATGGTAGCAAAAGAAACTAAATAAAGGAATTTATCAAACTAAAAATCTTCTGTACAGGAAAAGAAATAATCAACAAGATGCCCAACCTATCGAATGGGAGAAAAAATGTGCAAATCATATATCTGATAAAGGTTAATATACAAAAGAGAGAGAAACTTATACAATTGTATGGGGGGTGCTCAATCTGATTAAAAGTTTTGGAGGGGAGAGGGTGGGGTTTGGGAGGACCTGGTGGTGGGTACTTTTTTTTAAGATTTTATTTATTCATTTGACAGAGAGAGATCACAAGTACTCAGAGAGGCAGGCAGAGGTGGGGGGTGGGGGAAAGCAGGTTCCCCGCTGAGAGTAGAGAGTCCAGTGCAGGGCTTGATCCCAGGACCCTGAGATCATGACCTGAGCCGAAGGCAGAGGTTTAACCTACTGAGCCCCTCAGGTGTCCCTTGGTGGTGGGTATTAAGGAGGGCACGTATTGCATGGAGCACTGGGTGTGGTGCATAAACAATGAATCTTGGAACGCTGAAAAAAAAGATAGGCTGAGGAACTGAATAAACATTTTTCCAAAGAAGACATATAGATTGCCAACAGGTACATGAAAAGATATACAACATCACGGATGAAAGATGCTCAACATCACTAATCATTAGGGAAATGCAAATCAAAAGCACAATGTGACATTACCTCACACCTGTTAGAATGGCTATCATCAAAATGATAAGATACCAAGTGTTGGTCAGGATGTGGAGAAAAGGCAACTCTTGTGCACTGCTGGTAGAATATAAATTTGTCCAGTTACTATGGAAAATAGTATAGAGGTTACTCAAAAATTAAACATAGGTCTATTATATGATCCAACAATCTCACTTCTGCATATCTATCCAAAGGAAAGGAAATCAATACCTTGAAGAGATACATGCTCTCCCATTGGAGCATTATACATAATAGCTCAACCCATGTGTCCATCTACAGATTAGTGGATAAATAAAATGTAGCATATCTATATATTTATATATGTAACACACAATATAAAATTGTTCAGCCACAATGAAGAAGGAAATGTTGCCATTTATGATAACATGGATGGAACTTGAGGACATTATGCTAAGTGAAATAAGTCAAACAGAGAAAGACAAATACTGTATGATATCACTTATATGTGGAATCTAAAATAGCTAAACTCTTAGAGACATTAGAATGGCAACCTGGCAACCGCCAGGGCCTGGATGTTGGGGGAAATGAGATGTTGGTCAAAGGGTACAAACTTCCAATTATAACTTATAATGAATAAGTTCTGTGAATCTAACGTATAACATGGTAGTTATAGTTAATAATACAATGTTACATACTTAAAGGTTGCTAAGAGGATAGATCTTGAATGATCTCACTACAAACAGAAACGGTAATTATGTGAGTTGATGGAGGTGTTATCTAATGCTACTGTGGTAATCATTTTTTAAAAATATTTTTATTTATTTATTTGACAGATCACAAGTAGTAAGAGAAGCAGGCAGAGAGAGAGGAGGAAGCAGGCTCTCCACAGAGCAGAGAGCCCGATGCGGGGCTCGATCCCAGGACCCTGAGACCGTGACCTGAGCCAAAGGCAGAGGCTTTAACCCACTGAGCCACCCAGGTGCCCCTGTGGTAATCATTTTGAATATATATTGTACCAAATCAATATGTTGTACATCTTAAACTTACACAATGTTGTATGCCAATTATATGTTAGTAGTACTAGAAGGAAGTAAAAATAAAAACAAATAACCCCCCAAGAATATAAAACATTTAAAAACACATATAAAATAGCTATGGGTCAAAGAAGAAATCATATAGAAAACTAAAAAATACTTAGAATTGAATGATAAGTGAAAATGCTACATACTGTGGGATGCAGAAGAAGTGGTCCTCCTGGCATTTTACAGATTTAAAGTTTGTATTAGAGAAGAAATAAGGCTGCATAATAAGATAAAGAGTTAACTTAAGAAATTAGAAAAGGGGGGCACCTGGATGGCTCAGTCGTCAAGCAGCTGCCTTTGGCTCAGGTCATGATCCCAGGGTCCTGGGATAGAGCCCACATCGGGCTCCCTGCTCAGTGGGAAGCCTGCTTCTCCCTCTCCAGCTCCCCGATGCTTATGTTCCCTCTCTTGCTATCTCTCTCTGCCAAATAAATAAAATCTTTAAAAAAAATGAGAAAAAGAACAAAAGAATAAAATCCAAAGAAAACAGAAGGCAGAAGGAAGGAAATAATAAGAGCAGAATTCAATGAGAGAGAAAGCTGAAATATAATGAAGAGAAAAAATAAGTTCAGAAATTGGTTCTATGAAAATCTTAAAATACAAAACCTTTGGAAAAATTTTCAAGGAAGAGGAAAGCACATCTAAGCAATGTCATGAATGAGAAAGAAAACATAACTATAGTTACGTTAGAAATGTACAAGATAGGGGCGCCTGGGTGGCTCAGTGGGTTAAGCCGCTGCCTTCGGCTCAGGTCATGATCCCAGGTCCTGGGTTCGAGCCCCACATCGGGCTTTCTGCTCAGCAGGGAGCCTGCTTCCTCCTCTCTCTCTGCCTGCCTCTCTGCTTACTTGTGATTTCTCTCTGTCAAATAAATAAATAAAATCTTAAAAAAAAAGAAATGTACAAGATAACAAGAAAATATTATCAATAATTTTATGCCCATAAAGTTGAAATGCACTAAAAATTGAGAGTATGTGTGACAATATGACTTAAGTAAGACTGTAGACCACTTGGTCAACTTGACTTAGCTGGTTGTTCACGGAAATTTTGCCTGGAATGGATGTTACTATAAACAGTAATTAGTTTCACTTCTTTAGAAAATTCCCACAGATCAATTTATCTGAGATAGTAGACTATTCACTTCCACAATTAGCTTGCAGGCATCCACAACAATTTATACTTGCAGCAAGTGACAACAAAAGTCACTTCAGGATCCTCTCTCTCTGTCACCAAATTTTAAATAATTATACCACATATTTGCCTGATCCCAATCATTTCCTTGCCTTGAAAGACCCATCTTAAACCAGTTGAACTCAGAACCCAAAACTCAGTAAGTATTCCATTTCTGATTTCTCCTTTCTGATACATTGCTAAGATCTGCCAAGTTGTGTTCTCTCTCACTGAAATAACTTCTAATTAATGGCTTTGCTTTAATAGCAGATATAGTGATGTTTTGGGGAGTTCAAAAGGATTAATTCCTTCTTTTTAAAAAGTCTCTCTCTATGTATTAAAAAATTCTGGTGCTCTTCATTCTTTGCCAAAGCCACATCACAGGGTTAGCTCAGGTCCACTGGGTAAGGAAATATATTTCACCTTTTGATTTAAGGAAATATAAAGTCACCTTGAGAAGAGGTGGGCATATGGAAAGGATGGGTAATTGTGGCTGTTTTTGCAATCTACCACAATGATGGAGAAATCATTTACCTCCATTCCTGCATTTTACTAAAATCTCTAATTTAGAGATTAGTTGATTTGTCAACAGTTAAACAACAGCTAAGTGGTAGCACCTTTCTTGAGTCCATTCCTAGATATTCCTCTTCAGGGCTTCTCCCATGTGTTTTTGATTCCCATAGTTCTTAGCACAGTGTACTGACACAGTAAGTACTCCAAGTACTAACTCAGTACTGACACAGTAAGCACTCAGAAAACACGTGGGCTTCTCCCACGTGTTCTTGATTCGCATAGTTCTTAGCACAGTGTACTGACACAGTAAGCACTCAGAAAATGTAGAATTAGTGAGGGGCGCCTGGGTGGCTCAGTTGGTTAAGCTTCTGCCTTTGGCTCAGGTCATAATCCCGGAGTCCAGCATTGGGCTCCCTGCTCAGCAGGAAATCTGCTTCTCCTTCTCTCTCTCCCTCTCCTCTTCCTCTGCTCATACTCTCTCTCTTTTGCTCATTCTGTCTCTGAAATAAAAATAAAATCCTGGGGGGGGCATAGAATTAGTGAATATCTACATTTTTTAAAAGATTTATTTATTCTTCAGAGAGACAGAGAGAGATGAGAGCACAAGCAGGGGGAGGGTCAGACCAAGGGAGAGAGAGAAGCAGGTTCCCCACTGAGCAGAGAGCCCCATGTAGGACTTGAGCCTAGGACCTTGGGATCATGACCTGAGCCAAAGGCAGACGCTTAACTAACTGAGCCACTTAGGTATTCTGAATATTTACATTTTAAAGGAAGAGAACAAACTCAATTTAGAAATTCTTACTGATATCCCACCCTTCAAGTAAAACATTTATATTTATTTGTATAGAATAAATGGAGGGAAGGTTTGTGGCTTGAATTCCTTGGTTTTCCTCATAAAAGAATAGATAGAATTATCAGGCATATCTTCAAAATATTCTTTTTAAAAAAGATTTTATTTATTTGAGAAAGAGAGAACACTAGCAGGGAGAGGGGCAGGAGGAGTGGGGGAGAGGGAGAAGCAGACTCCCCTCTGAGCAGGGAGCCCAAAGCAGGCTCCATCCCAGGATGCTGGCTGGGGTCATGACCTGAGCCATAGGCAGATGCTTAACCAACTGAGCCACCCTGGTACCCTCTTTAAAATATTCTGATTATAAAATATATAGATATATATTCTGATTATTTGATGATTTTGAAAGTAATATAGAGCCAGTGTTATGGATAGGGGGTGCTTTCTCTGGGTTCTTCCCACCCTCCAACATTATAAGAATCTGGCAGGGTTTCCAGAGGGAAAATTCAGTGGGAAGATGGGAACACCCCCTACTCCCTGGCCCCAGGGCTATAGCCCCTGGAACTTCATATCTGCAGTTGGTCTATGCCTGGCCTCCGGCAATTCATACAGATTTCTAGTTTGGACTTCCTGCTCGTTTGTGTGGTGCTTGATGACTTTCCTAGTTAAGTTGCCAAAGCTTCTGACGCAAAAGAACACAAGTTCAGAACTTGCATGCCATAACATTTAAAGATTAAATCACTGATGGGTTGAGGAGATAAATTTCAGAAGATTAAACCACGTGCCCCATTGTATTGTGGGTAAGGATTCACCCAAGACTGTCTCCAGATACCATATTCTCTACCACTCTCTACTGCCAAAAGGGAATCCAATTTCAGTATAAGAACTTTCTGGCAAGAGGGAAGAAAACCAATATAAAATTTCAGACAATAAAACCTGCCCAAAGTAGAGAAAGGAATTCTTCATACAGTCCTAGCACTTTGGCATTTGGTATAGAATCTATACTGTAGATCCTTAGGGCTTTTTGTTTTTTCTCTTGTATTCTTTATGCCCTTAATAAATAAGGAAATCCAATAGTTCACTTAAAACATTCACTCTAAAATATTCTTAAATTTTAACAACAGGATTAGAAGATACAATTCTTGAGTCTATTCGCTAACTGAATTAGGTCCCATGTATACCATATGTCTTAATGTTTAATATTGACTCAAGGTTGGGGGCCTGAAGTAAGAGAAAGTATGCTTACTATGCATGCATATGCTGTTATGTAGGAAATGTTCACATATGATGCTTAAAAAGCTTTTACACATAAACATATCTCTCAAATTTTGGATGGAGTAGTTAGATGGCAACAACTGTTACTTTCAAGTGCTCAGTTTATGTAGATATTTGAATTTGCTAGTTTTATTTTCCATTAGCTTCATCAGAGTATGAAAGAGAAATGTTGTAGATTCATGCTAATATAATTTTAAATGATTGTTACATTGATAATCCCTTTTCTTCCCAAGTAGCTTATAAATTTCCCGTTTTCTTTCTTCATTTTATAAACAGTAAAAAAAAAAGCATTTAACATAAAGTTTCATGACATATTAAAGTAGAGAAAAATGTGACTGGATAAACAATGAAGCTGAGAAGGAAATATGTGATAGTGGGTAATATGTGCCTTGATAGAAGGAAACAAGAATACCTCCTCAGGCTTCAGCAATAACTACATTTCTCAATAGTTAGCTCTGTTAGGATTCAGAGATAAATGGAATGATACACAGTTTGGGAAGCTATTTGTTATTATTTGCCTGCAGATCTTTTATTTCCAAAGCACCATAGTGCCAGAGAAGAAATATGGTATATACAGGCTGTCACTGAGTCAATTGTCACAAACAATTGATGATTTTTCAGAAACTCTCTTCATATAGGCATGCCTCAGATTCAGAGTTTTTGTTGGTGTTTCAGTAGCAATTTGCTTTTCCAGCTCACTCCTGCAATTCTGTATAGACTCCTGACTATCACTGCTATCATGAAGAATTGTGGAGAAGACTTCCAGAGATTTGATGTCCAGGCTGATTCTTAAAAGGATGAGGAGTCATTTCCTGTTTGAAATGGGGAAAGCAAGGGCATGCCAGGCTAAAAGGGCTTCATAAGCAAAGGAAGAAATAGCATAGAAGTTCAGAGAACCATAAATGGTTTGGGGTCATGAATGGTAGAAAATAGGCTGAGGAGTTAAGTCAAGGAAGGGGCCTGGCTTTCACCTCATCAGATGTGGATGAAAAATTAGCAAATGATTTTAAGGGGCCAATGACATTGTTATTTGAAAAAGAAAAAGACATTATCATTGTGTTTCATGGTAAAGAAAGGATTATAAGAGAGCAATACTTTAGGCAGGGAGTACAAAAAAGTTGGTATAGTCATTATGGGTGAAATGATAGTGGCCTTAGATATAAGGATAACTAAAGCTATTACTTTTCTTTTTTATTTTTTTAAGATTTATTGATTTGACAGAGAGAGATCACAAGTGGGCAGAGAGGCAGGCAGAGAGAGAAGGCAAAGCAGGCTCCCTGCTGAGCAGAGAGCCTGATGAGGGGCTCAATCCCAGGACCCTGAGATTATGACCTGAGCTGAAGGCAGAGGCTTAAACCACTGAGCCAGCCAGGTGCCCCAAGCTATTACTTTTCAATTGCATTAAGGTTGAAGCAAACTTTTCAATTCCACCCCATTTTCCACCATTCTGCAATGGTGTTGCAGACATAGAGGCTGTTGACCCAATAAGCATCTTTCCCTTCTCTGTTAACTGCTCTCTGATATTAAGCAAATATACTTCAGGGCCCTAGTATATTCCCAGAGCCATACTAATCTATGAATGAGAATGAGATGCAATTCTGGCCAGTAAGATTTGAGAAAAAGAATCTTAAGGACTTTTCATTGGTCTTACCAAAGGAACCCACAAAAGCAAGTATCTCTCTTCTGGCCTCTGCATGTTTTTGTAGAAGGATGTGATTAAGGGGGCTGCTGTAGCCGTCCTGAGACCGAGTGAACAATTTTAAGACAAAAGACAACATTCTGCAAATGAACGAGCAGAAATATGGCAAGAAATTTGATCTCTGATAGCTATGTTGAAGTGGTGAATTAATCAGTCCTGAAACTACCCTATCTCTTGAATTTTTATGTAAGACAGATATCAACTAATTACAATTTCATTTGGATGTTCAGCTTCTTGCAGCCAAAGGCAGGCAAACTGACATGTACGTAAAAATATGTAACTGAATTAAGAAATACCCCAAATACAAACTTGGAAATTTGCAAAAGAAGTATGGGTACGTCCATATACCTTTCACCCACTTTTCCCTAAAGGTAATGTCTTAGACCAGGAAATTGATATTGGTACAATCCATAGAATCTACTCAGATTTCACATTTTATATGCACTTATTTATAACTGTACGTGCATGGTGTGTATAGTGTGCAACTTTATCATGTGTGGATTCATGTAGCCATCACTATGATCAAGATATAAAACTGTTTTATCACTATCAGCACCTCCACACTCACCCCTTTTCCTTCCTCTCCAATCCCAAACTCCTGGAACCACTAATCTCTTCTCTGTATCTACAATTTTGCTGTCTTGAGAATGTTATGTAAATGGACTCACACAGCATGTAACCATTTGACATTGTTTTCACTCAGCATCAGCATCTTGAGATCCATCCAAGTTGTTGCATATATCAATAGTTCATTCCTTTTTATTGCTATGTAGTATTCCATGGTATAGATGTACCACGGTGTTAAAGGACATTTGGTTTGTTTCCAGCTTTGGCTATTAAAAATAATGCTTCTATGAATATTAGTGTAAAGGTTTCTGTGTGTACATAAATTTTCATTTCTCTGGGTAAATGCTCAAGTGTACAATTAATTGCTGGGTCATATGGTGAGTACATGTTTAGTTTTTTTTTTTTTTAATTTTACCTTCTCTAATTTTGGTGTGTGTCCAGTTTCTTTTTTTTTTTTTAATTTTATTTATTTATTTGACACAGAGAGAGAGAGAGAGAGAGATCACAAGTAGGCAGAGAGGCAGGCAGAGAGAGGAGGAAGAGCAGAGAGCTGAGCAGAGAGCCCAATGCAGGGCTCGATCCCAGGACCCTGAGATCATGACCTGAGCCAAAGGCAGAGGCTTAACCCACTGAGCCACCCAGGTGCCCCCATGTTTAGTTTTAAGAAACTGCCAAACTGTTTTTCCCATAGTGGCTGTACAATTTTATATTCCTGCCAGCAATGTATTAATGATTCCATTTCTCTACATCCTTACAAGGATTTGGTGTTACCACTATTTTTATTTTAGCCACTCTAATAAGTATGTTTTGATATCTGATTGTAGATTTAATGTGCATTTTCCTAATGACTAATGAAGTTCAACATCTTTTTTTTTTTTAAAGAGATTTTATTTATTTATTTGACAGAGAGAGAACATGCATAAGCAGCAAAGGGAGAGGAAGCAGCAGACTCTCCACTGAGCAGGGAGCCCAATGTGGGGCTTGATCCCTGGACCCCAGGACCATGACTGGAGTTGAAGGCAGATGCTTAATCGACTCAGCCACCCAGGCCCCCTGATGTTGAACATCTTTTATGTGCTTATTTTGCCAACTTTATGTCCTCTTTAATGAAATATCTGTTTATGTCTGTGAAAGGCAAAATAATGGCCTAGCAAAGATACCACGCCATAATCCCCAGAACCTCAGAATATTTATCTCATACAGCTAAGATACTTCGCTGATGTGATTAGGGTACAGACCTCGAGATGAGGAGACTGTTGTGAATTACCCAAGTGGGACCAATCTAATCCCCTGAGTCTTTAAGTGGAAAAACTTTCAGGGAGAGATGTGACTAAGAAATAAAGATCAGAGGCAAAGATTGCAGAAAGATGGAATATTGCTAGCTTTGAGGAAAGTAGGTGACCTCTAGAAACTCAAATGTCAAGAAAATTGTTTTGTGCTGGTCTTAGCCTATCAATGATCAATGTCGTAGTTGGACTGACCCTGTGGTTCTTATTATGATTGCAAGATGCCCCTTAGCAATAACCATCAGGAAACTTTGAAAAAATAAAGGTTTATTACTTACAAGATCTAGATATTACATAGCACACCTGGGGCCACACAGCATGGATGAAAGGAGAGAGGGAGGAGAGAGTGCATGTCACATGCTAGCAAGAGAGAGCACATGAGTCCCAGGGGTTCACCCCTAGTATCAAGGATGAGAGCCAAGGGTTTTCCAGGCTCACTCTTTAGTAGTAAATTTAAAACAGAACGGTAGGAATTTAAAGTGCAGGAAGAGAAAAAAACAAGTGGCCCAAATTGTCAGTTATTAAATCAACCAAGATCTCTAAAACAAAGGAACATTAGTGTGGGGAGGTAACTGGCTCTTTACCTAGTACTGTGGCTGGCCATGTGTTTATTTGAAATAGCCATCACTGAAGAGGATGTCTCTTTGCAGTGGATGCCTCTGCAGTCAAAGCTTAAGTCAGGCACCTGCATTACAAAAAGAAGAAAGAGAAAAGGAAAAACAACCCAACTGTCAGGGTTTATGCCAAGAAATAGAATGTCCTTGAAAGCCTCTAGAAAGAAATACTGTCCTGCTGACACCCTGATCTTAGGCCAATAAGATCTGTGGTTGACATCTGATGTGTTTTTTTCCAGCAACTAAATTTTTGGTAATTTTTTAGAGCAGCAATGGAAAATTAATACACTTTCTTTTACCCATTTTCTAATTGGATTTTTTTTAAATGCTGAATTTTGAGAGTTCCTTATAAAGGTTAGGTACTAGTCTTTTGTTGGGTTTGTGGTTTGCAAATGTTTTACCCTAGTCTATAGCTTTTTTTCATTCTTTTCAATCTGAAGAGCAAAAGTTTTTAATTTTGATAAAGTCTAATCTTATCCACTATTCCTTTATGGATCAGGATTTTGATGTCAAGTCTCAGAATTCTGCTTAGCCCTACGTTCTGAGTATTTTCCTCTATTTTTCCAATTATTTAAAAATTGTGGTAAAATATACATAAAGTTTAACCATTTCAGCCACTTTTTAAGTATACAATTCAGTGGTATTTATTTATTTTTTAAGATTTTATTTATTTGACAGAGAGCACAAGCAGGGGGATAGTGGCAGGCAGAGCGAAAAGCAGGCTCCCTACTGAGCAGGGGGAGCCTATGTGGGACTTGATCCAGGACCCCTGGATCATGACCTGAGCCGAAGGCAGTCGCTTAACCAACTGAGCCACCCAGGCACCCTTCAGTGGTATTTATTGTAATTAAAATGTTTCCTTCTCTTCTTTGTACTGTTTGTATCAAATTAGTTTTTTTTGTTTGTTTGTTTTTGTTTTTTTTGTTGTTGTTGTTCATTTTGGTCTCTTGTCTTTCAACTTAAAGATTTTCTTCAAATGAGGACTGATCCATGGTTGTCTGTCCATATTTGAGGAACTAAAACCAAAAGCTGATTGGAAGTTGTAGGTATACAGGTGGGGTTTGTTGATTTTTGGTCTTCTCCGTAGGATGATATGGTTGGTTATTTCAATGGAGATCACCGACTATCAGTACCTATCAGTCTGATTTCTTCAGCTGCTCAATTTATCCAGAGGGAAATCCTACAGTCATCTGACCGTCAGTTCTCTTCATGGTACTATTTTGTATAGTTAAGCAGAAAAAGTTTTTAGTTTGACTGTTCTTTTAAAAAAATTTTTTTAAAAGATTTTATTTATTTATTTGAGAGAGAGTGAAAGCGAGAGAGATCACAGAGCTCTGGAGAGGGAGAAGCAGACTTGCTGCTGAGCAGAGAGCGGGATGTGAGGCTTGACCCCAGGACCCTGGGACCAAGCCACCCAGGATGAGTCAGCCATTAGTCTGACCTAAGAATTCAAAAAAGGTAGAGGTCAATGACGAGTGGCAAAGTTGGGAAGTCTTAACAGATGATGTGTGACATGGGATGAGCCCTGAAAGACAAATAGTTTGGTCAGAATCTGAGGTTAAGAGGGAATCAAACTGAATGGGTAATTCATGTTGTAGTTTACAAGGGGAGTAAACTTTCAGCTGATAGTGTGGCACAGCTGACTAAGACATGTATCAGTAATGAAGTCTAATTCAGCAATAAAGCAGCTTGTGACTTTGGCAAATCATTAATCTCTTAAGAGTTCTAATTTCTTCAAATGAAAACCATAGGGGAGACAAATGCTAAAGTTCTGCCCAGGTCTAGAGTTGTAAGTTCCTGGTTTAGGATTTATTAAGATTCTTTTACATCAGATGACTTTTTGAGTGATAAGTTATAATTAGTGAATGACTATATAGTTCATGCGAGTGAACTCAGGAACTATAGAATTACTCCCATGAAAACAGTAATTATTTTAAGTGATAGAGAGCCCCATAACTTTATTTACATTAAATTTATATCAAACTACACTGAAATCCTGACCTTGTCTCTCCCTTTGCATATAGAGAATATCACTATAAATGGAATATGGTTTCTTTCTTCTTGAATGTAAAGCATAATTATGCCATTTGTAGAGAATTGATTTAATTTGTTAAACAAACCTTTATTTAGTATCTGCTGTGGGTCAGGCATTTGTGCTAGGAGTGATGATTCATAGCAATTAAAAGTATAGTTCCTACCTTCCATTAGTTCACAGCCTAGCAGGGAAAGGACGGCAGGCCAGTAAGCCAGGTAGTTTACAGTGTGATACCACGGGAGTGCAAAGATGGATTCTCTGTAATTAATGTCTCCTTTGACCTGCCCAGAAACCACTCCTTCTTTCTAGAATGGTTCCTGAATTTTTCACTTGGAATTACCCCTCCTATCATTCTCTGTACTTTGACTGGGGCTGTAGGCATATGAGTCAAATCTGGCCAATTAGAACATCTATATATTTTGGGTCACAGTGATTAGTTTAGGGATGGTCCCATGACCAAAGCCAATCTGTTACAGTTACAAGGAATCTTGGGACATGGCATGGTATATTCAAGGAAGAAGAGATATTTGGCTATGGTGGGCAACTTGGGTCTGAGTGTGTATGGTTGGGAGATAAAGCTAAAATAGGCAAGAACAGTGTATGAAAGGCCTTGTATGTTATGCTGGGGAATTTGGACTTTTTCCTTGAAGAGATGGAAAGCCATTAAAGGATTTTAAACAGGGAGTTCACCTGATCAGATTTATGCTCTCAGAAGACAAATCTGGTGGGGTTATGAATTATTAGGGGGAAGATGAAGCAGAAAGGAAGGGAATGAATTAAGATGCCACAGTAGTTGTCCAAACCAGGGGTAACCAGAGACCTCAACTGTAGGAGTGATAGTGGGGATAGGAAGGAGAGAGACAGTGGGGATGTTTGCCATTTCTCCAGAAGACTCATGCCATGAATTACCCAGAACTGAGTAACATGATAGCAACACTTTGGGGAAACTGTACTCTGTCTGTATCTCTAATTCAGCAAATAGTAGTCAATTTCAGAGAACAAAAGCAAAATTTAAGACTGCTTCTCAAAGTTTAATGTGCACAAAAATCACCTGGAGATCTTGTTAAAGTGCAGCTTTTGATTCAGTAGTTCTGGGACTCGAGATTCTGCATTTTTTTTTCTCTTTTAAAAAATTATTTTTAAAAAATTTAAATTCAATTAATTAACATACAATGTATTATTCATTTCATGGGTACAGGTCTGTGATTCATTAGTCTTATAGAATACCCACTGCTCCTTACAACACATACCCTCCCCAGTGTGAGATTCTGCATTTATAACAAGCTTCCAGATGCTACTGGTCTGCAGACTACATTTTGAGGAGCAAAGATTTAGGATTTTTTTGGGGTGTGATGGCTCATTTAGGTAAAAAGGTACAGCAGACAACAGGTGTTGGCCCTATATTTTAGGAAAGAGAAGCTTGGGCTGGAGATATTTCAGTCATTAGTACATAGTAGGTAGTGATGTCAGAATATATAATGTCTAGGAATGTGCTTGGAAAAAAGTAAAAGAAACCCAAGAATAGCCCATGGGTAGTTAGTGCCAGCATTTAAGCGGCATCTGGAGGATGAGTCTTTAAAACATGGAACCGACAGATGAGACTAGGATGCCAAGTTTTCAGTGAGAAACCTTTAATTCCCAAACTTTATATTATATAAATAGTAGCTGCCATTTACTGAGCATTTTATTCCAGACAGTGTACTAAGGGCTTCAACTTTTCTCCAAACCACAGGGTGTAAGAAATGTCTGTTAAAAATCCCTCTAACCAGGGGCGCCTGGGTGGCTCAGTGGGTTAAAGCCTCTGCCTTTGGCTCAGGTCATGATCCCAGAGTCCTGGGATCCCGCAGGGAGCCTGCTTCCTCCTCTCTCTCTGCCTGCCTCTCTGCCTACTTGTGATCTGTCTGTCAAATAAATAAGTAAAATCTTAAAAAAAAAATTCCTCTAACCACACCCAATTACTTTGAGCTGGTAGAGTGTTTAATGTGGGTCACTATTAAGGAGCTACACACCACATTTAGGATTGTACGAAGGTTCTAGGGGGTCTTACTCAAACCAGTACTTTTGGGAAAGGTCTCAAGTCTTCACTCAATGCTGGTTACTATATGCTCACTTCTCCAGCTCATTTATCCTTTCAGGGTGACCTGCTTTGCTGATTCAGTGCCAAACTTGGACATGGAGTCTTGGCAGTGATTGGAATCTCTGATGCCTGGAGCGCAGCCTCCCTTATGGATACTACAAATCTATTCCCTTGGAAGTTCTTGCCACTTCCCTTACCCATTAGGTTCCTGATATTCGCAGAACTTTGAACCTTCCTTTTCTGTTACTCTCTTTGGTTGCCACTTAACCAACCTGAGAAGTCTCTAACCTCTCTCCACGAAGTACCTCAGTGGGTACTGAAGTTTTAACACAAAGGGGCCATTTATTCTGCCCTGGGGCAAGGAAAGTCCCAGAGCTATCAGGATGGTATCCAATCATCTGGCATACTGCTCCTCTCTACTCCCCCTCCCCCACGCATTCTTTTACAGCCTTGAGAACAAAACAGTACCTTGGTATCTCAATAACTTATCTTGACACACATGCACACACCCAGGAGATCTCTACAATCAGTCCATGGGTAATCTTCATTTTACATCCTTAAGCTTGGATGAATCTCAAGTCACGCAGCTATTAAGTAACTGTGTAGGAGCTGTGAGCTATGTGCTTTGGATTCTGGAGCAATGAGGGCGTGGTATTATCGCAGTTCCTATAGAAATACCTTACTCAAGGTCATGTGTGAGTTGCAGTGATCAGACTCAAATTCAGAAACTTCACATACAGAAGGGGAAAGTCTCCGTGTGGATGCTCAAATAGAGGGCTGGGATTCCTTTAACCTTCTCCATAGACTTTTTTTTTTTTTTTTAAGATTTTATTTATTTATTTGACAGAGATCACAAGTAGACAGAAAGGATAGGCGGGGGGCGGGGGCAGGCCCCCTGCTGAGCAGAGAGCCCGATGCGGGACTCGATCCCAGGAGCCTGGGATCATGACCTGAGCCGAAGGCAGCGGCCCAACCCACTGGGCCACCCAGGCGCCCAACCTTCTCCATAGACTTAAACCGATTTTCAGATGAGAAACAGAGGCTGAAGGTGTGACTTACTTAGAGCTACAAAGCCAGGACCATGTTTACTGGCTCCCAATATATGTTCTTCCCATCGTACCAAACAGAAATGGACCGTGAGCGGCTCAAAAATCTCGTCCCTAGGAAAACACAACGCAAAAACACTTTAATTCAGCTTCCCTCCACGGGAAAATTTGGCGCATGCGCGGTATGTACCAGAGCCTCGGTAGCGCCCTGAGTTCCATTCCACTACGCATGCGTTAGGCTACTCCTGTCACCCGCCCCTTCGCTCTGCGCAGTTCCCGCCGCTCCCCGCCCCTTTTCCGCCCGGATATCAGCCTAGTTTTCGCGGATGTTGTTGTGAATCCAAGAGACACGTGAGGTGCTGCTACGTCATCACAGGCACGCGAAGGAAACATGGCGGCGGCGGGTGTTGTGAACGGGAAGGTAAGTAACGGCCCCGGCGAACGTACCTGCTTTTCTCTGGGACAGGGGTACTTTTGTTGCTTGGAGGCCGGTCGGGGAGGGACGTGAAGGCCATTCGGAATCACGAACACCTTGTGGCGGATGTAAGAGAAGAAGACTTGGTTGTGTCACCTGTTCTCTGGAGATTGCCGGCTCAGTCTGGGAATAAAAGACCGGCTCCTGCTCCCAAGACCAGCTAGGCCTCGGCGCTGTTCTGCTCTGCACTGCCCTGCAGTAGGGGGTCTTTATTTTTTATTGCTTTTTCTAAGAGACAGGTTGCCTAGTTCCTTTCCTTTTGTGGTTCACTTTTTCCTGAATTTGGTTCTTTAGATCTACTTTGACTCCAGCGTCTTTTTCTTTCCCCTTGAGGCGTTAATCTAACTTGCCTGTCTTTCTCTGCATCACTCTGGTGAAGGTATCTTTGCCCTCTTTGGAAGGAGCTGAAAACAGGTGCTGTGCAGCTGAGCACTTAGAAGAAAAGAGTGTTTTGGATTCATTTTACCAGCCTGCCTAGTTGGCTGGTGCTTGTGAGCAGCAGGGCATGTTTCCACTCAGGGAGCAGGAGATTTACACCATCCCACGCTTGTCTAAGAAGGCGTTAGTTAAGGTATTTATTTCTTAGAGGTTTTTATGATGTTCTCTTGGGGAGTGTCTGTGATGCTGTCATAACTTCCTCCTAGTTCGTTAGGAACTAGGATTACGTGTGGGGGAGATTTCGTTGTATATTGCCTATATACGTTCCGAGGGCACATCTTAATGCGTGTTACTTGGGACTATCATGACATGCCACAGGCAGCATTTCCTAGTGCGGGAGTGTTTCGTAAACAGTTGGGTCTGGTGATGATGACTCATGGAAAACTAATGACTACATATTTACTTGTCACTGGTAGCTTCCTCTGTGCCCCGAATTTTGGTCATTTTCTCTATGCTGCTCTCCTTAATGCACTTTGAATTATTTGACGATTGTGGTTTGGTGTATGGACCACTAGACTTGGCGGCAGAATAACACATATGGTCTTGGTTTTGCTGTTACTTTGAAGTGTGACCTTGGGAAACTGAGCAAGTATGACTTCTTTGTCCTTCATAAAATTTTTTCTCCAGAAGAGTGGTGGTGCCAGTTATTATTTTTTGTATTGGGGTTGTTAGGATTACATGAAATAATAAAAACATTAAGAAAGTTTTCATACTTCTACATATTGACTGTTTTAAATAATAGATTGGTCATAGTTTTTTGGATTATTCATGCTCTTTGATTGTCTTAGTTTTTAAGTCTTCATAATGGATGCTGATTTTCTGTTTGACTCATTACATATTTGAAAGCTACCCTGCTTGATTTTCTGCCTGGACCCATCCAATTTAGGTCTCTCTAAGGAGGGATCCTTTCCATTTGAGCTACGCTTCCCTCTTTCAGGTGTGGGCTGTTTTTGAGAGAATCCTTGAGATGATGAAGCCCAGTTGTGAAATGTAAGACTTTTTTCACTCTTTGCTTCCAGTCACTCTCTTTCATAATCTGACATTTAAAAAAATATATTTATTTATTTATTTATTTAAGAGAAAGGTAGCATGTGCAGGGGGAGGGGGAGGACGAGAGGGAGAGAGAGAGAGAGAATCTCAAACAGGCTCCCGGCTGTGCATAGAGCCCCACACAGGGCTTGATGCCATGACTCAGAGATCAGGACCTGAGTCAGCATCAAGATTTACACGTTTAGCTGAGTGAACCACCCAGGAGCCCCCATAATCTGACTTCTTAAAATTAGTCTTTTATTAGATAACTGTGCTTCATCATCTCATTTATTTCCACTCATTGTAAATTGACACCCGTTACCATCATACCACCTAAACTATTTTCCTATGCCAAAAGCTGCCCCTTTCCCAAATAATATTATCATGATCTGCAAAACTCATTTATTCTTCCCTCAGTAAGTTCAGATCTAGCTTAATGGTATCATCATTCAGTGGTTGTGTGTAAAACAAACTTGGAGATATCCATTTCAATAAAAATTTATCAACAACCAAGTCCTACCAGTTCACCTCAAAGAACTTTCTTAAATTTCTTCATACTTTTCTTTCTCTGTGTTTAGTACATTTAGGCTGTCATTAGTCTTGCATTCTTAGCTGATTTTTTTGATTTGTTGCAGTTTCTTTGCCCACAGTCCCCTCTCTCACTGCCACTGGAGGGTTTTTGTTTTTTTGGTGATGAACATATCTGATTGTCTCTTCTTTTAAAAAAACAAAATCTGGGGTGCCTGGGTAGCTTGGTCGATTAAGTATCAGATGCTTAATTTTGGCTCCGGTGGTGATCTCAGGATCATGTCATAGAGACCTGTGTTGGCTCTGCACTCAGCATGGAGTCTGCTTACGATTTTTTCTTGCCCCCTGCCCTTTCTCCACTTGTGCATGCTCGCTCTCTTCTCAAAATAAATAAAATTAAAGAAAAAAAACCTTTATTTTGTTACTGTCACCATTAGAATAATATTATAGGCTACTTAACATGGCATTAAAGGCCATGTTTCCTTTCTGGCTTTATCTTACTGTTCCCTCCTTTCCAGTTTTGTTTTTTTGGGAAAGGGGAATAGGGAAAAATATACAGATGTGAGAGAGTGAGTGTGTGTATGTGTATGCATGTGTATTTCTTTGTCTCCACACCCTTCCCACCCAAAGGTTCAGCTAAGACCTATCTAGCTTAGAAACCTAGAGCAGTGGATGTTAACCAAGGCTCACAAGAACCACATATGGTACTTTTAAAAAATGCAGATGTTGGTGTATAGAATCAGTGTTGAGATCTAGGACATAGAGTAATTTTTCTAACAATTGTGTTTTGCTTGCTTTGAACTTTGAGTGTAGGAAATAATCGAGGAGTTAATCTCTGTCATATGGAGAAGCAGTGTAAGGTAACAGTTAAAAGAGTTTGGATTTTGGATCCAAACCAGTTTCAAAATTAACGTCTCACTTACTGGTGACTTCAAATTACTTAATATTTCTGTGCTTCAGTCTCCTCATTTGTGATATGGGGATGATATAGTACCTACTTTATGAGATTGTGAAGAGAATAAGTAAATAGAACAAAGCCTGGCATGTGGTAGATGCTGTGTAGGTGTTACTTGTAATCTCAGTTTCTCTGCAAGTCACTGTTATATGGTTTTGGTATGGGTATAAACTTCATTTGAAGTCAGTTCTAGCTCTAATTCTCATTGTTACTTTAGGAATTGAAAAATACCTTGTTTTAGAAATCACGTAGTTTTGATGAATGAAAAATCATCACAGCTGGGCAGTGGTTAAGGAGATGGAACTTGATGGGTTCAAATTCTGACTCCACTGCTTTATGGCTGTATACTTTGGGCACATTTCTTTTTTTATTTTAATTTTTTTTATAAACGTATAATGTATTTTTATCCCCAGGGGTATAGGTCTGTGAATCGCCAGGTTTACACACTTCACAGCACTCACCATAGCGCATACCCTCCCCAGTGTCCATAACCCCACCCCCCTCTCCTGACGCCCCTCCCTCCAGCAACCCTCAGTTTGTTTTGGAGATTAAGAGTCACTTATAGTTTGTCTCCCTCCTGATCCCATCTTGTTTCATTTATTCTTCTCCTACCCCCCAACCCCCCATGTTACATCTCCACTTCCTCATATCAGGGAGATCATATGATAGTTGTCTTTCTCCGATTGACTTATTTCACTAAGCATGATACCCTCTAGTTCCATCCACGTCATCGCAAATGGCAAGATTTCATTTCTTTTGATGGCTGCGTAGTATTCCATTGTGTATAAATACCACATCTTCTTTAGCCATTCATCTGTTGATGGAAATCAAGGTTCTTTCCATAGTTTGGCTATTGTAGACATTGCTGCTATAAACATTCGGGTGCACGTGCCCCTTCAGATCACTACGTTCCTATCTTTAGGGTAAATACCTAGCAGTGCAATTGCTGGGTCATAGGGTAGTTCTATTTTCAACTTTTTGAGGAACCTCCATGCTGTTTTCCAGAGTGGTTGCACCAGCTTGCATTCCCACCAACAGTGTAGGAGGGTTCCTCTTTCTCCGCATCCTCGCCAGCATCTGTCATTTCCTGACTCGTTAATTTTAGCCATTCTGACTGGTGTGAGGTGATATCTCATTGTGGTTTTGATTTGTATTTCCCTGATGCCGAGTGATGTGGAGCACTTTTTCATGTGTCTGTTGGCCATCTGGATGTCTTCTTTGCAGAAATGTCTGTTCATGTCTTCTGCCCATTTCTTGATTGGATTATTTGTTCTTTGGGTGTTGAGTTTGCTAAGTTCTTTATAGATTTTGGACACTAGCCCTTTATCTGATATGTTGTTTGCAAATATCTTCTCCCATTCTGTCAGTTGTCTTTTGGTTTTGTTAACTGTTTTTGGGCACATTTCTTAACTTCCTTGTGCCCAGTTTTCTCATTTTAAATGAGGGATAATTATATTTCCATCATGGAATTGTAAAGAGGATTTATAAATGAGTTAACTGTAAATGTAAGTTGTAAATGTAAAGTTGTAAATGAGTTAATATTTGCAAAGCATTCAGAACAGTGCCTGGTGTCAACTAAGTGCCCAGTAAATGTTAGCTGCTGCTATTACTAAGGAAAATCTTTCAGACTTCTTAAACATTACAAGATTATTGGTTAATTTAATTTTTGCTGCCATTTTCCACAGATTTAAGCTGCTCACATATATAAAAGCAGTATAGTTATGTAAAATAAATTAGAAAAAAGGTAAAAGGAAAGTAGGGATAAGAAAGGTAAATGGTACTGGAAGTACGTTTATTAAATAAACTGTATGCTTTGATGGGCCACAGTTCAGCTCTAAGTTTTTTACCAGCCTAAGAGGGTAACCTGATCCATTATAAGGATTATAGGACCCACACTCAAATAAAACCCAAAAGCAAAACCCCAGAAAACTAGTTTCTGAAGGGTAGACCAGAGAATAAAGTCTTCTGTAGGTTCTTTGTACTATATAATACAATGTAGTTCAGTAAATACAAGGTAGTTCAGTAAATACAGGGTACCAATTTGATGCCCTCAGTTCTCTGATGGTTTGACTTAATGAAGAGTAGGTTTTTGTTAGCATGAGTGGGTGAATTCAGTTTTGCATAAATACTGTTCTTAGCAGAGCTTTTGAAAGTAGATTTGAATTTGATTATAAACCCTGATTAGTTCTTAAGTTCAGCATTTTTTTTTTTAACTGTCTGTAGAACAATGTTTTAACAGTCAACCAAACAGAGAAAGTGACATTCTGTTGTGAATATTGTGGGGAGTTATAGGGACACTGCCTGTATGGACGATCTTTTGTCTTCTATAATTGGTGGACAGATTTGAGTTGAATTACGTTAATAATTTAACAGAATGAGTTGAATTTACCTATCAAAGAAAAGGCAGGAAAAAGGAGATAGCCTGAAGTAGGTTTTGGCCTTAGATCCACTGCCCTGATTGTTAGTTTACTTTCATTCATTTATTCAGCAAATACTTATTAAGCATCTGATTTGTTCCAGGCACTATAGTAGGCTTTGGGTGTATATTAAATAGCCCTTACCTTCTATCTTAAAGACTTAAGTTCTTTAGAGGGAAAATACTCAGTAGCATCCACTTCTTTGCCTTGTCTAAATAAGAAATGCAAAATGAATTTCAAGTCCTTGAAGTAGGTGCTATTTTTCCTGACTGTATTCTGAAGACCAGTAAACTGACTCATTATGAGGGCAGGGCCTGACGTGTTTCACCTGCATCTAGCCAAAATTCTGGCACATAGTATGTATTCAGTGAGTACGAATGAGCAAGAAGGTTGTTTGATTTCGAGAAATTGAACCACACAGGAATCATGGTCCTAAAACCAAAACCTCAAACCACCCAAATCCTGATTTTGACAACCATATGTCCTGTTGTATACAGTTTTCATACTTCGTTTTCCCTGCCAAATAAATTGGAAGAGGAAGTGAAAACACCACTTGTATCTTCACTAGAGATGTATTGCAGATATATTTTTGCCATATAATTTGTTCTGTTGTAGAATATCATAAATTGGTAAGTTATTAAGCTTGGAGACTCTGATACAGACTTTTTATAGTATCTCAGATATGTGTGCTAGAGAAATGATTAGGCTGTTATATTTTTACATTCAGTGCCTGTGTCCCTAGGGTAGCAATCATGGGATGGCTTTACTGCCTGTGCATTGTGTTCCTATTAGGGATGCTTGGTGCAGGTAACTGAGAATTTCTCTTTGAAAGGAGTCTTAAACATGCTGTGCATGTCTAGTAGCACAGACTTTTGTCTCAGTCTTTTTCTTCTCCTGGCTTTCCATTTGCCGGCTTCCCGTGCTTGCTTTGGCAGCACATATACCGTTAGTTTTCATTGCCTTTTACTTCATTGGAATATGATTTTTTTCTTGTTTTTCTTTCTGACTTAAGTTTGTTTTCCTATAAAGTGTAGAAATTCTTCATCTTCTTTCAAGTCTTAAGTAGTAGAAAGAGAGGCATTGCTGGTGTCCTTTCTTTACTTTCTGTAGCACAGAGGACCTACTCATGTTCACAGTATTGGAATTGCTGACTTCTTCAGATTGGAGTATGAGCATTTAGTATACTAGAATAATTTTGTCGATGTCTTTATATTATGCACCTTATGCTGATTGGCTTGTTATTGTATATCCTTTGATCAAATAAAACTTGTCAGAGCGGATCTTTGGATCTCAGCCCCAGACTAGTGTAAGAACCTTGATCAAATCACTTAACGTCCCTTTTATTTTTTCCTCCGTTACAAAGTGGGGATGGTAACACATACCTAATTGTGTTACAGCATCAAATTTGATAACATACAAATGCTGTGTAAGGTAATGCTTAATGGAAACATTATGTGCTGATAATAGAATTTTAACTTTTCTTTTTATTTGGCACTAGAGATTATGAGGAAAACCCGAGGAAAGAAATTGGAAGCCTGTTTTACTAAATGTATTGCTTCAGATGAAATGCCTGATATCATAATTATCCCCCATAGCAAAATAATTTTTTATATCAAACAAGCTTGGAGATAGCTTTTCAAATTCTAATTATTACTATTGATGGAGATAGGAAGCAGAATGTTCTATGGCAGAGATACTCCTCAGGAATCAATTCACATATAGAGTCTAAGGAAGAAGAAATAACTGTTTTTTATATTGCGTAAGATCAGAATTTTAGTTGGCCTTCTGTTTTTGTGTTTTGAGCTATTGAAGGTAGTTGATAGCTGTAGAGTAGTGTTTTATTAGACACATGTACCCAGAAGGTGGAGTGACGAGCAGATACATGCTGTAAAAAAAAAAAAAAAAGTAAAATCACTCCCGCAAAAGTAGAGTGAAGTACTATATTAAAATGAGTGATTCAAACCAAGACGATATAAAGGGAAGTACTAAGCTTTTTATGTTTAATATTTAGAAGTACAGATGGGAGAAAACCAAAGATTTTTGTTTGAAGACCATATTATTAAATAGTTAGCTGCTGCATTGGTTTATAAATTAAAGACATTTAAAAATTGTTTTTAGTCCTAAGCAACATTATTTTCTGCATCTGTGTCTAATTTCAGAAACTGCTTTCCTCTAGAGAAGCCACATAGAGGTTTTTTTTTAGTAGGTTTTTTTTTTTTTAGTAGGTTCTTGAGGCAGTAACAGTTGAAATTTAATGGATAAAGGCATTGGGAAATCTCCACTCCTTCCTTTGGTATGCATATGGTCTTGAGTCAAGTCACTGAACAGCTTTGTGTCACAGTTTATTCTTCTGTAAGATAGAGATGGAAATAAGGTCTATTTCTGACACATTCAATTTGGCTCTGAGGATTAAATGAGATGGAAATGCTTTGAAAACAATAAATAGTTAAAACTGTTATTCAATTGTTTCCTATTTGAAATAAATTATGTACTGATGCAACTAGTTTGGTCCCTTTAAATCTCATAAGACTTCATAAGGTTTAGGAGCTCAGGAAGGTAAGTTTATTAATTTCATTCTATTTCTGGCAGAATTAGTAATTTGTATTGGTTAACATCACACCCTTCAAATTAGAAAGCTGAACATGACTGCTTTCTAAAGACAGTACCTAAGTCTGGGTTTGGAGTGGTGGATTTTTAGGCATGTAATTTGTGCTAAAGAGTTAAGGAACACAGAACCCAGAATGAGTGCAGCTTGGATTTTTTGTAAGATGCCTGGTACTTAAATGCTTTTAAAATATTTTCTCAGCTGAATTACTTAGGAAGCTCAACTTTTTCTTAAATGAAAAAGAGAATAAGTAACACTTGACCAATATATGCATGGGAAAGAAAGAACTTTAATGTGCTTCAGTTAGGTAAAGTGTTTTATTTGTTTCTTTAGTATTTACTAACTTTATTAAAGTTCCAGAGTCTGTTTAGTGTTAATAGTATCACAGAATCTTAGGTTGCATTGTTAATGATACCAAGCTTTTCTGGGCAAATGAGTCTCCCTCTTTCTGCTATGAGAACTTTGAAGCTCCCTTTTTTTTTTTTTTTTTTTTAAACATTTATTTTTTTTATTTGAGAGAGAGTGTGTCTGTGTTGGGGGGAAGGGGTAGAGGGAGAGAATTTCAAGCAGACTCCCCACTGAGCAGGGAGCATGATGTGGGGCTTGATCCCATGACCCATGAGATCATGATCTGAGCTGAAACCAAGAATGGTGGCTTAACCAACTGAGCCACTCAGGAGACCTGAAAACTATGAAGCTTTTAACTACTGTTTTAGCTGAGACTTAGGTGGAAAATATGCTAACCTGTGCTTTCCAGATATGTCTTTGATCTGTTTCTCTTTCAAGCTCGAGATTTTAACGGATTTCTTTCCCTTAACCTTTCCATACTTCCATATTGTGGTCCCAGATATAATTATCTAGTTTAACCTCTTGTTTTAGAAATTGATAAAGTGAAGTCTGCAAAGGTTATAGTTTATACTGCTGCAATTTCCTTTTTTACTTATTAAAGTTATCTTTTTTTTCAAAAATTTTAATGATTTTATTTATTTGAGAGAGAGAGAGAGAGAGCATGAGAGGATTGAGGTCAGCGGGAGAAGCAGACTCCTGGCTGAGCAGGGAGCCCGATGTGGGACTCAGTCCCAGGACTCCAGGATCATGACCTGAGCCGAAGGCAGTCACTTAACCAACTGAGCCACCCAGGCGCCCCTAAAATTATTTTTTATTACTAAGCAATGTGTAACTGTATTTTAACTTCGAAATATTCAAGTAGGTTAGAGACATTAACATAGACAATTACAGTTTTCTTTCAGTCTTTCAGTATCCCATTCTCTTTTACAAGTAATCTGTTAACATCTTAAAGTGTGTCCTTCCAGAACTTGTTCTGGGTATTTTACAGTAATTTAGAGAAGCTTTAAAAAAAAAATAAAAATGTCATACTATCTATAACTGGCAGTTTTTTTCCATGTTTGATCATTTGATCTATCATTTCCTTTATTGATTTCCGAAAAGTATTCCCCATAGAATGACTGTCCTAGGATATATCTGATCATTTCACTCTGTGTGGATTTTTATATTCCTCACTTTCCTTTTTTCTCCCTCCCTCACCCAACCTGATGCTATAAATAATAGTATTGTGAATAGTCTTAAGCATATCTTTATGCACATTTGTTTAACCAACTGAGCCACCCAGGCGTCCCTCTTTATGCACATTTGTGAATAAATCTGTGTACTTTAAAGGTTTTTATCTTTATGCAAAATATACAGAATTGTCTCTTACTGCTTCCCAACTCATACCGTCCCCAGTCTTTGCCTTCTGCTTAATGTTGGTCTGGTGCTTAACAACTATTTCATTGAAGGCTATCTTGGGTTTTTGAAATCAGAACTTCTCTGGTGATCTTGTTTACTAGAAGGACTCTTTTCCTGACATATAACTTCATATCACAAGTGATAACATAACATGGGAATAACAGTAAAAGTAATGTACTTTATAATGTAGTAGCAGAGTTCTCTGGTACGAGATTGCCTGGATTTTAACCTCCACTCATTAACAGTCCCTTACTATTTGCATCGGTGATCTGAGGCATTTAACCTCTCTTTCAGTTTTCTCATTAACGCAAATGGGCTTTCCATTCTAATGATAAAGTAGGATACAGTTATTAGAGCCTGTGGTCTAGGGTTTTGGGAATTAAACTATAACCTGTGGAGTTCCTGGTGCATAAGTATTTCATAAATGTTAGTTAAAAACAGGAAGATGCATACCCATTTAAATTGATAACTAGGGCATGATGGTGATGGGTTGTGATAGTGCTTGCTTACATGTTGGTCTCCATGGTATACTGAATAGTGATGTGGTAAACATAAAATGTCCACACTACCCAAAGCAGTCTACAGATTTAATACAATCCCTGTCAAAATACCAACAGCATTTTTCATAGAACTAAAATAAATAATCCTAAAATTTGTATGGAACCACAAAAGACCCTGACTGGCCAAAGCAGTCTTGAAAAAGAACGGAATTGGAGATATAACTGCCCCAGGTTTCAAGATATACTGCAAAGCTGTTGTAATCAAACAGTATGTTACTGGCACAAAAATAGACACACAGCTGGGTGGAACAGAACAGAAACCCCAGAAATAAACCCATGTCAATTAATTTTCAACAGAGGAGGCAAGAGTATGCATTGGGGGAAATACAGTCTCTTCAACAAGTGGTGTTGGGAAAACTGGACAGCTATATGTAGAAGAATGAAACTGGAGCATTTTCTTATACCATACACAAAAATAAGCCCCAAATGGATTAAAGACCTAAAGATGAGTCCTGAAACCATATAAGTCCTAGAAGAAAGCATAGGTAATAATTTCTTTGACATCATTTATAATGACATTTTTCTAGATATGTCTCCTCAGGCAAGGAAAACAAAAGCAAAAATAAACTATTGGAACTGCATCAAGATAAAATCCCCTTCACCTATTTCACCCATCCCCCACCAGGAAACAATCAGTAAAACTTAAAGGCAGCCTATAGAATGGGAGAAGATCTTTGCAAATGACATATCTGATAAAGGGTTAGTACCCAAAATATATAAAGAACTTATGCAGCTCAATACCAAAGCAACCAAATAATCCAATTAAATGGGCAGAAGATAAGAACAGACATTTCTCCTAAGAAGATACACAGATGGCCAAAAGACACATGAAAAGATCCTCATCATCACTTATCATCAGGGAAATGCAAATCAGAACCATGATGAGATACCACCTCATGCCTGTCAGAATGACTAATCAATACAAGAAACAACTGTTGGCAAGGATGTGGAGAAAAAGAACCCTTGTGCACTGTTGGTGGGAATACAAACTGGTGCAGCCACCGTGGAAAACAGTATGGCGATTTCTCAAAACATTAAAGGAATTACCATAAGATCCAGTAATTCCACTACTGGGTATTTACCGAAAGAATACAGAAACACTAATTCAGAGGGATACATGCATCTCTATGTTTATAGCAGCATTATTTACAATAGCTAAAATATGGAAGCATCCCAAGTATCCATTCACAGATGAATGGATAAAGAAGATGTGATATACACCCCCCCCACACACAATGCAAATATTACTCAGCTATAAAAAGATGAAGATTTGTCATTTGCAACAACATGCATGGATCTAGAGTGTGTAATGCTAAGTGAAATAAGTCATTCAGGGAAATATGTGGAATTTGACAAACAAAACCAATGAACAAAGAAAAAGAGACAGACAAAAAAACAAGGACCTTAAATATAGAGAACAAACTGGTGGCTACTAAAGAGCAGGTGGGTGGGGGATGGGAGAAATAGGTGAAGGGGATTAAGAGAGGGTATGTGTTGTAATGGGCACTGGGTATTACATAAGACTGATGAATCACAGACCTGTACCCCTGAAACAAATAAGATATTACATGTTAATTGAATTAATTAAAAAAAAGTACACTTATGATGAGCACTGAGTAATGTATAGAATTGTTGAATCACTATGTTGTACACCTGAAACTAATATAATTGTATGTTAATTATATTGGAATTAAGGAAAAAAGAAAAAGGTTAACATAAACAGAAGTTTACACTCTATTCCAAACTTGTATATGTCAAAAGTACTTAGGTCTCAAAGTGATGATTTTATTTCTCTTATTTCTGTCATGAAAAAAAGTTAATTTTTGAAGTAGGTCCCAGTACTGGAATCTTAATTTATAATATTATGCTAATAGAAGATAAGTCTTAACTTGACATGGTTCAGTTTACTCAGGAGTTAACTTCAGTCTCCCTTATATTCTCATAGGATATTATTGTTCAGGACCATGTTTTAATTATATCTAACTGTAGTCTTTCACATGATTTTACATATACACGCACTCAGTAAATATTTGTGTGGATGAATACTTTAATCATTCCTAGAAGTCCTCATCATTACTCTTGAAAACTCCCATATTATTCCCTGAGTTTCTATGGTACTGTGCTACAAAACTCACTGAAATGATTTTAGTGTAAAACGTGCTGTTCTAGGAATGGTTAGAAAGCATTGATTCCTTATTGTATTTCATCTGTTCTTATTTTTGAATATTTTCATGGCCTTTTTCAGTTTGAAACCAGTATCTTGCTTAACGTTAAGAATATATTTTAAGTGGAATTCACTTGAGACATGTATTAATTAATGTGACATCTTTGTTTATGGGGATGATCAAGATTGTGATTACTGCTAAACCAACAAACTTCTATACAGCAAACTTCCTTCCAATTTATCTTAGTTTAAAGTGCTCTTAAGCCTGAGTGGTATTTTTAAAATAATACATTTGTATATGAAATAATCAGAATGTGGCTTTGTATGAAAACATCTAATTTTTTTTTAAACAAATGTCAAAATATTACTGTATAATAATGGTGTGATTTTTTTTGTTGTTGTTGTTCCAGATTATATATGAACAGGAAGGGGTCTATATTCACTCATCTTGTGGAAAAACCAATGACCAAGACAGCTTGATTTCAGGAATATTACGTGTGTTAGAAAAGGTATGTTTTTAGTAAATGATTTTATTTAATAATTGTTTATGCAGTGGTTTATCTCCGAGGCATTATCAGTAAGTTTGAATTTCATGTGTAAGGTAAATTATGTAATTGAACAGTGATGAAAATGAAACATGAAAATATTTGTTAAAATGAAAATGATGTTAACGTAGAAATGATGTTAAAAGATGCTTTATTTAAAAAAATTTTTTTAAGGTTTTATTTTTAAGTAATTTCTACAATCAGTGTGGGGCTTGAACTCACAAGCCCGTTATCAAGAGTCCCGTACTTCACTGACTGAGCCAGCCAGGCACCCAAGGAAAAAAATATTTCCAATAGACCCATAAAGTGGCATGGAATATTAAAAACTTATGTAAAAGTTTCAGTATGAGAAATTTTTTGTCATGAAAAATAAGCAGAATTTAAAAATGTACATAACATTTATTGTCAAGTAGTGGTTTACTTATGATATTGCATATTTAAAATGCTAATATTTAAGGGTTTAATTTCATTTTGGGTTCAGGGAATTAAAAATAGGTAACTGAGAATAAGATGCTGCTGAATAGTAAATATAGTCCATAATTTCTTTTTCTAGGATGCTGAAGTAATAGTGGACTGGAGACCATTGGATGATGCTTTAGATTCTTCTAGTATTCTCTATGCTGGAAAGGTACTTAACGGGAGTGGCTAAAGGAAGTACCACTTTTATTTTTATTTTTTTGTTTTTGTGTTCATTCATCATTCACATATTCATTTATTCATTCCAGTGTAAGGAATGCCATTTTTATTCTTATTTTTATTTTTATTTTTTTAAAAGATTTTATTTATTTATTTGACAGAAATCACAAGTAGGCAGAGTAGCAGGCAGAGAGAAAGGGGGAAGCAGGCTCCCCGCTGAGCAGAGAGCCCGATGTGGGTCTTGATCCCAGGGTCCTGAGACCATGACCTGAGCCGAAGGCAGAGGCTCAACCCACTTAGCCACCCAGGCACCCCAGGAAAGCCATTTTTTAAACAACTTTTTTGAACTGTAATTCATATGCCATAGTATTTCTCTTTTAAAGTGTGTAAATCACTGGTGTTAATACATATAGAGTTGTGTAACCATTACTAATATCTAATTTTAGAACACTTCCATTACTCCTTAAAAAAGAAACTGTACCTTTTAGTAGTATACCCCTCATTCCCACTTAACTCCAGCCTCTTGCAACCAGTAATCTACTTTTTGTTTCTGAGAATTTGCTTGTTGTGGACATTTCATCTAGATGGACTCATACAGTATGTGATCTTTCATGACTGGCTTCTTTCTCTTAGCCTGTTGTTTTCAGGGTTTATCCATGTTATAGCATATCTCAGTTCGTTCTTTTCCTTTTCCTTTTTCTTTTTCCTTTCTTTCCTTTCTTTCTCTTTCTCTTTCACTCTCTCTCTTTCTTGCTTTCTTGCCTGCCTGCCGAACAGCATTGCAATTATGGAAATACAGTAGTCTCCCCTTATCCATGGGGGTTACATTCTAAGACCCCCCCCCCCCATTGGATGCCTGAGACCACAGATAGTATTGAACCCTATACATACTGTCTTTTTTCCTGTGCATACCTATAATAAAGTTTATAAGTTAGGCAAATGACATAGGCATTGTGACGTGGTGTTAGGCTACTAAATGTATGTACCTACTGTCAGAAGGTAGATCATCTGCTTCTAGATGGACCTTTGCTGACCACAGGTAACTCTTTGTGGAAGAGAGAAACACCATGGATATGTGGTGGGAAGGACTACTATACCACATCTTGTACATTCATCAGTTGATGGATTTTTGGTGGTTTTTTTTTAGTTTAAATAATGCTGACATGAACATTCACATACAAGTTTCTGTGTGGACATATATTTTTCTCTTAAAAACCTAGTAGTGGAATTGTCAGGTTATATGATAGCAGTGAGTTTACCATTTGTATTGTATATTGACTTACTGTGGAATGTAGAGATTTCTGTTTTATCTCTAATTCACCCTGAAACTCCGGCTCAGTTCTCTGCGTATCTTCTCAAAAATATCTATTTACTTATTTTTAAAAGATTTTATTTATTTATTTGTGAGAAAGGAAGAGAGCGAGGACAGGCAGGGGGATTCCCAGGCAGAGGGAGAAGCAGGCTCCCTGCTGAGCAAGGAGTCCCATGCAGGACTCTGATCCCAGGACCCTGAGATCATGACCCGAGCTGAAGGCAGATGCTCGGCTGACTGAGCCACCCAGACAACCCTCTTCTCAAAATATTTCAACATGTATATGATCTTTGGATTTCATCTTTTTTTTTTTTTTAAGGATTAATTTATTTATTTGAGAGAGAGGAAGAGAGCCATTCACATGGGTGGAGGGAGAAGGGGACAGACGGAGAGAGGGAGAGAGAGAATCCCAAGCAGACTCCTTGCTGAGTACAGAGCCTGACTGACCCTGAGATCCATGACCTGAACCGAAATCAAGAGCTGGATGCTCAGCCAGCTGAGCCACCCAGGTGCCTCCAGTTTTCACCTTCTAGAGACATTTCTTCCAGAGCTGCCTTACAAGCTTGTTCTGAACTGGCTGCCCTTTTGGTTTGCTGTATAGCAGTTGTCTTGAAGATTCTTTTTGCCTCTTCCTCATAGTTTTATCTCCATTTCTTATATCCTGTGCTGTTTTTTATTTTGGTTTACTCCTTTGTTTTCATGCAGCTCTGCTGCTTCTGAAAAAAAGGATGTATGGGAGCAAAGAAATTACTTTCTTTAGACTTTTCTATCCTAATTCTGAATTGATAGCTTGGCTCACATAGAATTACAGTTGAAAAGAAATTTTCCCACGTATTTTTTAACATTATTGCTCTACATTTGCCTAATTTCCTTTATTAATATTAAGTCTAATACATTCTAACTCCTGATCCATTGTATGTTTTTTTTCACTTCAGAAGCTTTCATGGTTGTCTCTTTGTTTCTTGTATTCTAGATGTCCTCATAGTAGCCTTTGTGGTCCTTTTTTTTTTTTTTTTTTTTTTTTAAATTTTATTTATTTATTTATTTGACAGAGAGAAAGAGAGATCACAAGTAGGCAGAGAGGCAGGCAGAGAGAGAGAGGGAAGCAGACTCCCCGTTCAGCAGAGAGCCCGATGTGGGGCTCGACCCCAGGACCCTGAGATCATGACCTGAGCTGAAGGCAGGGGCTTAACCCACTGAGCCACCCAGGCGCCCCTTTGTGGTCCTTTTTATCCATTGTTCTGGGCACTTGATGGGCTCTTTTAATATGGAAACTTGTGTTCTTTAGTTAGTAAGAAATGTCGAATTATTTCCGTGATGATTTTTTTCTTCTGCTCCATTTTCTATTTTCTTTCTTTCTTGCACTCTTTAGACCTGGATTGGTCCTCTACTTTTTTAATCCTTTCTTTCCTGTTTTTAATTCTGTGTGTGTGTATGTGTGTGTATTTTTTCTAGGAAGTTCCTTCCATTTTTTTCTAATCATTCCTCATTTTCTTTCTTTTTTTTTTTTTTTTTAACTTTTTTTTCCTGTTAACATATAATGTATTTTTAGCCCCAGGGGTACAGGTCTGTGAATTGTCAGGCTTACACACTTCACAGCACTCACCATAGCACATACCCTCCCCAATGTCCATAACCCAAACACCCTCTCCCTACCCCCCACCCCCTGGCAACCCTCCAGTTTGTTTTGTGAGATTAAGAATCTCTCATGGGGGAAAAAAAGTGTCTCTTATGGTTTGTTTCTATCCCGATCCCATCTTGTTTCATTTTTTCTTTCCCTATCCCCCAACTTCCCACTTTGCCTCTCAAATTCTTCATATCAGGGAGAGCATATGACAGTTTCTTTCTCTGATTGACTTATTTGACTCAGCATAATACCCTCTAGTTCCATCCACATTGTTGCAAATGGCAAGATTTCATTTCTTTTGATTGCTGCATAGTACTCCATTATATAAAAATATATATACACATGTATACACACACACACACACACACACACACACACACACACACCGCATCTTCTTTATCCATTCATCCGTTGATGGACATCTAGGTTCTTTTCATAGTTTGGCTATTGTGGAAATTGCTGCTATAAACATTCGGGTGCATGTGCCCCTTTGGATCACAGTGTTTGTATCTTTAGGGTAAATACTCAGTAGTGCGATTGCCGGGTTGTAGGGTAGCTCTGTTTTCAATCTTTGAGGAATCTCCATGCTGTGTTCTAGAATGGCTGCACCAGCTTGCATTCCCACTAATGGTGTAGGAGGGTTCCCCTTTCTCCACATCCTCGCCAACATCTGTCGTTTCCTGACTTGTTAATTTTAGCCATTTTGACTGGTGTGAGGTGGTACAATTTTTTTTTTTTTTAAGATGTTATTTGTTTGTCAGAGAGAGTATAAGCAGGGGGAGTAGCAGGTAGAGGGAGAAGCAGTCTCCCTACTGAGCAAGGAGCCTGAAATGGGACTCAGTCCCAGAACCCTGGAATCAGGACCTGAGCCAGAGGCAGATGATTAACCAACTGAGCCACCCAGACATCCCAGGTTTCTTCAGTTTGTTTTTGTTTTTGTTTTTTTTTTTTTAAAGATTTTATTTATTTATTTGTGAGGGAGAGAGAGCACAGGCAGGGGGAGTGGCAGGCAGAGGGAGAAGTAGACTCCCCGCTGAACAGGGAGCCCAATGTGGGACTTGATCCCAGGACCCTGGGATCATGACCTGAGCTGAAGGCGCACTTAAGTTAACTTAACTCACTTAACACTTAACTGACCAGCCACCCAGGAATCCCTTAAGTTTCTTTAATTTTATTTTTCAGTTCTTCTGTTGCCTTTTTCATTTTTGCTATAATTTTAATTTCTAAGACATTTTATTGTAAGTGTCCTTTTTCCAGTCCTTTGTAAAATAGCATCCTGATCTTTATGGATATATCTTTCCTTATTTCTAAAGAGTTTAAAGGTAGTTTTAAGATGTTTTTATCTCTATATAATCTGTTTCTTCTAATTGACTTTTTTCTCCTTGTTTCATTTGGACTTTTTTTTTGTGTAGACTCTTGCCTTTGATGTTTGGTGATCTTTGTCGTGTGGTGCTTATTATTTAACAGCAGACACAAAAAAAGTGATCGACTATCCTCTGTAGGTATAGGTAGGTATGGGTAGGCTTGGTAATCCCTTGGGGGAATCCCTGATGTTAAAATTAGATCCTTTCTCTTGGGCTAGTCATTTGCCTGAGATTCCTGCAGATTCCCTCCTGGAGAGCGTATGCCTGGATGCCAGTGTTCTGGGAACTGAGTGGAGAAAGAGAGCTGGAATCTCACTTATTCATTATATAGATGGACTTTTAATTAATTCTTGTTTTCAGTGTGTTATCCCTTTGCTCAGTGTGCTTGGTTTCTCCTAATCCAGAGATAATCTGTTTTATTTTCTTTAACAAGTAACCCTCCAGCCTTTTGGACTTTTGTTAGTACTCTTTTTAGCTTGACCTCTACCCTAATTTCCAGAAGTACTTGATCGACCATTTCCAAGCCTTTGGGCTGATGGCTCTCTGTAGATGTTTCTTAAGTCTCCCCATTGATTTCATTCATTCAGTTTTCCTCTCTGTTTTTTCAGTCTACTTCTTCATTTTCTTGTGCTTTTATAATATCTTTCTGTTCCTACAGATTTTCCTTTTTTTCTTTTTGAAAAATTACAGTAGCAGTACATGAGTACATTCTTGTAAAAATATTCAAGTAATACAAACAATAGAAATCGAAGTCCTGCTTTACTAGAATCCTGTTCTTTATCTGTCCCTGCTTAGTGTATCTTGCCAGACTTTTATCTCTACACATTTCATTATTGGTCTGTCGAGACCTAGTTTTTTTTTTTTTTCTATGTCTTTACACTGTCTTTCATATTTTTATTTTTTACTTAAATGGGACAAAAAATTGAAATTCATCTTAACTTGCTTTTCTGTTTGTTTGTTTTTTTTCTTTTAAAGATTTTATTTATTTGAGAGAGAAAGAGAACAAGCAGGGGAAGGGGTAGAGGGAGAAGGAGAAGCAGACTCCCTGGCAAGGGGAGAGCCTGTTGGGAGGGCTTGAGGGCTTCCACCTGAGTGGAAGGCAGACACTTAACCGACTGAGCCACTCAGGCATCCCAAGTTTCTTTAGTTTTTTTTTTGTTTGTTTTGTTTTTTAAGATTTTATTTATTTGTGAGAGAGAGTGTGCATGTGCAGAGGGAGGGGCGGAGGAGGAAGGAGAGGGACTAGGAGAGAGAGAATCTTGAGCAGATTCCACGCTGAGTGTGAACCCAATGTGCGGCTCCATCTCAGGTCCTGAGATCCTGACCTGAGCTGAAACCAAGAGTCAGACACAACAAGCCAAGCCACCCAGGTGCCCCTTAACTTCTTTTTTTTTTTTCTTTCTTTCTTTTCTTTTTTTTGAAGATTTTATTTATTTATTTGCCAGAGAGAGAAACTGCGAAAGAGGGAACACAAGCAGGGCTGGAGTGGGAGAGGGAGAAGCAGGCTCCCCGCTGAGCAGGGAGCCCAATGTGGGGCTCCATCCCAGGACCCTAGGATCATGACCTGAGCCGAAGGCAGACGCTTAACCTCTGAGCCACCCAGGCACTCCTTAACTTATTTTTCTTTGATTGTTTCTATAGTTGGATGTCTTCTATATGCTTGTTCCTTCATATTTCTTCTTGACTTGCTTGTGCATACCATTTGTTTTTCTGTTTTGATATTTGCCTATTTCTAAATAATTTGGTAGGTGTTGTTTTTGTAGTCTGGATGTTTTTCTTTTGTCTGCTGTACATTTTGAAAACATTTTCACCCAGTCTTGTTTATTTTTAACATACCTGTGCTACCTTTTATTGTATAGGAATTAAATATTTTTATTTAAATTATTAATATTGAATTTTAGACTTTTGGTTTTATTCTCTTTTAAAATGTTAAGTTTTGTAGAACTATACATGTGGATATGTTATTTATAGCTCTTAGCAAATTTTGACTGAGAAATATGCAACCAGTGGTGGCTTAAATAAAATTGCTATCTTGGTTATTTTTCTCAAATAACTACAGATCTACAGGTTTGGAGTGATTCTCCTGTTTTTTCTCTTGCAGTCATAACATGGCTGCCATATTTTTAGGCATCATAGCTACATTCAAAGTAGGGGAAAGTGGAAAAGGGATGAGGCTTTTTTATTAGGAAAGCAAAAGCATTTCCAAAAGCCCTGCAGTTGACCTCTGCTTTTATTTCATTGGCAACACTAACTGCATGGGCAAGCTTTTCTTTCTTGGCGGGGGCGGGGTGTGGGTGAGGGGGATGACCACATGGTATGGGGTTGGGGGATGTGGAGAAGTGGTGGGGATGGAGTGGGTGGTAGGTGAAGATAGAAAAGGATAGGAAATAGTGGTTGGTCCTCCCACCAGTGATGTCTGTCATAATCTCCAAACTTTATGGAGAAGTTGAGAATATGTTGTTAAATTAAATTCTAGTTTTAGTACCTAAATATTTTATATGTATATTTTTTTTAGGACTCCAGTTCAGTTGTAGAGTGGACGCAGGCCCCAAAGGAAAGAGGTCATCGGGGATCGGAACATCTGAACAGTTACGAAGCAGAGTGGGACATGGTCAATACAGTTCCATCTAAAAAGAAACCACATACCACTGGAGGTATGAAGTAAATCTTTTGAAATCTAAAACTGATCTGCTACAATATAATAAAAATAAAAGTGCAGAGAAAATTCTTTAATGTTTCTCTATCACAAGGATGATTTGGTGCTTTAATACATTGAACTCCTATTTTAGTTATATTTCCTCTTCATCTCTTTTTGTTGGCTGTTAACTTTGTAAAAAAAAAAAAAAGTCCTTAAGAATACATATTCTGTTTTGTAGTTATTCATGGCAGAAAATAGAAACACTTTAAAAAATTGCTTTAGATTTCTCTCATGCACGTTTTTCTAGCCTTAAAAAAAAAACAAACAAACATGTTATTTCATCCTAAAGCACCAGGGGGAGATGGAGTATACCACTAAATCATACTGTTCTAATTTCAGTGCTTACTGAGACCTTCACAGCTCATTATAGTCTCCCATTTATGTATGTCCAGTGACTGTTCTCCTTTATGTATTACATGTGTATATTTAAATCTGTGTTGCTTTGTGGTGATAATCTACATGTAGATAACAAAAAAGAGCCAAGCTAACAGCCTGATAGAACATATATACTACACCAAATATGATTTAGGTAGCCCATTTAATGATGTAGTCACATCTATTTGTGATTCCTTTAAAAATAGTAAATATACAGAGTTAAAATGTTTTTTTTCCTTATTGATTAATTTGTGTTTTATAACTAAAAGGACATTTAATTTCTTGCTGATTTTAGTCTGATTTTATGATTTATCCACATTTCCCAATTCAGAAAACCTGGCCAAAATTGGCTAGAATGTGTAATGCTACATTTCTACATCATTGTTACCCAGTGAATCTGATTTTCATGTATGGCCTGGGGAATCACTCTCATATACAATAGTTACACTTTGTACTGTATCATTTCTTGGAAACAGTGGCAATTAAGAAGTTAATAGTAACTCATAAGCTTTTGGTGAATTAAAATCAGGTCATGCCGGTGTGTTGTTTTTGGTTTTTGTTTTTTTCCTTTCTGGCATTCTTTTTCTATTGAAAGTGAAGGTTCTTACCAGAACAATACAAAGTGTTAAGATAAGACCACAGGGTTTTAGTATATTTAGCATGTAAAGTGATTTTTAACTGCTCTAGATTAGATCTTCAGGATTATGTGAATTGTTCTTTTTTTCTTTGTTGTTGCCTAATATTGTTGATTTCTTGAAAATGAAAATGTCAGGCAATTGGAAAGAGCAAGGGAATGAGTTTTCAGAATTCCATAAAAGAAAGAAGCATTACATGTATGAGAAGAGCATAATCTGACAATAAACATCTTTTTAGATTAGCAGTTTTCAGCTTTGGCTGCACATTGAAATAACCTGGGGAGGTTAATATTTTTTAAAAAGTATTAATGCCTGTGTTTCATCCCAATGAATTAAATCAGACTCTAGGGATGGAAACTAGGCATTTGTATTTTTTAAATGCTGTCCTGTTGATTTTAATGTGCAGAACTGAGAACCTGTGTGTAACTGTGTAGTTTAGCAAAAAACCACAGATGTAAATACTGCTTATATGGCTTGGCCATGCACTGTGACTTATAAAGAGCCTTTATTTATCAATTATTATAAAAGTTAAGGAGACATTTTCTTTTTTTTCTTAGTATTTAAAAAAATTTATGAGTGTATACAGTAGTAGAAAATGGTATTGAACACAATATGACCCAGTATGCATACACGTGCACGTATTTGGCAGGAGTTACGAAGTATAGTACATTCTATCCCATGCCATCCCTTCTTCTCCCAGACTATCTCATCCAATTATATCTCATCAAAAATTCTTCCTAAAGGAGATACTTTCTGAGCTTGGTGTTTCAGAGTTCAAATTTATGCCATTATGAAACATTTTTATATGTTTAAAAAGCATTTTTTCTAATTTTATTCATCATTGTATAGTTTTCCTATTTTATACTTTTTACTTTTTTTGTGTGACAAAGGAAATTGGGACAACACTTAGAAAATTGACTATTAAAGACTTAACTTTCTTTATATTTTTTAAGAGTTTCTATTACAAAGTCTTTGTTTTCATATACCAGATTAAATGTTTTAAAAATGTTTCTTCCCAGAACAACAGATTCCCATCATATTCTGTACACCCATCCAAATAAAATGTCATGTCCTTGGTGTTAATTCTGTTCAAGACATATAGGGACTTACTGAACTGTTTTAGTTTTACTCTTCTTCTGTTATGGTTGGTTGTCCCATGTCATTGTGTTGGGGATACTTCTTACATGTATTTGGTAACATCATTCATCAAAATAATTCATTTTTTTAAAGATTTTTATTAATTTGAGAGAGAGAGTATGCATGCAGGCACATGGGAGGGAGAAGCAGACTCCCTGCTGAGCAGGGAGTCTGATGTGGGACTTGATCCCAGGACTCCAGGATCAGAAGCATGACCAAAGGCAGATGCTTAACCAACTGAGCCACCCAGGTGCCGCAGAACTAATTAGTTTTATTTACCTTTAAGAGAGAAAAGGAAATTTTGAGTTAATTCGAATTTGTTAGTTTTCTTTTTGTAACCCTATTTCCGGTTAGCTATTGCTGGTAGACTAAATTGCAGGTTTCTTTTATGTTGACTTGGTACCAGATTATTCATTTATTCAGTGGATCTTTGAGTACCTGCTATGTGCTAGTTACTCTTCTAGGCATTGAGATTATAATTATGAACAAAATAAAGTTCTTATTCTCATGAAGCTTATTATGTTCAAGTAAAGGGGCTTCCAGAATTGACCTGTAATGTTTCTTTCATTGTTTATCAGAGCTTCAAGTGAGGAAATGTATAAGGCATTTTCTATTTCATATGTGATGTGTTTCTTCCATTAACATGGAAAAAATCTGTGTAAAAGTTTTATTTTTGAATATGCACAAACTCCTGATAATTCATAGAGCTTGCATGTATTTATATTTTTCATATGATTTTCTTGCATTAATTTATAGTCTTTCTATGTAATTTAAGAACTTAATTTTTAAAATTGTCTATAGTTTTTCATTGCTCTGAAAGTATTTTTAGTCTTTGCAAATAATCTAGTAGTCCTAAATACATTTGCATGTAAATGATTCAGGAAGACATTGGAATTCTAGAATTGTTTTCACTTTGGTATTAACTTGTAGTGGTGTTATGAGCTCTGATATAAATTCCAGTGAAATATGATGTAGTCAAGTGGGCACATGGGGCTTAATGTAGTATCAGACTTAGGTGTGAGTGCATCATCTGAGCTGGTATGGAACCTAGGCAGGACACTGTAGAGATAAATCACTTTATAGTCTTTCTGGACTTCTTTCAAATGATACTTAAGTGTCCATGAAATAGTGATGATGCCTGTATTTTTTGTAGGTAGAGTTTCTGTAAGCTGTAGATTTCTTTGTGTCATATTAGGAGATCTGTTTGTTGGAGCTGATGGAGCTATGGTGTTCCCGACTATTATAGGAAGGTGACATATATGCAGGTCAGCACTGATCTACCCTTTTATTAAGTTCTGTAAGCACATTATCTTCTATGCAGTTTATGTTTGTGGAGCTGATAGTGTGGAGTTGAGTTAAGATCTTGAATAACAGGATAGTGTAACTGTTCTTAGGAAATAACATTAGAGAAATGGATTTTTAAAATTTCGGAGATACGATATGCGTATGTCCAAGTTAAAATAGGTAAAAATGGCATTTTTGGATAAAAATTATAAGTAGTAGTGGGAAAGTAACATTTTTCCCCTTGTTCTTTAAAGTTTTATTTATGTATTTTTTAAGCTGCTTGTTATCAGGTATGCTATTGTTCACAAACCTAAGATTTTTTTAAGCTTCTATAACTAGCCCTCAAACTCAGAAAATAATTTATGTTACTATAGTTTGGATTGAACTGAGGTCTTACTTTAGTAGATTGAATTTGTGGAAGATTGAATATATTCATTCTTTTTTCTTAAAAATATGGAATGCTTCACAAATTCACGTGTCATCTTTGCATAGGAGCCATGCTAATCTTCTCTGTATCGTTCCAATTTTATATATGTGCTGCTGAAGCAAGCACTGTATTCATTCTCTTTGAAGCACTCACAACTTAGTTATATTTTCATCCTCAACTCCCCACTGCTCTTTGGGTTTTTGCAAATAAAATGTCTGTTGGTATATTTACTCCAGTGTTATTATTATTTTTTTTAAAGATTTTATTTATTCATTTGACAGAGATCAAAAGTAGGCAGAGAGGCAGGCAGAGAGAGAGGAGGAAGCAGACTCCCTGCTGAGCAGAGAGCCTGATGTGAGGCTCAATCCCAGGCCCTGGGACCATAACCTGAGCTGAAGGCAGAGGCTTTAATCCACTGAGCCACCCAGGCACCCTCCAGTGTTATTTTTTTATACCAGTGTATTTACCTTCACTCAGTGTAGTCTAGTAAAAATAATTGTAAAAGGAAGTGAGGAAGTAAAGGGTTTTTTTATTTTTAATGACTCTCCAGGAGCATCATGCCATTTGTATTTGGCAGGGGATGGGGGGAGTGGGCAGTGGAAAAGAGTAACATTTATTGAATATTTGCTATATAATTGGCACTATACTAATTAGTGAAAAGTATGATCTCTTTTAATTCTTAGAATAACATTGGGAGGTAAGTATAATTATCTCCATTTTTACAGATGAAGAAACCAAGGCTCAGAGATTTTCACTTATTTGCCCCAGATCATTCAGTTAGTAAGATGGTGGTGCTGTAATTTGAATCCAGCCTGCATACTTCCAAAGCCATAGTCATTTTTGGACAAGCTTTTACTTGAAATAGGGATAACATTTTTTTCACTTTGTATTGCAGTAAGATGATTATTTTCAGAACTCTTCTTTTAAGAAAATGTATATTGCCATTTCTAATACAGGTAGAAGCCATAGTAATGTGAATGCTATAGTCATTCTCTAGGTTCAACAAGTATCTGTTAGGCAGTCATGAAAAGCACTGTCAGTACCTTTTGAAAGGGTGAACAAAAATATTTTGCCCCACTTTCTTGTTTTTAAGATGCTCCAAGTCATAGAAATGGGAAAAGCAAATGGTCATTCCTGTTCAGTTTGACAGACCTGAAATCAATCAAGCAAAACAAAGAGGGTATGGGCTGGTCGTATTTGGTATTCTGTCTAAAGGATGACGTCGTTCTCCCTGCTCTGCACTTTCATCAAGGAGATAGCAAACTACTGATTGACTCTCTTGAAAAATATGTGGTATTGTGTGAGTAAGTATCAAATTATTTTCTACTTATGAAACTGGATTGTTGTATTGGTCCCAAGACAAACAATTTTTACTTGTCATTGGGCATCAGTGATCTGTGTGCAGACAAGGGCACAAGCAGCATTGTTCTTTCTTGGATATTGACTGCTTTGGATGAGTGGTTGAATAAAATTTTGCCATTTTGGTACTTTGGATCTGAAACTTATCACCTTATTACTGTTCTAAAGAAAAGAGTGGTCCCATATTTTTTATACACATTTAAATGAATGATGATGCATCAGTAATTTATGGATTATATATTTAGGCAATTAACCTTTTATTACATATTGTCTGTTAAAGATAGAATTTTATTTGTAATGTTGTATATTTAAATATAGCAAGTCTAAGGCCTTTATAAAATTTTTATAGGTGTGGAAGATAGGGCTTTCTCACTTTCCAAAAATCTGGAATATATTTATATATATTTTGTGTGTATGTGTGTGTGCATATATATATTTATTTATTCATTCATTCATTCATTGATTCATTCACCTACCTGTGTGCATTTGTACTCTCATATTCTTTCTTGCTTTCACTTCCTACAAATATATTTTGAGTATCAAAGTTCTGAGCACTGTGCTAGTTGCTTGATAGTTAGTAGTGAACATAACAGGCTGTTCCTGGATATCTGAGAGTTTATGGTTTTGTGAAGGATGCCAACCAGTAAATGGCAGTAAAACTCAAGATGAAGTACAAGGTGCTTTGGGAGATCCTAGGAAGTGAAGAAGGTCCCTCATTCAGACTAGGGTTTGGGTGGGATTCAGGGAAGACTTTCTGGAGGAAGTAGTATCTGTATTAGACCTGACAAATGAGTAAATGTTAGCACAAAAGAGAAGGAAATTAATTTAGAGGAAGAGGTGTTTTAGATAGAGGGAAGAATATAAAACATGATGTAATCACAGAACAGAGTAGTTGAATAACACAGGTCTGCATACTGGGGGACAGGGTACCAAATTTAAAGATGAAGCTGGAGAGCTGAGTAAATGTCAGAGCATGAGGATCTTGTAAATCATTTTAGCTGTTTGTTCCAGTCATCTAGATGAGATTATAGCGGCATGAATTAGGGGAGTGACAGGAAAGATAGAAGTATTGGAGAACAATATTTAGGATTTGATTTTGTGATTGAGTGGTATGTGGACGTGAGAAGAAGGGAGAAGTTGAGGTTTTTAGCTTGGGGGACTGTAGGGATGAGTGTTAACCTTATTAATAATGTCACGTTATAATAGTGTAATATATCTAAATTTAGATTATATAAATATAGTAGTCATCCAAAAGTCGGAAAATATTGGCTGTGTTTTCTGATATGAAATTCTCCCTCCTGCCATGTTGAACATCTCTGGCTGGCACTAGGCATAGATTAGTACCAATATCTGTAAGAAAGTTAGGCCTGGTTGGCGGTATGTGGGTCTTGAATCTTGAAGTGGGAAGCTTTGAATAGGTTACCACCTGGGGGTGGGAGTTGGGAGTTTAAGTAGATTTCAGGAGGGGCATGATTAGAGCAAAAGGTTTGGTTGTTGAATAGCAGGTGTTAAAGACTTAGGGGTTTTAGTACTATAGCAAGTTCTGTATCGGTCAGTGTTGTGATGTAACTGTCAGAAAAGAGTTCATTCAATTTGAGACCATTGAGGAAAGCATAATGTTGAGAATGAAGTGGTAGTTCCTCTCTACCCTTTACTGGTGTTTACCTTGGAGAACCAGGGTTGGTGTTAAATGTACTAGACTGTACTGTATAGAAAAGATGACCAGTGTGTGTTGAGAGGGATCAGAGTGGTATGAAGAACATTAGAAGGATGTGGAGGTTTAACTTACAGAGTAGGAGTTTTGGTGCAACATTAAATAAAATCCAAACTTACTAGGGTTGATGGAGTCCTGCACTGCCTTGTTAACTCTGTTTATCTCTTAAGCCTCACCTCATGCTGTTCTCTTTTATATTCTAGCCATATAGTTTTCTTTCCGTTCCTGAAACATACCAGACTCTTGAGTTAGGGTCCTGTGTGTATGCTGTGTTTTTTTGTTTGTTTGTTTTGTTTGTTGCCTGGACTATTTTTCTCCCTTTCTGATCCTAACATCTCAGTTTAATGTCACTTACTCAGAGAGGCTTATCTGGATACCCCTCCCAAGTAATGTAGGTTCCCATTCCAATTTCTTTTTCATTGTCTCATTTCCTTCTTTGCATCATAATTCTTAATAGAATAATGTTAACTCTTTACTTTTTAAGTATTCTACTTTAGAATGTATGCCCACAAAAGCAGAGATTATATCTCTTTTGTTTACATTTTAGGTTCCTGGCCACAGTACCTGGCACATAATATCTGCACAATAAATTTCAGTGGAATGAATAAATGGCATAGTACTTAACCAGTTCTACAAATAATTTTGAAAGAGTTGTTATAAGAACTATATCGTAGATTTGTTTTGTATGACTCCAAAGAGCAATTAGAAGAAACCGGTTGTAGCTCAGGGATTAGAGAGTTTTGTATCCTGGATGGACTCAGCAATCACTTAGGTGTTTTGAGAGTATGTGTACCTTGAATGTGTGTTGGTGGTGTTTTAATGAGGGTTGTATATGAAACTTCTTTACAAATGCAGAAAAGGAAACAAAAGTAAGGAGCAAATATAGGAATCAGATAATGGTAAAAATATCATTATTGGTGAGGCTTAGATGTGCAGCATCATAATAACTGACTCCATCGTAATTTTGAAGTCACCCAGTTACCATTGTTGAACAACTACAGGTCTTCCTGTTGAGGATAGACTGATAGATGTGAATGAAAGCAGACTGGAAAGCCCCTTCTATGTTGGTAGGCAAATCCGAGAGAGAGAGAGAGTGAGAGAGAGGTGTGTGCACACCTGGAAAGGATAATTTATGCCAAGCACGCACCTTACTCTTTGCTGATCTCAGTATCAGATATGTCCTAGCGAAAAGGAGAGTTTAATAGAAGTTTATCTTTCCATTTAAAAACAGGAAGCCATGGGAATAGTGTTCCTCCATATATATATAAATATTACATATATACATTTAATTTTTTATTCAACAGGTTTATTTTTGAGGACCTCTTATGTTCTAGACACTCTGTGCTAACTTGCTGGGAAAAGCAATAAAAAAACGGGCTCTGCCTTCATGAAGTTTGTACTGTTGTGGGAGAAACAGACATTACTTATGCAAATAAAGGTAGCATTTTAGCTGTAATAAATACTCCAAATAAGAGATGTGGAGAACTGTAACAGCATAGAATAGGATATTTTTAAAGTCGTTTTGTGTGTCAGTAGTAATTGAAGCTCTGAGAGAGAATGAAATTAAGGAGAGGATAAAATGGGACATGATGTGCGCATCAGTGTATAACTGCAACCTTTAATGACCTGGTCAAAGAGAAGAACTAACAAAGGAGAATAACCTCCCTCCCTATACTTGTTGTTTTGTCTTTTCCTTTTGGGCTTTGTCATTCAATTTATGGTCAACCAGGGTTATGGCCATTCTTGGTGGGCGGCGGGGCGGGGGGGGGCAGTTGTCCTGGTGGTGGTAGAGAGAGATGGCCTAAAGTGAGTTCTTCAAAAACCACTGCTAATACCAGCCACTTTTCCACTGTGTATTTTTCTTTGATACTGGGGGCTAATTTATTCTTTGCCCCCTAGATGGTCTGAAATATATAAAGATAATTTATCAGATATTTTATCTCCAAGGCCCCTCTGTACCCTAAGCTGAAAATAAACTCTTCCTCTTCTCTTTCCCATCAAATTATACCCAATTATATTGCACAATAGAACTCACCAGAGATTATATGTTGAGCCTAAGTGGTAGAATATAGATACTCCAAATAAATTCTCATTGACATTAAGAAAATTCCATATTTGTGTAAGCCATCTCTGTCAAATTCTTAGGGAAATATTAAAGATCCTTATTCTTTATTTCCTTAATTGTGATCTAAATAAATGGAATTCTCAATTAAGTTGAACTCCAAAGAAATGAAAATTCCCAAGTATTCTTGGTTTTTCACTCTACTAGGTGTCAGCCATGGCAGTCTCATTTCCTGTTCCCAGAGCAGTTATTTCAAGCAAAATCATGTTTCCAGAGTCACATTCCTGAGGCCAGAGATTGTTGTAGAGACTAGAAGGAAGAAGAATAGTTCCAGAAAACCTTGGTTTCTGTAGCCTGACTGGGGTGCCAAGCAGTCTAAGCTAGGGTCATCCTTCTTGTCTTCTTTTCAGCTCAGAACCAACAGAGAGAGTCAGACCATATTTTCGTTTTTCTCTGGTTAACTTAGATTGCATAATGCAGTTTGCGTTTGTGACCATCTTCTCTTCCTAATACTGCCCTAACGAATTAAGGGCCTTAGCATACAGATGAACAGAAGTCATGAATGTCCTAGGGATGTGCAGCCTTATAAGAGAATGAGGCTGGGCCAGCTGTGCACACATAGTTCCTTCTTTCATTCTCATCAGCTGGATCAGGGAGTGCAAAATAGGCTAGCTTCTTGAGACCTGTTATTTCTCAAATGGTTCTTTTATCTCCTGGGAAAAACATGTTGTCCTTTTCATTCATGTTTGTTAATGTTCTTTGATTTATCACCATTTAAAACATGATACTTCGGTAAAGAATGAATCATAAATTTATGTTACCTTTCTGGAACCAAGTTGGTTGCTAGGATATGAATGAAGGTTGTGATATGAAGGTTCCATTAAAATTATTTTATATATTGGGCTATTTTTACGTTAATGTATAAATAAGCAGTAGGATATTTCCTAAAAAGCCAAATTGGTTGTAACACCATTTATAAGATTAGGTTATAAACCTCATTTATTCCCTTTGAATTATATCGATAAAATGAGTAAGAATATATATATAGTTTTGTTGTGAATATTCTGTACTTTTTAATTTTATCATCTTTTTTGATTGATACAGCCTTTGCAGTGATATTTTTATTTCTTTAGTTTTCCATATTGGTCATTCTCAGTAGCAATGGAAAATAGTTACCACTACATCTCAGCACACAAAACATTTTTCAGCTGTTATCATTCCTGAATTTATTCTGAGGTCTTTGAGAGAGGCTCACTATAGAGTCTGGGAAATACTTCTCAGTTTTCAGTAGATATACTTCTATAGTTGTGATATTAGACAATGGTTTTCTTTAAGCTCTTTAGTAGGCTCTAATAGAATTACTGATGTTAACATCATTAAAAGTTCTGTCTTGCTGCTGTGATGAGTTTGAAAGTCTTAAATAATGTCATAAGATACCAACTTCCAGAATCCATTATATTTCCAGAATATGTACATATAAATCCATAATTGTGATCTTTCCAAATTAAATCAATGTGATACCCTGGCAGGTGGAAACGTAACAATATTCTGAAATATTTGAATATTGGAATATTGCTCCTTTTGATGAGCTGTGCAATTGCCTAGCAATATATAGCTTGTCCTTTGACTCATGTACTTTTTTTTTTTTAAGATTTTATTTATTTATTTGACAGAGAGCAATCACAATTAGGCAGAGAGGCAGGTAGAGAGGAAGGGAAGCAGGCTCCCTGCTGAACAGGGAGCCCGACGTGGAGCTCCATCCCAGGACCCTGAGACTATGACCCGAGCCGAAGGCAGAGGCCTAACCCACTGAGCCACCCAGGCGCCCCGACTCATGTACTTTTTAAAAATGTTTTTGTTGATTTCCTTAGCTAAGGGCAACTAAGTCTTAAATTTCTTACATCTTTTTCTCCTAGAGCTTTCCCCAGCCCCTCATTACAGAGCATTAGGTATAAAAAGTGAAATACTTTCTTTTTATTAATTTTTAATTTAAAAAAATATATATACTTTTTATTTATTTGAGAGATAGCATGAGCAGGGGGAGGGGCAGAAGGAAAAGGAGGAGAAGGACAAGCAGATTCCCTGCTGAGTGCAGAGCCCAATGCGGGGCTTGATCCCAGGATCCCAAGATCATGACCTGAGCTGAAATTGGACACTTAATCAGATGAGCCTCCCAGGCATCCCTAAATACTTTCTTCTTAAAAGAGTATCTGTGAGAAGATGTAGTATATATACATAAACAATGGAATACTATGCACCCATCAAAAGAAATGAAATCTTGCCATTTGCAACAATGTGGATAGAACTAGAGGGTATTATGCTGAGCGAAATAAGTCAAACAGAGAAAGATAATTATCATAAGATCTCCCTAATAGGAGGAATTTGAGAGGCAAAGTGGGGAGTTTGGGGAGTAGGGAAGGAAAAAATGAAACAAGATGGGATTGGGAGGGAGACAAACCATAAGAGACTCTTAATCTCACAAAACAAACTGAGGGTTGCTGGTGTGTGTGGGGGGAGTGGGGTTGGGTTATGGACATGGGGAGGGTATGTGCTATGGTGAGTGCTGTGAAGTGTGTAAGCCTGACAATTCACAGACCTGTACCCCTGGGGCTAATAATACATTATATGTTAATAAAAAAAAAAAAACTAAAAAGCAACACATGGAATGGGAGAAGATATTTGCAAATGACAGATCAGATAAAGGGCCAGTATTCAAGATCCATAAAGAATGTATCAAACTCAACATCCAAAAAACAAATAATCCAGTCAAAAAATGGACAGGAGACATGAACAAACATTTCTCCAAAGAAGACATACAAATGGCTAACAGGCACATGAGAAAAATGCTGAACATCATTCAGCATCAGGGAAATAAAAGTCAAAACAGGGAAATGTATGGAACTGTTGAAATACTATCTTGTGGGGGCACCTGGGTGACTCAGTGGGTTAAAGCTTCTGCCTTCAGCTCAGGTCATGATCCCAGCATCCTGGAATCTAGCCCCACATCTGGCTCTCTACTCAGCAGGAAGCCTGCTTCCCTTTGTCTCTCTCTCTCTGCCTACCTCTCTGCCTGCTTGTGATCTCTGTCTGTCAAATAAATAAATAAAATCTTAAAAAAAAATACTATCTTGTACACCTGAAACTAATACAACACTGTTAACCAGATGGAATTTAAAACTTTTATTTAAAAAAAAAAAAAAGAGTATCTGTGGTTGCTTATTGGTTGGGCAGTCATTTCTTCTTGCATCACTAGTTTGTTTGATGACTACAGTTTTAAATCTGGAGCCATAATAACTATCTGAGCCCAGATTGCTGAAGATTACATATTTGTTCCCTTCCTTTTCTTTTCCTTTCCTTTTCTTCTTTCTTTCTTTCTTTCTAAAGATTTTATTTATTTGACGGAGAGTACAAGCAGGGGGAGTGGCAGGGAGAGAGAGAAGCAGGCTCCCGCAGAGCAGGAAGCCTGATGTGGGGCTCAATCCCAGGACCCTGGGATCAGGACCTGAGCTAAAGGCAGGTGCTTAACTGACTGAGCCACCCAGCCACCCCATTTGTTCCCCTTCTCTATGCATAGCTAGTGTTTTGACTTTGATGACCAATTTTTATTTGGATTTTAAAGAAATAATTTGACTTAATTTATTGTTGGAAATAAAATAATAACCATAGTGCCAGCTGTACTGTGCTAGGAAAATGTATCTTGCTATATTAGTTACTTTTTCTGGTGCTATATTTAAAGGATTTATTAAAAAATGCCTTGTGGAACCATATAAGTCTTCATATTAAGCACAACCCCACTATCCAGTGTTGAGAAAAATGACATTTGATGAAAATTGAACATTTTAAAAGTCATTATTTTTTTCTTACCTCAAATGACTCAACCTCATCTCCTTTTAAAAAGCCAAGGGGCTTATTAAGCTACCGTTGTCTCTGAAGATCAAGCGTTGTTTCTGAATGTGTAAGAGTAAGATCCTGCTTTGGAGGTCATATCCCCTCCAGCATTGCTGTTGCATCCTGTTATGCTAGAATTGAGAAGAGATAACTGTTATTAAAGTTCTTATCTCAAACATTTATAATAAACTAGAAGTAGATAGCCACAACATAACACATTTAAGCTCTATTTTAAACACAGAAAAGTTGTGTGAACTTACTAAGTTATAAAACTTATTGAATAAAAAAAAAGACTGGATAATTCATCTGATTACTTGAAATTCAGTGTCTATTTAGAAAACATTTATTCTGCAGTTATTAAGAAATGTGAAGAAAAACTTGCTTCGAGAGCTTAGTAAGCAAGAACTAAAAACATAGTTACCTTAACAGCATTTATAATTTATAACCTTGTTAAATATGTTCATGTGTGTGTGTGTTTATAATTATGGTTAGCATAACTAATGATCTTTAAAAAATATCTATTTTATCTTGTGGTTTTAAAATATGTTATATTGCAGTACTATCAAGCTGTGGAATGAGGTTGGAAACCCTTTCAAAATAGGACATTAAAGTGTGCTTTAAGTTTCTTTAATTTTTACGATAATAAAGACATAATGATTGTAAGGTTTTCCTACTATAAGTATAAACAAAAACTTGGGTTCATTACAATTTAGTCCTCTTGGCTTTACCTAGAATAAAATTACACTTCAACCCTTTTATATTTGTTAATTTAATATTTCATGTTTCATGTAGTTTTAGAGCTTCTTTAAGGTAGTTACTAAGTACTTGCTAATATTGTATTAATGGGAAACAGTTCTAGAATTGGACATTTGAGTTTTGGGATTTTCGTTGTTAAGGAAAAGTAGGCATTAATAATTCTTCAGGTAGTAATTAATGCAGTGTGCTAGTATTTTCTACAGATCCCTTCTTTTATTACAGATCTCCACAGGATAAAAGAACACTTCTTGTGAATTGTCAGAGTAAAAGTCTTTCACAGTCTTTTGAAAATCTTCTTGATGAACCTGCATATGGTTTAATACAAGTATGTTTCTTAATCTGTTTTGTATTTATCTGTTAATCTGACACCATTATTTCATATACCTCCTACTTCTCACTTTCTCAGAGATTATACAGAACAACGCGAGTGTCTCTGTGTGTAACGTTTATGGAAATATTCTCTTAATTTTTATAGAAATAATGTGCTTCATGATAAGACTCAGGAGCTTCCTTGGTTCTTAGTTACGCTTAAGGCAATTTCCCTCCTTATTGTAATACTGAAATTGGACATTAGTAGATTTTTATTATCATAGCTTTTACTGACTAGGTGCAGCGTCACTGGGTAAGCCACTTTGAATTCATTAATGATAAACTTGGTAAAAAAATATGGTTTGAATTTTTATTTTCCAATTTAAATAGGTTCATTTGGGGTGATGATAAACTAATTCCCCCTAAAGTATTTGAGTATATTCTTACATTTGGCTAAAAATATGCACTTAACACAGACAGAAATAAAGTTAATTTATTTTTCACTCAAATTTTTATGTAAACTAATGAAATGGTTGTTTATTTATTCACTTATTCACTCAACAATGTTTGAGTGCTTACTCTGTCCCAGGTATCTTCTTCTTGCTTCTGAAGATAACAGGATGAAAGGGTAACTTTTGAGGAAGGAGGACAAGATAGATAAACACTGATTAAAGTAAAAAATTAGGGAACAGTTTTTGTTGTGAAAATAATCATTAAAAGACCTTTAAAAAGTAGCTGTTTTTGCTAAATATGAATAAATAGGCAGTTTGGGATTTAGAAGGAACCCTAGCAACAGAAAAATCTTTTGCTGCTTTCCAGGGCAGCATTGTCCAGAACAGATTACACTCATTGGCATGATTTATTAATCATATCATTAGATTAAAATGTCAGCTAATATTTAAATATTGTGAACTTTAAAACTTAGCTGTCGAATATTTTCTGGTGGACTAGGGTGGTTCTGCACACTTTAAGAAATATTTTTTTTGTAAAGGCAGGACTACTAGACAGAAGAAAGCTGTTGTGGGCCATTCATCAATGGAAAGTAAGCATTGCATATTTGTGATGTATGCAGATTGAATAAAGCCTGCAAATCATTTGTTCATCTGCAATTCGATCAGTAGCATTACCTTGCTGTGTAATATTCTGTTTTAACCAAATGAGAAGATTGGCTTAGAAAATATAAATTCTTCCCAGAAAAAAAATAAAATTTTAAAATAATCCTAGAACACTCTATTTTAGTTCTGATTTTCCCCCTTTAAAAAAATGTGGCCTTTTTGCCTACTGTAAGATATTTTTATTCTTCATTTGAATTAATGGTGCTAATATTTTTCTTCTTACTACATAGAAAATTAAAAAGGATCCTTATACAGCAACTATGGTAGGATTTTCCAAAGTCACAAACTACATTTTTGATAGTTTGAGAGGCAGTGATCCCTCTACACATCAACGACCGCCTTCAGAAATGGCAGATTTTCTTAGTGATGCTATTCCAGGTTTGAAGATAAATCAACAAGAAGAACCAGGATTTGAAGTCATCACAAGAGTGAGTGAAGATTTTTATTAATATATTCATATATTAATATAATAATATAACTCTTAGATTTTAACAGGAGAAATGCTTTTTATTTTTTATTTTTATTTTAAAGATTTTATTTATTTATTTGACAGAGATCGCAAGTAGGCAGAGAGGCAGGCAGAGAGAGAGGAAGGCAGAGGCTTAACCCAATGAGCTACCCAGGCGCCCCGAGAAATGCTTTTTAAACATGTACTGAATGTGATAGAAATAGAAAACTCAATTTTGGTTATATCTGCCTCTTGTAATCCTTATAACTTTTTTGCTAACTGATATATGTAACTAACACTTTTTCTGCCACCAAATTCTTGGGTTGTTCTTCATTGATTACTGCTTATACTTTCTGTTTAAGTTGGATCTTTTCTTTGATTACTTTTTGATAATAGTGAGCAGATTGTTTCATTGAGTGCATAGCAGTGAGTGAATAGTGAGCATTACATATTGTTCCTAGTTCTGTTCCTAATTTATGTTTTCTCAGTAGGGATCGGCAACAGATAGGACACTATTCTAGGGCTTTTATGTTCAAGTGAATCTTTTCTTTTTTTAAGTAAGATGAATCTTGGCCCTGAATTATGGCAAACCTTTATATATGCTCAACAAAACTTTTGTATTTGCTACAATTCTAGGCTGTACATAGTTAGAACATTATACATATCTAAATTGTAATATTTAAAGGGCTTATCTTGCAAATGGCATTTTAAATTACCAACATCTGTTAATTGAGTTAAAAAAAACTATAGAAAATACCAAGTGGAGCTAATGGACCATGACTCAGTTCTGAGAGCTACAAATTTTAGTTTGGAAGAAAATAAATTTTAGAATATTATTAGTGGAATAATACTGTCTTTTTAAATAATACAGCATAGCATTTAATTTGAAGGGTCTCTTATGGAATTTACATGTTGAACGTTTTGTACTTAAATAATTGAAACTCAAAATAGCAAATGTATTCTGGTCCCTGAATTTATAATCCTGTTATTTGTATGTTTAGTAGGAAGGAAAATGTATGAAATGCTATTGAAGTTCTTAAACTAGACATTGGAAAATAAGGGAAGATACTAGAATGTTAGAATTTATGCCTGAGTAATAAATAGTATTTTAGTCATGGTTTCCATGTACCTTGATATAATTTCACTGTTTAAAACTGTACTCCTTATTGCTTATCTTCTTTTAGATTGATTTGGGAGAACGACCTGTTGTTCAAAGGAGAGAGCCAGTATCACTGGAAGAATGGTCCAAGAACATTGATTCTGAAGGAAGAATTTTAAATGTAGATAATATGAAGCAGATGATATTCAGAGGGGTAAGTACCTTAATGAGGATATTTGAAACTGCTTATATTTAACCTTTCTTTTTTTATGGGAAGTGCGGAGGTAGTCAAGGAATGAACTCCCTTTTTTGGGAATGAACTCCTTTTTGATGAGTGATGCCTTAAAATCCCAGTGTGAGATCCTTGTGATGCCCCTTAAAGGTTGGGTGGGGAGGTGGGGACGAGATACCATTAAGCCTTAGGGAAGAAGAGTCTTCCTTACTTGAAGTTCTGTGGGTAATACGAAAAAGGCATGTATGTACCCAGTGGTCATTGCCTTATCTAATAAGTATCGGATTTAGAAAGACTAATCAGTGCTGCCGCCTTCTGGATAATCTGTGTACTCTGCAAAGCTTTCTGGCAACTGCTTACATCTTCAGAGTCTAGAGGTGAGAAACAAGTTAGTATTCACTGAATTGAGCTATTTTATTTGTAAAACGCTCTCTCAAATATTAGTCTCCCTGTGTATTTATATGCAGGTTTTATGAACTTAAAGTATTGCATTCTTTTTTACAAATGTGCTTAACATGCATGTTTTCTTTAGGGACTTAGTCATGCGTTGAGAAAGCAAGCATGGAAATTTCTTTTGGGTTATTTTCCTTGGGACAGTACCAAGGAGGAAAGAATTCAGTTACAAAAACAAAAAACGTAAGTAAGATCTTTTGTGTGTTGATCAAAGAAATTCAGATAACTCACCCATACAAATTAGTATAGAGCTTCTAGATGATTATTTTAAACAGATGAGGGTATGGGAAAATAATTTTATTTTCATCTTTTTATTTGAAAAATCATGAGCTCTGTACTTAATCTAGTCATTTCAAACACTCACTGCAGTTGTGTTGGTGAATATATAGAAAGATGGTAAAAAAAATTCCATTTCCCTTGTGAAAACATTTTGCATACTAGAAAAATAATTAGATAGGGATTTTTAAATGTCATTCATATTCATTTTTATAATTTATTATGAAATTATAAAAATGTTCCATAAGAAGTATGTTTACTATTTAGGTTAATTAGCTGTAAATTATTTTCCTGGTGCTCTTGTAGCATAAACTAGTCTTTCATTTTTTTTTGGAAGACTTTTTCTATTTTTACGTAATTTCTCAGACTTGAAAAGAAACTTGGACAAACTTCCCAGGTTTTAATTCCCAGTTCATTAGTCTAGCCTATGATTTAAAGCACACCCTGAATCATTATATGCATATTTAAACTTTCAGACAGTCCTTTCTCTTTCAGCACATTTGCCATTTCTTTTTTATTTTATTTATATGAGAGAAAGAGAGTGAGTGAGAGAGAGAGCACCGACCAGGGGGGAGAGACAGAGGGAGAAGCAGACTCCCCGCTGAGCAGGGAGCTGGCCTCGATCCCAGGACCCTGAGATTGTGATCTGAGCTGAAGGCAGACGCTTAATTGGCTGAGCTACCCAGTTGCCCCAATTGCCAGTTCTAAGACATATCATATTAACAAGCTTGTGAATAAACTGGCTAGAAAATGGAAATCTTATGGCACATTAAAAAACCCCAGCAATTTGTAGATTTGTATTTGTAATTATTCAGAAACTTTAGTGGTTAAAATACTTAATAACTAGAATATTTTAGGTATCATTTTAAGGACTGAGGTAAATGCTTTCTTAAAATCATATCCAAATTATTCTGGTAGTTTAAGCAAAGTTTATAGTATGTATAAGGTTATTTAATTTTTCCTTTGTTTTCACATACATATTGTAACTTTAAACATTTCACTATCATATTTATAACCTCACAGCTCACTAGCATCATAAATGCCTTGATATATTGTTAATAGGAAAACCCAGTCAGAATTTTTAAAAATACCGTGTTCATAGCTTTTTTTTGGTATAAAATTGTTTTCTGTAGTGATGAATACTTCAGGATGAAACTACAGTGGAAATCTGTCAGTGAAGAACAAGAGAAGAGAAATTCGAGGTTAAGAGATTATAGAAGTCTTATCGGTAATTTTTTCATATTTTTGGAAATGCCTGAGAGGGGTTTATAATGAAGTCTTGTTAAGATTTAAGAAGTGACGATATATGTGGCGATAGGGCTCAAAAGAGATATTGCCATTGGAGAGTACATTAGAATGTGTGTTGGATGTTCTTGGTTGTTCATTTTCCAATAGGAATATGAAGTCGGTCAGTGTAAGTGCGGATATATTTCATTTCCAGTTCCAAATGTGAATTTAAAAAAGGTTTATTTGCTTATGGAATTAATTTCATTAAAAACATTATTATCTCACTTATTACAATAAGTTTGTGTTTATTGATTGAAAAATTAGGAACTATAGACCAGCAAAAAGAAGAAAATAAAGTTTAGTTTTGATTCTGTCATCCGGAGATAACTATAGTTAATAGACATTGGTTTATATCCCTCCAAACCATCTCTAAATATGCATATATTTCATTTTTTTAATAAATGACTTCAGATAACAAATTTTTGTTAGTGTTTGAGAATTGTATAACTATTATATGGGAGTAACTATTTCATAAAAAAGAGATGCTTGACAGAATTTTACATTAAAAGAATTAGACTTATTTCCAAAGAGTGAGTGCTGGGTTACCTAGCTGTTATGATAAAGGCCAGGTTGGTATAAGTTATTTAGAGAATGTATATTTCCTGCTGTACATGTCTCTAAGTTTTTTTCGATAATCTCCATTTTACAAAAGAAAACTGAACCATTGAAAGCATAAATGACTTGTTCAAGATCACATAGTTAAGGGCAGTACCCAGTTTTAATACCCTTAACTATCTTGTTAGCTAGCCTCTATATAGTTTTAGGATAACTTTGGATAGTAGTGGAACTTATTTTTAAAATTCTGATAATTGCTTTTGGATTTATTTATAGCTTCATAAATAAAAATGGGGGATGTTTTTACTACCATGGTCAATACCACCTTCCCATGGAAGAAGAAAAATCTCTGAATTATGGTTAGAAAGTGCAACATAACCAGTTTGGTAGCTGTTTTTTTCTGTTTTTTAAAGATTTTACTTAGGGGCGCCTGGGTGGCTCAGTCATTAGGCATCTGCCTTTAGCTTAGGTCATGATCCCAGAGTCCTGTGGTAGAGCCCGTATCAGGCTTCCTGCTCAACGGGGAACCTGCTTTTCCCTCTCCCCCAACTTGTGTTCCCTCTCTGTTCCCTCTCTCACTGTCTCTTTCTTTGTCAACTAAATAAAATCTTTAAAAAATATATTTATTATAAAGTTGGGGGGTTGGGGGAAGAGGCAGAGGGAGAAGCAGACTCCCCACTGAGCAGGGAGCCCAGTGATGAGCTCAGTCCCAGGACCCTGGGATCATGACCTGAGCTGAAGGCAGACACTTAACTGATTGAGCCATGCAGGCACACACACCCCCTTTTAAAAATGATTATTTATTTTAGAATATGAACAGGTGAGAGGAAGGGCAGGGGGAGAGAGAGAATCCTGAAGCAGATTCCCTGCTGAGCTCAGGGCCATTGTGGGGCTTGTCCCAGGATGCTGAGATCATGACCTAAGCCAAAATCAAGAGTCAGCTGCTTAACTGACTGAGCCATCCAGGCATCCCAATTTGGTTGCATTTGTAAACATAAAGACAAATGATGAGTTTTTTCAACTTAAATTCAATTAATTAACATACAGTATATTAGTTTCAGAGGTAGAATTCAGTGATTCATCTGTCTTTATAACACCCAGTGCTCATTATATCATTTGCCCTCCTTAATGCCCATCAACCAGTTAGTTACCCATCCCTCTGCGTCCCTCCCCTCCAGCAACCCTCAGTTCGTTTCCTATGATTAAGAGTCTCTGATGGTTTGTCTCCCCCTCTGATGTCTTGTTTTTTTTCCCCTCCCAATGAGATCTTTTTGGTGATAGTACTTTTGAATGTAAAGTTTTTATTTATTCGTGTAAGTAATCTCTACACCCAGTGTGAGGCTTGAACTCATAACCTTGAGATCAAGAGTTGGATGATCCTCTAACTGAGCCTGCCAGGTGCCCCAGTACTTTTGATTGTAAAATAACTTTATTTTTCTAAAAAATAAATTATACCAGAATAAACTGTGTCTTTCCTCGGGTTAAGGCAAAAGGTTGGGAGTCTTGAGGCATGGGGCTATATGAAGTTTCCAGTTGAAGTCTCCTGCTGTTTTCACTTTTTGTAGGGAAAATGGTAATGAACTGTTTTTTCCTGTTTGAACATAAAATATTTGAACTGGAAGGGATCTTACAGATTAAGTAATTCAATATTTTAAGCCTTTTCTTTTTCCTTTTTTTAAGTTTTAATTTATTTATTCATTTAAGTAATCTCTACACCCAGCAGGGGGCTCGAACTCATGACCCAGAGATCAAGAGTTGCATGCTTCTGCTGACTGTGAGCCAGCCAGGCACCCCGCAAGCCTTTTCTTCCCACATGTCATATCATCTTCCCTTTTTTATCAGGCCGCAGTGATAATGGCTCTGATATTCTCTATCTGTCTTGTGTCTTATTCTCACTTTTACAGGAACTTGGAAGAAAAATGTAGATGTTTTAAATCCGCATAGTATAATTTAAATTGAGCCATACATTAGTCCAATTCTTTCATTTTTAGCAGATAACAAAACTGAAGCCCAGAAAAGGTTAGTAAATTGTCATCTGTAGAGTTAGTTTCATTGCCCAGACTCATTCATAATCAGGTCTAATTCCTAATTCAGTAGCCTTTCAACTGTACCATGCTTTTCTACCAGTAGAAGTGTATATAATAAGTTGGTTTTAAAGCATTCTTTTTCTAAAATGAAACAAGATGGGGTCGGGAGGGAGACAAACTGTTTGAGACTCTTAATCTCACAAAACAAACGGAGGGTTGCTGGGGGAAGAGGAGGTATGGAGAGGGTGGTTAGGTTATGGACATAGGGGAGGGTATGTGATATGGTGAGTGCTGTGAAATGTGTAAGCCTGATGAGTCACAGACCTGTACCCCTGGGGTACATAATACATTATATATGTTAGTAAAAATAATAATAAAAAATTTTTAAAAAAACTACTAGAGTAGTTTTTCTCAAAAGTATTTTTTAGGAAAGATTACCAAAAGCTTTTTTCTGTTCATTTTCTTTGGTATAAATTTGCTTTATTAGAAAATACACAGGTAAACTGTAGATTTTGCGGTTAGTGCCAAGAAGGTGGATTTTATTTTAAGTGTGAAGAGAAACTATTGGAGCATTTTAAATAAGACCATTTTATTTATATTTTAAAATCATTATTTCTGCTGTATGGAAAATGGGTTGAATCAAGGTAAGAATAGGAACAAGGAGACCAGTAAGTGGGAACAACTGTAAGCAATAGGTGATAGTAATGGAGATGTAGAGAAATAAATGCATTCAGCTTATATTTTGGTGATAAAATTGATAAGACTTTCTGATGTATTGAATCTAGGATATGAAGAGGAAAGAGAATTTAGGATTGGACTGTATTTCTTGACTTGAGAAATTGGCCATTTGGTGGTTCCAAACCTAATGGAGATGAGGAGATTGGGGTATGGTGAAATTGAATTAGGTGTTACTTACATATTGCTTAAGGTGAGACATAGAAATGTAAAGTCAAGTGGCTAGTTGAATAATCTGGAGTAATCTAGTTAGGAGATATAAATTTGGGTATTATCTGTATAAGTATCCATGGGAATAGATAATGTCACCTGGGGGAGAAAAAGGCAGATAGGAAGGCCCCGGGAATCCTGGTCTTTATCCCTAACTTCAGCTGTATGCTAGAATCACCAGGAATTTTTTGAAAATCACGTTCATTATTTTAAACATTCGTACATTCATTTAATAAATATTTACTTATTGCCTCTTATGTGGCATTTATATGGCTCTCCCCTAGGCTCTGGGGATTTATTAGTGAACAAAACAGACAAAATACTTACCTTCGAGGACCTTCTATTCTTGTGGGGAAGAACAGACAGTAAATAAGATAAGTAACATATGTGGTATGTTAGTGATAAGTGCTAAATAGAAAATGAGGCAGCCAAAATGGTTAGGAAGTTTATGTGTGATATTGCAGTTTTAACTTGGGTGACCCAAGAATGCTTTTACTGAAAAGGTGATATTTGAGTAGAAACCTAAAGGGGGAAGGGTGAGATGCCAATATCTAAGTGAAGGGCATTCCAAGTAGAAAAGAACAACATATGTTAGACTTATTTTTCACCCCAGGCTCTCTGCATGTTTGAAGTAAAGCAGAGAGGTAAATGTGGTTAGAGCAAGGTGGCATAGGATATAGAAACTAATGAGGTCAGAGAAACAGTGGAGGAATAGGTACAAATCACAGAGAACCTTATAGTTCATTGTAAAGACTTGAACTTTTCCTCTGAGTGTGGGGGGAAGCCGCTGGAGGATTTTCAGCAGGAGAGTGATACGATCTGACTTTTGAACAAATCACTCTCTGGCTCTTGTCTGGAGAATACCTGTCGGGGGCAAGGGAGGAGATAAAAAGATCATGTGAGGCTATTCCTGTAATTCAGAAGAGAGATGATGATGGTTGCTTGATACAAAGGCCTAGCAATTGAGTGAATGAGATTTGAATAGAGACTTGAAGAAACAGTGTATGCCATGCAGCTATCTGGACGAAGGGCATTCTGAGCACAGGGGGACCACATGGTCTAGACTTGTTTCTGCCTCAGGGCCTCCATATGTTTGAAGAAGAGCAAGGAGGAGACTGGTGTGGCTAGAATGAAGTGAATGGGAGGGGTGGCATGGAGTGAGTAGTTGGGAGAGTTCAGTGTTGGTTTCTATACGAATTTTGAAAGTTTAACGTGTGTGTGTGTGTGTGTGTGTGTGTGTGTGTGTGTGTGTGTGTGTAAATGTTGGGCAAGAAAAGCAAAGAGTCAAGAGTGACTCCCAGAGTTTTTAAGGTGAGTAACTGGAGGAATGGAGGTTTGGGTTTTTTATTAAGACACAGAAAACTATGAGAGAAGCAAGTTTGGAAGGGCATATTTGAAACTTAGTTTTGGACATGTTTAAGTGTGAGAATGCCTCATGGATGTTCCTATATTAATATGTACAGTAGAAGGTAGATAGGGCTGAAATTCACTGGAGATAGAAATTTAGAGGTCTTAAACATTTAGATGGTGGGGGACTAGATGACATTGTCAAAAGATTGATGTATTTAGAAAAGTAGGGGTCCAAGAACTGAGCCCTGAGATACTTTAACTGATAAGTAGGAACAATTAGGAGAAATCTGCAAAAGAGACTCAGAAGAGAGCCAGAGAAAAAAGAAGAAATTCTGTGAGTTTGTCCTGGAAATCAAGTGAAGAAAGTATTTCAGGACAGAATGAGTAGAATGTCAAGTGAGTTGAAGACTTGGATTCACTGTTGTACAAGGTAGTAAGGAGATCACTGGAGATTTTGATTAGTGCCGCTTCCAGTCGGCGACAGGAGAAGAATTAGGCACAAACAAGTCAGCTGCAAGAGATTGGGAGCAGGGGACAACAGTTGAAAAGGACTGCTGCCATGAGCAACTCCACAGTCTGACTTTTTAAAAAATTTTTTAATTTATTTTATTTTATTTTTTTTAAGATTTTATTTATTTCACAGAGGTCACAAGCAGACAGAGAGGCAAGCAGAGAGAGAGATAGAGGAGGAAACAGGCTCCCCGCTGAGCAGAGAGCTCCATGCAGGACTCGATCCCAGGACCCTGAGACCATGACCTGAGCCGAAGGCAGAGGCTTAACCCACTGAGCCACCCAGGCACCCCAGTCTCACTTTTATTAGATAGAAACAATAGCCAACAAAAGGACCGATGAAGGTCAAACGTTAGTCACATCTTGCTGACAAGCAAGGAGGAGGATAAAGTTTATAGTTAACCAAGTACATTCAAAGGACTCATCTAACTAACAACGGGCGCTTCTGGGAAGAGAAAGGAGCGACAACGGAGAAGGGAAGCAGGCAATTTTCGTTCCACCCTGAGCTGACTGGGCGTTCCCGGCTGCCCGGCTTCGGTGAAGGTGCGGCGTTCGGCTCTGAGCAAGCCGGGCATCCCCAGCTGCCCAGCTTCCCGGTCGTATATCGTCCTCCTGCCCAAAGACCTGTTGCCAGTATATGTTTTTCTTAAAGCCATATCTAAATGTGCTTGGTAACTAGTAAAATCCTCCAGGGGTTACAGTTTAAGTAACAAATTGTTCTGAGGGGCAGCAGCAGATTAGAGGGAGTTTTGGTAGAGTGGTGGGAGTGACAACCTGATTTGAGTGAGTTCAGGAGGAAACAGGAGGAGTGGACTTGGACACAATTCAGCTCTTTTAAGAAGTTTTGCTCTAGGGGCGCCTGAGTCATCTCTCTGTCAAATAAATAATATCTTTAAAAAAAAAAAAAAGTTTTGCTCTAAACAGATGGAGACAAAATGGGCTGCCATTAGAGGGGAAAGTGAGGTTAAGTAAGGCTTTGATGAAGATGAGAGAAATAACAGTATGGTTGAAAGCTAGGTGAGAATGGACCAGGTAGGAAGAAAAACTGAAACTAGAGAGGGAGACAAGAATTAACTAGGGCATTATCTTTGGGTAGCCACTAGAGGGTGGATTTCATGCAGTAGGGGAGGGGTTGGACTTCACCACCATCCTGGAAGCTCCTTTAGAGTGATAGGAGAGGAGACTGAATACAAATGCATTTACGTGGTTAAAAGAGCAGGATTCTGTGGATGTTCTCTTTGGATAACTTCCGTTTTCTCAGAAATAGGAAGCAAGGGCCTCATCTGAGAGCTTGAGTTGGGAGGAGATAACATGTTGGAGTCTTCTTTAGCTATATCAAGTTAGATGTACAGTTGGATTTAATGAGAGCCCTTTTTTTCCCCCTAAATTTAAATACTAATTTTCTTTCTAGAAATAGTTTCTAGAAGTACTTTCTTTATAAAATATTTTTATATATCATTTTGATCCCTTTTTGTTTTCTGCCTGGCATGTCACTTCTAAATATACAAGAGGAAAGAAATGCAGATAGTTCATGAGGGTACAAATAATTTTTACCATGTTTAAGAACCCCTGTTAAGGCAGATATTCTGTATTATCATGACTGTGTAAATTGTGCTTGAGTTAATAAAACATAAACTTATGTACCCATTTATCAACACTGATTTGAGAGCGAAACATTTTGATGTTTTTTATTTTTTTATTTTTATTTTTTAAAGATCTTATTTGAGAGAAAGCACGAGTGGGAGGAGGGAGAATGGGGGGAGGGGGAGAAGCCAACTCCTCACTGAGCAGGGAGCCCGACACCAGCCTCTATCCTAGGACCCTGAGATCATGACCTGAGCAGAAGGCAGATGTTTAACTGACTGAGCCACCCAGGTGCTGCCATTTTGATGTTTTTAAATGAAATTTTACATTCATTATGCTTTTTTTTGGTATTGCTTTTCTTTGAAAAATGTATCCACAATTCTATAGATATGTACTTGCTTTTATTAAATCTAATATAGTGTATTTTAATAGAAAGCTATGATATTTGTCTCATATTTTCTTAAAATGCCCTTACAGAATCTAAACTCATGTCATCTTCTATTGTTAGATTCTACTCTGTTGTAAAATACCTCCCCATTTCTTCACAAGTATAGATTTACCCTGCTATCTGAAAGTAGAGTGTTCCTATGAGACCTTTCATAAGTCTGAATGGTATAAAGCAGAGAAATAATTACTATTAACTTATATGGAAGATTTTTTAAGCATTCCCAGACCAAAAAAATAACCTCTTTTAGGCTCTTTGCTGATAGATACACAAAATCAATCAAGATACAGCACAGATGCCCACAGACACAGTTCAGAGCTGTGGTGGCTTGACGCTGAGATGTTGAGTGTAGGTCCTGGGGAAGGAGTGTGGTGGGGCCACTCTTGCTACCCAGGGCAGGGGCTGCCTCAGTAGCCAGTTTGCTGCAAAACAAATCCTGAAAGTTATTTTCACTTTTCATTGTTTTTTTGTAAAAGTAAAAATCTTTGGATTTCTTTTGGTTAGTGAAAACAGGTACTAATGTAGGTCTTTTGTAAAAGTGAAGTGGTGTAATGCAAACTTTTGAAAAACAGCAGGAGTACCTATATTGAGAATGTTTTCAATTTATTCATTTTAAGGGGGTGGGGGGGAGGTCAGTTATAACTTTTAAACAGAATTGATTATAGAGTAGTTAATTAAACACTGCATTTCTGTAAATTATTTCTTCCTAATTTACTAAGGGATTCGTTTGGGGAATACCTTTTAATTGTAAAGCCTTCCACAATAAGCTGCATTTAATAGTTAGCAGTGTTTGTGAATTGAATTGTCTGTACAACTTGGGGATACACTCATGGTGATGTTTCCAAATCTGTTTTTAATGTCATGAAATCATTGCTAGCACAATGTGAGTTTTCATTTTCTCAAAAGAAAAATAAATTGTTTATACTAATATGTAAACTGAATAATGTATATATGAGAAATAATTTGTCCTGAAGATGTTTGTGGAACATGATAAAGAAGTTGATAATGAATGAAGCAAATATGAATGAAACAAATCTCTTTGACTATAGTTGATTGCATAGTAGCTTTTTTAATTACTGTTTTCAAGTAATCCTGCCTATCACCTGCATCCATGACTGGCATATTTATTGCTAACTAATATGAATTATTGGTGTTACTTTTAATTAATTAAAATTGTTTTCTGCTATTGAAAAATTTCTGTGTTTAGATAAGAATTGAAAAATATTTGAAAATATACCCATGAGGAAGTGGACTGATTTTTTGGAAAATATTTTAGAATCTTACTTTATTGCATGCCTGAAATGGAATTTGATGAATTTTTTCATTAAGTAAAAGGTCAGCAAGAGAGTGAAATTTATAGCAAGAAAAATAATTTTGTTCTTATAAGATAATAAGCTTTATAAAAATCTGTTTTTTGAAAAGTTTTCAAATATATGATGATTTTCACCCTCAGAAAAAGATGTTAACAGAACAGATCGAACAAACAAGTTTTATGAAGGCCAAGATAATCCAGGGTTGATTTTGCTTCATGACATTTTGATGACCTACTGTATGTATGATTTTGATTTAGGTAAGTTCTCTTCTAATATTCTGATTTTAAAAGATTTATATATGCTTATTTTAGAATTTAAAGTTATGCCTGTTAGACATATGCAACAGCTCTGTGTGTTAGTTTCTAAAGGGATTGTTCTGTTGGACTGGAAACTTGGAAGGCAGTGATTCCCAGATTTTGCCCGAAGAGCACTGAGTTGGCACAGCATACTCATGGGGCAATATGGGATATTTTAAATTTTTGAGGAAGATAGTGACATCTGTAAGGATGCTTCTCTGAGTCCTCGCTGATGTAGTTCAGAGTTTCAACATTCGATTTCCACATTCCTCCTAATGAAGTTACAGTTTTGCAAAGCAGGGCTTTTGGCTTTGTTATGATAAGCAAGTATTGTGTGAAAATAGATGAAGGACAGGAAATGAGGATGGTGGTATCCAGTTGGATTCCAAGGTTTGAGAAGTATTACAGTGCCCAACAGGTGCTAAGTTCATAGGACATAAATAGTTATTAAGTTGTTTGGATCTAAGTACTTAATAAATAGAAATGTTAGTTACTTCTTTGAACCTAGGGGTGCCTTGGAAAAAATTACTAAGACATTATGGCATCTGAACTGAGAAAGTTTGGTAAACTTTGTATGAAATGCTTTCCTCCCTTGTGAAGGAAAATACTGATGTGATGATACATTTTTGGACAAGCCAGGCAGATAAAATTCTCCAGGCCATGTAGAACTTTACTCTATTTTCTTGGTATGTGTGTTTCCTACGAAAATGGGTTAGCAAGATGGGCTGGTAGGGGTAGTAGCGGGTTGTATGAGGAAGGGTTAAGGGGGAAGAAAATATAAGGTATTAATATTTTAAGGAGTACGAACTTGAGCTGTTTCTTTAAAAATCAACCTTTAGGTAAGTATAAGTAAGTAATGGAAAAGTCTCTGAGTTATCTACCATGTGAGTGATTCCCAAGTAGAGAATAATGGAAGTAGGTGTTTTCCAGATTTTTTTTTTTAAGATTTTATTTATTTATTTGACAGAGAGAGAGAGAGTACAAACAGGCAGAGAAGCAGGCAGAGAAAGATGAGGGGAAGCAGGCTCCCTGCTGAGCAGAGAGCCTGATGTGGGGCTTGATCCCAGGATCCTGGGATCATGACCTGAGCCGAAGACAGAGGCTTTAACCCACTGAGCCACCCAGGCGCCCCTTCCAGATTATTTTAATAGAGCTTGATATAGCTTTTGGAGAAGGTAATTGGATATTTAGCATATTAAACCTAAGTGAACCTTGAATTATGGTACATTTTCCTCACCTTATGTGAATTCCTCTTCTTTTATATGTTAGGGGAAGATGTAAACTCTTTTGTGGATCTTGAGGCATTAGCCTCTTTGGTGACTGAAAACCACAGATTTCTCTTTAAAATGTAAAATTTAGCCAGTGCTATCTATCACACCTCATATTGGATCATTGAAAACATATTGGTAGAGTGCTTTTCAGGTTAAAATATTGTCATACTTGGTTTTGACTCCTTACCAATAGCAGCCTTTTGAAGAAGTGGGGAAATAATCCCAATAATATGAGTCAGGCTTTATTGTTTGAGAGAGTGACTCAAGGTTGCAGAAGTAGTAAATATTGGACTGGGGGTAGAGACCCAGTTCTTTCTTCTCAGGCTGGCATTTTTACCTCTACTCATCTACCACGCTGACCCATTGCCATTTTACTATAGGGACTAGGACTGTTGTCTTAGGGAACAGGAGGCATTGTCTTGTACTTTCAGGTGATAATTTTGAAATAGGAATTCGTGCATTTTCTTAGGAGTTCTGAATGCTCAGTTTTTTCAGGGTGTAGTCCCAGACCAGCTAACTGGGTAGATTGCTGTCTTCATTTGTCTGTATCAATCCCTCATTCTTTCTAGTCAAATACTTAAGTTATCTGAAACATAGCCAAGGTTCCTGTTAAGAACTCTGGCTTTGTGAGGAGCCAAGGTAGTTTTCATAAAGCAGTGCACCTAATTTCTCATCTTTTACCGTGGCAAAGTAACCTTGGCTGTAAATTTACTCTCATAGGTAATTCTATCATATTGAGTTCTTTGGCTTCATAGACCAACTAAATGAGGTATAGGTGTATTTACACTGAATACAATCTCATTAATAGTGAGGAAGGAGACAGAAATTACCAAAAGCAGATGGAAGAACTCAAGGAAGAATAATTTTTAGCTAGTGCAAAGACACTACGCTTAGGATGTTTCTGTGGGAGGTAATCTTTTTAAATGCTGTGTGTACATAATGATGATCCTAAATAACCACTAAAATATTAAATTTTACTCAAAATACTGTATGTAAGAAGGCAGAGTGTCTAATTAAAAAAAATGATTTCCAGCTCCTAAGATTAATATTTTTTATTTGATACTCTAAGGGCTAAGCTTCAGTTAATCTGAAAATTGACCTATATGTGTGAAATTTTTCTTTTCAGTGGAAGAAAGCGTACACTAGGATGATAAGTTCATTTCTCATACCTCCCTGCTGAAACAAATTTGCTCTGAAAATAATTTTAGGGAACTCCTTGAGAAATTGTACTAGTGCTGGTTAAGATGTGCATCAGTCGGGGCGCCTGGGGGGCTCAGTGGGTTAAAGCCTCTGCCTTCGGCTCAGGTCATGGTCCCAGTGTCCTGGGATGGAGCCCCACATCGGGCTCTGTGCTCTGCGGGGAGCCTGCTTCCACCTCTCTCTATCTGTCTGCTTCTCTGCCTACTTGTGATCTCTGTCTGTCAAATAAATAAATAAAATCTTAAAAAAAAAAAAAAAAGATGTGCATCAGTCAGCACTGCCGCAGGATCTTAGTGTCACCGAATGCTAATTTAAACAGCTTTAATCTTTCTTTAATTAAAAGGAATTTGTACATTAATTCCACCCCCGCAACTCATGACATACCCCAAAGAACATCATGTGTAAAATAAAATAGATTAAAAGCAACTAGAGTATGAAGATTAATTTGACTACTTGCTTCAGCTAAGACTTGTATAAGAAATATGGTAGTGATCCCATATGAAAGCTGAAGACTTAAATGATTAAATTAGCTTCTTAGAAATTTTTATTCATTATAACTTTATAATAAAGCACTTTTATTCCCAGATGAAAGATGCTTTGTAAATCTTTTGAATAGCACACTTTGAAATATTTTTATTATAGACTGTATGCAGTCAGACCCAGTAAAGTAGTACTCCTTTGCACTCTGTTGAATTCAGATCAAGTTTCTCTCATGCTTTAATTGGTTTAGGCTTTATATGTCTTTGCTTTCTCTGTGTCATTGCCATGTAGAAAAGTGCTGATAACAGTTTAGTCTTCCTTCCAATGTATTTATTCTTTTTTAAAGGATTTTATTTATATATTTGAGAGAGAGAGAGAGAGAGATCACAGAGGGAGAGAGAGAAGCAGAGAAGCCAACGTAGGGCTCCTGAACCTAAGGCAGATCGCTCAACCAACTGAGCCTCTCAGGCGCCCCTATTCTTTTTTTCAAAGTGTTGTGGTTTTTTTTTTTTTTTATTACGGTTCTCCAGGGGAACAGAACCATTAAGGTTATGTATGTTTATATATTTTCATTTCTGTTTGCATATATTTATTATATACTTTGACATATATACACAGAGAAAGAAAAAGGTTCTTTTAAGGTATTGGCTGACACGATTTTGGAGACTGAGAAGTCTCGCAATCTGTTACCTGCAAATTGGAGACCCAGGAAAACCCAAAAGCAGGAGAGCCAGTGGTGTAGATGCCAGTTCAGGTCTGTAGGCATGAGAACCATGGCAGAAGATCAGTGCCCCAGCGCAGAAAGCTGGGCAGAGCACATTCAACCTTCCTCCATCTTTTTATTCTGTTCAGGGCTTCCATGGACTGTGTAGTGCCCACCATATCCGGGAGGGCCATCTGCTTTCATCATTTCATCATTCAAATACTAATCTCATCTAGAAACACCTTCAGGACACTCACAGAAGTAATGCTTAATCAGGCCTCTGAGCATCCTGAGGCCTTCTCAAGTTGACAAATCTAATCATCACAAGCGTGCATGATTTTTTAAAAAGTCTGTGATAAATTTATAGAAATACTTGTATTTAGCTATTGTGTCATACGCCACTTTTTTCTGGCATTGTCTCCAAATGTTATTCCTGGTTCTGTAATAATTGGATACCCACCATGGCAACCCAAGTGTTTTTTCATGCTAATATGAGTAGAGCCATACTTTTTCACAGGGTGTACTATAGACATAGGTTGATAGGAACATAGCAGTAGATGTTGGGAAGTTCAGAACAGATAGAGAGAAACTTATTTGTAGGGAGATCCTGAGGTGATCTGAATTGTCTCTGTGTTATACCTCTAATCTGAGGTTTCTCAAGAAACTGGCCTGCATGCTTCCTGAGGTCGTTTGTTAATGCTTTATGCCAAAATAGGAGGAGAGATGTAGAATTGTGTATCATTTCTTGCAGAAATATCCTCTTCCCCTTTAAAATATATACTCTTTTAATGGCTTCAGTGCACATCAATTTTCGTGAATGAGAAGAATGTAAGCTTTAGACTTAGACATGAAAGACTGTATTTTCTGTGACTTCAAGCTGCCTTGGAATTAAAAAAAAAAAATCTCTGTGTAACTTTAACGCATGTATAAAAATTACCAAAGTTGAATAATAATTTGTGTGTAAAATGGCATACTGTGAACTTCTGCCCCTTTGTTGGTTCAAGAATGTTTGTCTTAAATCTGAAATCACTTGTTAAAGAGTTAAAAGAATTGAGAGTTTTATAAGCTGGAACTAAAAAATACGGGAGTGTTAAGCATCTGCCTTTGGCTCAGGTTACGATTCCAGTGGGATCGCCCGCATCAGGCAGGCTCCCTGTTCAGCGGGAGGCCTGCTTCTCCCTCTCCCATTCCCCCTGCTTTTATTCCCTCTCTCACTGTCAAATAAAATCTTAAAGAAGAAGAAGAAGAAGAAGAAGAAGCTTGACATGTTCAGATGGAAAGCAAAACCAAGACTTTTTGTATAAGTGAGGGGCCTGATTCTTTAACTTTGAGTTTTTCTTTTTAATCATGGCCTATAATTGTCATGACTGAGAAATTACAGCAGCGTCAAGAGAAAGATCACCTTTCTCTTGTGATGGTTTCAGGTACAGAGTATTAATTAGATTAAACGCAGTTGCTAGCATTAGTTATCCATAGAGTAACAAGAAAAGAAAAACAAGAACATAGATATGAGTACTTAAATGAAGTACATAATTTTGTTATGACTTCTTTTGGTTTAGATTACCAATGACCTGATGGCTAAAGCAGTTTAGCCACTTTTTTCATTCTTGTTTGGCTTGTTCATGGCACTTAGTGCTGTTGGCTGCTTGGGTCCTGAAATTTTTTTCCCCTTGACTTTTATAACACTTTCTCCCTTGACTTTTTTCCCCTCCTCTTTACTTCTAACTACTCCTTCTCAAATGTCCTTTGAGTAGATACTCTTTTATCTTTGATGTTCTTCTGGGTTTTCTCTTCACCCCTCCTCTTTATCATAATAATTTTGCATATTGTTTTTTTAATAACATTATCCTCTCTTGATAATGATATCTACACCAAGACGTATAATAGCAGCTATCTGTCTGCTTGACATCTCAGTCTAAACTCATTTTTCTTACTCATTGCTAGACTTCTGCCTTGTTTATTTTCTTTTCTTGGTAAATGCCATTATCTACCAGTTTCTGAAAGCAAAGAACAGATGAAATTTTAAGTGAAATCATGGTGATATGCACAGAAGGATACATAAAGCTTAGGTTTTCAGAGACATGATTTTTTTTTTTCTCTATTCTTAGGGTATGTTCAGGGAATGAGTGACTTACTTTCCCCTCTTTTATATGTGATGGAAAATGAAGTGGATGCCTTTTGGTGCTTTGCCTCCTATATGGACCAAATGGTAAGAATAGGGGCTCCTTCCTTTAATCAAACTAATTTTGAAAATTTTAGTTGTATAATCTTATTATATAAGATTGATGTTTATATTTAGACAATTATGGTGGAACTTAAAAGAATTACTCCTTGTTATTTGTTTCTTTTTTAAATAAGCCTTTCCAAGGGACTTGAAAATATGGACATTGCTTTTAATACAAAAAGTAGATAGTAAATGCCTATAGCATAGGAACAATCAGGGTTTAGTATCAGTAAATGCTTGTGTTCTGCAGAAGAGCTATGAGTCATAGAATATTGATGGAATAAATGAATTCAGTGCTTGTGAGGTAATTGAACTTTCATATTATCTGCTTTGGAGATAAAGCTTAGTCATGCCTAGTAATATCCTTACTTTTTGTGAACATTTTGGATTTTGTTATTATAGTATCTGACTTTTCTTCTAGATCTGTTTGAACTATTTGTAACAGTGATACTTTTATAGTGATTCACTGTTATTTTCTCAGAAGCATGTGATTATTAGAGTTGAACTGTGTTTATATATACATATTACTACAAAGAATATTGTATCTATTGATAATAGCTTGGAGACAGAATTCTGGGACAATAGCACAGAGTATTAATAGGGAAACAAAATAGGTTTCTCAAGTAATCTATTAGAAAAAACAGCAGAGAGCTAAGAATAGATAAAGGCATATGAAATCCAAAGACCTGACTACATAGGTCACTGTAGTGTTTCAGAGAAAAACTAATATACTTGATGCTGGACTTTGATGTTGGGTATTCTAATGACTTGCTTGCAAGGGGATAAAGATTTTGAATATGTAGTCATATACAGTGTTTCCCTATAATATAAGGTTTAATTCATTTTCTGGGATACAAACGTGGAGTTTAGAAGTACCCTTCTCTTTTTTCCATACTTCTGTTCTTCCCCTCTTGCTTGCCAATTTTTCTTTCCCCTTCCAGTTTCTCCCATTTGTATCTATTTCCTCAAGTCTTTTATATCCATGGTTCCATCTCATCCTCACTTCTCCTACTTCTTTTCAAATGCATATTTGATAAGATTTGATAGTTTTAAAAATACTTTTTACTCTTAAATTAATAAGTATTCAAAGTACCTAGTCATGAACGTGAATTAAGGTTTTGGATTATTTGGAAAGATTATTAATTGCAGTAATCTGCTAATATCATAGTTTGTCTTCCTTACCTTTTTGATTGATTGATTTTACCTGCCTTCTTAGTTCCAATTACTCCCAAGTGCTCTAGAAACCTGATGCATTTGTTATAAAGGTCTGTACAACTGATACTAATTGTATAAAAACTGTTGTCTGCCTTTCTTGTGTTTTTGTTGTTTATCCTCTTTTTGCTAGAGCTAGTATGTTCCTTGATAAAAGGGTCATGTCTTTATTTAACTAGTTTTCCGGTATGCTTCCAGAATTTTCCTAATGCCAACATGAGGTTTTTGTAGAATAAACACATGAATATTTCCCCAGTGCTTAGTTTAGACCTTTACTTAAATAGTAAGTATTCCAAAAATATTAACATGAACATACGGTTTAGATTTTTACTGTAATAACTTTGATAAAATTGATACAGTATTGACATGTTAAAAAAATTGGTTTATGATGCCATATATACACACACACACACACACACACACATACATGCATGTGTATGTACATACATGCATGTATCTAGGTCTCAAATGTAAAGACTTTTCTGAACATCTGTAATACGTACTTTACAGTCTTTGTCATTTTTGTGTATGAAGGTTCACACTCTTTCTTCTTTTTCATAGTAAATGTTTTCTGTGTTTGCCTTTTCCATTGAGGATGGTCTGGGGATTTTTCTAGTCTTTATTCTAAAAAAAATCTCTTAATATATTGTCTACTAACATTTTTTTTTCGATTTGAATAAAAGGGTAATATTTTGCAATCAAAATAATCTGCATGATTATTTTTTACTGCGTTGCTATTGGTTTGATGTCCTTAAATCCATACCACCATTTGACTCCTTCTTTTTGTTTTACAGCTTTATTTCATGTAAGTTTTTATTTCTTTTGTGATGGCTGAACCTAATGTCCATAGATTTATTATATTTACTCATATCTAATGTAGGTGTAGGCGTAGGCTATGTGTCTATTATAGAAATATTATGGAAAGATTAGCAAAATGATCTAATGAACTTTCTTATACCCACCATTCATTTTGCCCTTCAGTTTAGTTCTTCCCTTCTTCTCCTTACCTCCCTCCCCATATATATGTGTGTGTGTATATGTAGACATATGTATACACATATATACCCACATGTGTACATATATGTATAGATATACAGATATATATAAAGATATATAGATAGATATACAGATCTACATACATGTGTATGGGTATGTGTACACATACATATGTATTTGTATGCACACATGTATATATTTTACAGATTCAGTTGAAGCCATTTGTATACCCATTGTTGATCTCATTTTCTCTTCTCCCAGAGTAGCTACTTTTCCAAAGTAGTGGTCATTTTGGGAGTGGTCTTTTTTTATAGCAGATTTGCCATGTTGGTACTACCAGACCAACTCTGGCCTTTGGCTGTCATAATAAAAATGATGCTGCTAATCAAAGAGTTGATTCTGTCTTTCCCTTACAGGTCCGTGTGGTAAATGTGAAGAAATAATATCCCAAAAGCTTGTGTCAGTCTAGTAAACTAGTTCTTTAAGCATAAAGGAGAAATCAGTTTTTTTAGAAAGATTTGTTTATTTATTTTAGAGCAAGTGTGTGTGCAGAGGGAGGGGCAGAGGGAGAGGGAGAGCAAATCTCAAGCATATGCCCTGCTGTGCTGGGCTCGATCCCATGACCCTGAGACCATGACCTAAACTGAAATCAAGAGTCAGGTGCTTAACCGACTAAGCCTCCTGGGTGCCCCAAGAAATCAGTTTTTTGAGAATCAGTAGCTTTAAAATTTTACTTTGCTTTATCTTTACCAAGAATGATGCTTTGTCCCCAAAACTTAAATAGAACTTTGAGGGAAGAGAGGTTGTCTTTAGGCTTTTTCTAAGCATTAGGACAATAGGTCACCATAGAAGGGTTGGGACACATGGATAAAAGAGATTGGAATGATCTAGGGAGACTTCCAGTTATTTTGGTCTTCCTTCCCAGCTTCCAAACCTTGACTAAAGTTTTGGTGAGGAGTGTACTCAGCTTTGCAGAGTGTTTAAAATTATATAAACCATAGCAGTTCTCACACTTCATGGTCTCAGGACCCCTTCACACTCTTAGATACTACTGAGGACTCTGAGAGCATTTGTTTATGTAGGTTATATTTCTTAATGTTTACCTATATGAAAAATCAATTCTGAGAAGTGTATATTTATTAGTTATTTAAAAAAACAATAAACCTTTTATACTTTAACATACGTAATACTATTTTTTAATGAAAAGTAACTTTTCCAGAACAATTTACTGAGAAGAGGGATTGTTTACCCAGTGGATGTCTAGTTTAATGAAAATCTGAATTTTCATATCTGATCCTGTATTCAGTCTACTGTGATATCACTCCTCATATAGCCTTTACCCTTGTGGGAGAATTTAAAATGCAAAATGCATGTAGGATTTTAGAATTGTCATGAAAATGGTTTTGACTTCACAGATTACCTAATGTCATCAAATTTAAGAAACAATTAAAATGATTAGTTCTTCAAAATAAGTTATATGTTAAAGCTAAAATTTATTTTATTTTATATGACAGTTTGAAGAAATATTTAACAATGCAAGTGATTTGATAAAAGTTTATTGCCCAGGTGTGTGTTTCTTTCACCAAGTTTCTTTCTTTCTTTCTTTCTTTCTTTTTTTTTTTTAAGATTAAGATGACATAGAGAGAGAGCACAAGCAAGGGAAGAGGCAGAGGGAGAGGGAGAAGCAGGCTCCCTGCAGAGCAGGGGAAGCCCGATATGGAACTCGATCCCAGAACTCCGGGATCATGAACTGACCTGAAGGCAGTGGCTTAACCCTCTGAGCCACTCAGGCACCCTCTTTCACCAAGTTTCTTATTTGATGTAAGAAATAGGTGTATCAGTCTATAGCTCTGCATTTTTCTTTATCTAAGTGAAATGAATAGAGGAAAAGAAATAATCCTTAGTTTGAGACCAAGGAGTCTCTTTCCCTCCTTTTTAATGTTGTGTTAGTTTTTTAATTTGTTGTGATTTTTAAAGATACAACCAGTGTGGTATAAATCCAGCATTTGTCCTTAAACTCATGATTTAGTTATCAGTGATTTTGTAACATATTTATTAAGTATTATTTATGTGGTGACATTTATTTCCCTTTAAAGCATCAGAATTTTGAAGAACAAATGCAAGGCATGAAGACCCAGCTAATTCAACTAAGTACCTTACTTCGATTGTTGGACAGTGGATTTTGCAGTTACTTAGGTAAGCTTAGTGAATCAAATTATATACCCAGCAAACTGTAGAGTAATATACAGAGAGGAAAAAAGTAAAGAACTGTCTTAAAGATACCTATACCCTGTCACTGTTGCCTGAGTTCCTTTGACAAATGAAAGTGTGGGACCAAACTTTCTTTGTATAATTATGCCTTAAAACAGTTTATTCATAAAATGAATTATTTGTTATTTTATGGTTTTCTTTTAAACAAATTTGAACTGTTTCCTTGAATTAGTAGAAAGCAATTAAATTTTAGGATTTCTAATAGCTTAAGCTGCATAGAAAAATTTGAGGTTGGAATAGGTTACTGTATTGTGCGATAATTAGCATAAGAGTAAGTCATATATATATATATATATTTTTTTTTTCTTTCTGTATAGAATCTCAGGACTCTGGATACCTTTATTTTTGCTTCAGATGGCTTTTAATCAGATTTAAAAGGGAATTTAGCTTTCTAGATATTCTTCGATTATGGGAGGTAAGTTCTTAAATAATTATACAAACGTAATACTTATTATGGAAGGAAACACTTTATTCTGTAGAGTATAAATGGATTATAATAGCCTAACTGAAAGTTCTAAAGCATGTATCTTATGTAATTCTGATAGTTTTTGTGGTCTCTCCTTAATGATCTTGAATTGAATACCTGGTCTTTGGAGCATTTTTTATAAATCACAATCCTCATGAGATTTGAGGCCATTAGATTTCCTAAAAACGCTTTTCTAAACTGTTGGCAATTGTGTTCTTTCCTTGAGAGGCTTGACTTTATGTGTGGCTCTTCCACATTCTGGTATAGATTTGTGTAGAGTTCAGGGAAGTTTTAACAGGCAGGCAGTTGAGACGGGACTTTGTAGTCTGAAGTATTGGGAGGGAGCTGATCTGTGTTTTGCTTTTTTAAAGAACTTTAAGGTAAAGGAAAATACTAAGAATAATACAGCAAACATCTTGTGAATATACAGCCATTTACTTAGTTTCTACCTGGTAGATATTTTGCTTGATTGCACCAATAGTGTTGCAACGAACATCATATTTAACACTAGGGCACATATCTTAATATCAAATTTTCATGTGTACCTCTGAATATATCCTTAGAATAAATTTCTAGATACCTCTGAATCAAAGACCTAGTCAGTTTTTAAGGCTGTTGATAGATTTTGCCATATTACTCTCAAGAAGAGGTGAAAGATGATTATTTTTCAGAATGGGCAACCAAAGGTAGGAAAGGCCACTTTTAATCACTCGCAGTCAGCTTGAACTCTGACCTAATTACCTTAGCTAATTACTCGAGGTTGAGAAGGTGGGATGTAATGGTGGATTAAAAAACATCCCACCATCCATATTTAACATATGTAAACATTTTGCCATATTTAGTTCTAGTTTTTCTCTTTTTCTCCAAGAAAAAGAACTAAAGATATAGCTAACATCTTCTTTAATCTCCACCCCCAAGTCCCATTTCCCTGCCCCCGACTCTAGACAGTATTGATGAGTGTATATCCTTTTATTTATTTTGTACCCAGGGTAACTTGAAAAATAAAATTATTATTTTCTTCTAAGGTATATTCATTATTAACAGGTCAGTATATTTTTAAAATAGAATGTTGGTGTAATGACTAATTGCTACCTTATCTTTATAAAGACAAGGGATTACAGTAATTCTCCCAAGGAAGGGATGGGGGAATTAATCCATTGGGATAATGAATAGGTGTATATATATAGTGGAACCCCTGTGTCCTCTAAGGCTTTTATAGCTGGAAATTGGTTCCTATACTTTTGGCCACCATGCTACCATTAGAGAAGGGGATGTGCTAATTGAAAGGATCATTATTGCTTTGTTGGGATGACTTCTTCTGTTTGAAATTAGAACTAAAACTTACATGTTCTTGAGCTGGAATTGTATTTAATTTAATATAGTTAATTTATTTTTGAGGGTCATTATGGAATTTAATCTCAGTGGTTTGATAATTAAGCAAAAAAACACAATAATTATCACATCCTAATTTTCCAGTAAATATGTTGCTGACAACATTTTTTTAAAAAAAGTTTATTTATTTATAAACTGGAGTATAGTTGACATATAGTATTATGAGTTTGATGTACAACATATGGTTCAACACTTATATACATCATGAAATGCTCTCCATTTAAATGTAATTACCATCTGTCACCATACAAAGTTAATGACAATACTATTGACCATATTCCCTGTGTTGTATTTTACATCCCATGACTTCTTTATTTTACAACTGGGATTTTGTACCTTTTAATCCCTTTCAGTTTTCCTACCTTCCTGCTCCCCTTTTCCCTTTGACAACCACTAGTTTGTTCTCTGTATGGAATCACAGTTTAAAGTTACCAGTTTGGTTAAATAAGTATCTCAACTTCTTTTTTAAAGGATGACCTGAGAATATTATTACTGTATAGATAGAATAATCCTCTGTTTACCAAATAAATTGAACCTTTAATGAAAATTTTGATGTTAATTGCATTGTAAATTAAACTTCTAAAAATGGGATTTAATCTGCAAATTATTCAGTTTGATTTATTCTTGATGAAATAAGTAAAAACATTTTAGGTATGCTTTAGTAGTATTATTTGTGTGGTCTTTTTCACTTTCCAGATAAGATACTGTTATGTACATTAATAGGAAATTAAGGCTTTAAATTTGAGGCCGTTATCTATATTTAAGAAGTACAGCTATTGATCAAATGTTTTACACATTTGGGTATAAATTTTGGCTAGTTGATTCGGTTTTTGTCACAATCAGAGTGTTATGTGTTATGTAATATAATGTAGAGCTGTCTCTGGGAGGTTTTGATCCCATGCACTGTTTCACTGAATTTTTTTTCTTTTTTATCCACGATTTAGCTTTTTTTTTTTTCCCCTCCAGAGATTGAAGGTGATTTATAAGTGAGAAACTAAAGGGTCAGAAAAGTACTGAAGAGGCTTCTACCTTATACCTTAGACTTATATTCGTGGATGTAGCTTCTTAATTAATATCATTTATCATATAAATTAGGCTCAGTGATAATGCTTATTATAGTTACCTAAAGGGCCACATTGGGAATTCATCATATTAAAATAATGTTAAACCTGATGTTACTATGTAGGTGAAGGTAAGACTTCTCCACTCCTCATTTCCTAACTAGAAAAACAGTGGTCTGTCCTATCTATGCAACTTATGCTTTGCATAGAAGTCATTCAGAGTTCAACATTGTTTCTGTGAGGAAAATATTTTAGAATTGATACAGTTTACTAAATAGTTCTATTTTTTGTAGGTAATGTGGACTGAACTGCCATGTAAAAATTTTCATCTTCTTCTCTGCTGTGCTATTCTGGAATCAGAAAAGCAGCAAATAATGGAAAAGCATTATGGCTTTAATGAAATACTAAAGGTAGTTATTCTTTTAATTTAGATTTTAATATTTTGGCACTTTCCTTTGTTTGGTGGTACCAGTATACAAAACATTTCCCTGGAGCTTTATTGAATCCCTTGAGTAAAACTTAAATTATATCAATAACACTTAATATGAAACTAACTCTGAGAATGACAGTTCACTGAATACATACTGGCCAGTTATTTTTACCTGGCTAATTAGGAAGAAAAGGAAATTCAACAAATGCTCTTTTATGTAGTTTAGTTTTCTTAAAAGAAAAAAACGTCTTTTGCTTATAACTTTAAGATAACAGACTTGGGACAGCTGCTGGATGTAATGTTCCATAAGCTTATTAGCTATTCTTTAACTTTAAAACTGAAATATATATTGAATTTCCTGCTTATTTGTAGTATGTGAATACTTTTATTTTAAGGTTTTTTTATCTGCAATGAAATATAACTGGTAATAAATTGTTTAAATAGTAGAATATAATAGTGCTTTTAGTTTCAATTATCATTTTATTTTATGGATTCATTTTAGCATATCAATGAATTGTCCATGAAAATTGATGTGGAAGATGTACTATGCAAGGCAGAAGCAATTTCTCTACAGATGGTAAAATGCAAGGTATGCAGTGTTTTCAGTAATTGTAAGGTTTTTTTATTTGTATGCTTTTGGTGGGCTGAGGTCAAGAAAGAATTTTTCTTTGTAGAAGTAAGATAAATGGCAGTTTTAGCAAGTTGAAGGCAGGCATCAGGCATTAGCTAGGATTTTACCATTATGGATTTATCACACTTAATTGAAAACAGTCGATTAATTATGCTAGATAAGAAACATAGTACAGCAAAATGGCAAAAATAGTGAAAACATTTCTGCAACAACTAAAGAGGCTGTAGAATTTAAGTATTGATGATGTATTATCCAGTCTGAATACAGACTAGGACCTTATATTAAATGTGGTATCCCCAATAAAGAGAGATGCTAATCAGAAATAATTAAATGAATAGTATTTAGTCCGTGTCTTTACAACTGTATCAGGCTCTTAGTACTTTCTAAAAACAAGGCAAATTTGGTGTATTATGATCTGAATTCAAACCAAATCATTCTTCTGATGTATTTTGGCTTTTGCATTTTTATGAGCTTTCCTATTTGGTCTTTGTGTCTTTTTTTTTTTTTTTTTAAAGATTTTATTTATTTATTTGTCAGAAAGAGAGAGAGAGAAAGCACACAATCAGGCAGAGAGGAAGGCAGAGGCCGAGAGAGAGGCAGGCTCCCTGCTGAGCAAGGAGCCCGATGTGGGACTCGATCCCAGAACCCTGGGATCATGACCTGAGCCGAAGGCAGTGGCTTAACCCACTGAGCCACCCAGGTGTCTTTGTGTCATTTGTTCATGGTTCCAAATACTTCTTTTGGTTCACTTCTACAAACATTTATTTGATAGCTAATCTGTTCAAAATAGGTCAGTGAAACACATTTCTTTAAGGAACCTTGTGCATTAAGGGAGAAAGATGGTGTAAATAAGATCTCATTTAATAGCTAAGATTCTATAATAACAGGGAGAATGAAATAAATGCTAAATATTAGAAAACCTATGTTTGTGGGAGTGGTAGGGTGGGGTGGAGAGTGACTGACTTGGGAAAGAAGATCACAGAACTGCTTATGAAAAAAGGGTTAGGATTGCATTTGGAGTGGAGAAGGAAGTTGTGAGAAGATATATAACAATCATACTGTTAGAATAAATGTTCAGACTCTGGAATCAGTGTAGTCTTAAGGAGAAGTGTTATTTCGTGATTACTTTTCCTCAATAGTGAAAGATGGTGTTGTGTTTCATTTTTCATATTTAGGAATTACCACAAGCAGTTTCTGAGATCCTGGGACTTCAGGACAGTGAAGTTACAACACCAGATTCAGACACTGGTGAAGATGAAAATGTTGGCATGACTAGTCCTACATCTACATTTCAGAGTGACTCCTTGCCTGTACTTGCTACCAGTGGAGCCAGAGATGACAACCTAACACAGACATCAGTGTCCCCAAATGTTAGCAGATTAACACCTGCATGATCATTCTTCTTGCTTAGTTTTCGAAGAGACATTCTGTTGCAACCTTTTTCAAGTACTTGAAAGGTGGAAATTTAAAATCTTGGTATTGATCATGCTTTAAGGTTTGTGGAAAGAAAGTGTACTGATGTTCTTGCATTAAAGCTTTACAAAGATTTAAACTAATTATTTTTGTAGTTACTTCTACCAAATAGCCTTTCCTTTTCAATAACATTCCTTAGTATTTTTATAGCCAAGTACATTTTATTTTCTTGCTGATGAACTGGAATTGGATAAATATTACAAGTGGATGAGTTGGAAATTATGCACTTTGAAAAACATTCACTTTGTTTACTCTAAGTTTAGTGGGTTTTGGATTTGATTAAATTAAATGTTGGGCCTTTCATAGCATTCTAAGCTGAGATGTAGATTGTGTTACCCAAGTGATAAGATAAAAGAATTTGTTTTTCTCTATTGTTTACAACAATACTCAGCTTAAATATTTATGCTGGTTGAATGTGATTTAAATTGGATATTTTCATCAATGCAATTTAATGTGTAGATAAAAGAGCTATTTCAACCATAATAAGTGGATTGGCAGTATATTTTTTACATTGACGTTTTCTTCACTTGTATATAAAAACTATATAAGTACTTATTTATGAGTATAAGAAAGGATAGGCATATTTTCGTTAACTGAATAAACTTGACTATTGATTTGTATAACCTGATTTGACAAAAGTAATGCATAGCTTCAGTATGAGATCTTTTTCAAAACTATTTTCTTAATCAACATTTATTTCATGGGACTACATTCAACCCTGTATCTGGTGTAATTTTAAAATTAATTGCTTGTAATCCTCACTTTACTAATAATGTGTTTATTATCTTTCCTAATAATGCATTAACTGATTAATCAGGTCTTTAAATTTTTATAAAATGCTCTTTGCAAAAAGCTTATGTCAGAAATTTCAGTATACTATCACGAGTCTCAAAATAATACTTTTTTGTATATGAATGAAGCTGTTTTTACCATGCAGTGTTGCATGATTTTAAGTTATGTGGAATTAACATAACTGATTCCGTTTTAATTGTAATTTGTTAACTCCTGTACATATCATTAAAATAAATTTGAAGTTAAAGTAGTGTTTTCAGTTAAATTATACTTAGAAGTAGTCTGATAGTTCTTCATTGGAAGAAAAAAATCCAAGATGGTCCCCAGCACATTTTTTATTTTTATATGATTGAAACAATCACTGGAATGAGTTATGGACATGAGAAAGAAACACGACCCTTTTATAACCAAAAGCAAATTTTCATCACTGTGGGCTTGGGCATAGTGTTGTCTTGGAGGATGTAATTGTCTGACTTCGGAAAGCAACTTCCTATAATTGATGTTAATAATATAAAAGTTACGCAGTTCTGAAATGGTCCAGGAGACAGATTTTTTTTTTCCTCCAGAAAACTGGGGAACCAAATGAACTTTTTTCCTACTTGAGTAGGAATCTGACAATCATGACCGTTGAACCATTAGATTTTAGTTTTTTAATATCATATGTGTGTTATCTTTCATCAGTTAATAATGAGTAAGCCTGTTTAGACAAAAACGTAAACTGATCAGACACTCGGCATCTCCAGTCTTTCATTTCCTGCTGTTCAGGAAATTGCTTAGAACATCTTGATGTCCTTCTTGTTCTTCCTGGACAGGGGCTTTGGAGGAGTTTTTTCCCCACTATGTAATGTCATATCTACTTCAGAGTTTAAAAAAATCTTAACACATTTAGTAACTTGAACTTTTGTCAAGTTTTATTATAAAACTACTTGTTAAAACATACTGAAGAGTCTGAATTTCTGTCTAGCTCATTTTTGATGGGGAAGTAATAATACAGCACAGTGCTAGATAAAGTCTTAATGAGAGTCTACAAAATCCAGTTAGCAAATTCTATATAAACTTGAGTTACTGAGATTGCTAAAACAGGTAAGTCAGGTAAATTGGTTAGCCTAACTTCTTAAAGATTTATTTATTTCAGTTTTCACAAGATGTTCTGTTCGTACCCTGATAACATGTATAATAATATGCTTTATAATGTAATATTTAATGTTAAAATTTAAGTAATTCCTAATTTAACTGAGAGCCTGTGGGAAGCCTCTTTGCATTTAAGAACATCCCTATCTTGATTGTCTCATGCGCCTAGGACTCTTCTATCTCTTTGTATGTTAGGAACTTTAGTCTTGGTGATGACTAGAGCTTTTTTTGAATAAGGAAAAGAGCATTTTGGAATACATAGTTATTCTTGCTGAACCTGACCTTTCCAAAGATTTTATAGATGCGAACTAATTCTTATGGGATATTCATGTAATTATGTCCATCACTAAAGGTAGTTTATATAAAGTAACCCAGAACGTTTGTTGAAGAACTTAAAACTTTACCCGACTTGTATGTTACTTTGTAACCAGGTAATATCCTTCTAGCTTGGATTTCTTTACTTTCAGAGGATGTATGAACCTCTTACTATATTTGAAGTTTTGTATGCATATTTTTGCAGACAGGTCACATTGTTTTCTCCCAAGCATCCAGATGGTTCCCTGAAGTTAGAGAACTGCCATTATATATTGTATTTTATAGGGTAACATTTTGACTTACTGTCAGGTAGACCAGTCCCTGAGTTTTAAAAAAGTAGTTTCTTGATTTTCTAAGGTGGATCTGCCCTGGTTTGGGCCACCATTTTTAGTATAAAGTGATGATAGTTGTCATGGCCTATTTGAGGTAGACTTCCTTTTCCATTGTACATTTTGAAGAGAAACGTCCAGTATTACTTCGTTTCTAAACATGAAACAGGATTAAATTTAAAATGAAATCTGAGGTTTCCATCAGTATCTAATGTCATTACCTGATACCAAACATCTGTTCTTATCTGTACTTTTAATGTGAATACACTGCCATATGAATAATGCAATGTCTGTGACCTGTTCTCCTCTTGGGTTCTTATAATATGGGGATTTTAACTTGTAGATATTTGAGTATTGTTCTGATTACAAATAATTTTCTGTCTTGTAAACAGAGTCCTGTTTTTTAGGTTATCCATCTTGACATAGAGAAAAACATTGTGTTGCTCTTAGCAAAGGTAGGGTGGGGTAGGGCAATTAGACTGGACATACTTCTATAACTTTTTAGATATCCAAAGCACTTTTACACTATTTACAAACTCACTGTAAAGAAAAGCTGATTACAATCACAATCTTTTTCTCTAACAACTATCAGGAATCAGAAATATCATATTTGCTTAAATTAAGAATTGGAATGTTAGAATAGTAGGGGGCCAGCTATTATTCCTTCCCAAATATCTATATGGTATATTGCTTCTTATCTATGTGGGAAAGAAAACAGAATGAAAGAACATTCCAATAAGCTTAGCTGTGATCAATGACCAATCCGTTTGTGGTTCAGCTTTTTTAATTAAGAAGATGTATTAACCTCAGAGATGGGCTTTTGCTGTGATAGTCAATAAATAGATGTTTCCAACACCACACTAGTCCGATGTGGGGCATGAGACCCAATGGGTTAGTAGACTGCCTTAAAAACACAAATAGGGCTGTTTGTAGATTGTTTTAAATGTTGTATGGCCTGATTGTACAAGGGACTAGAATCTCTTTGATGAGTGTTACAGGCTCACTTTGTAAAGAAAATTGCTCTCCAGTGGAGAAGCCATCAAGGTACTTCTCAGTGCTCAGCAGTTACACTGTATGCTGCTGTCACTGTTGGGCACAACTATGCAGGATACACCCAGAGGAAATTTGGGCCACATGCTTTTTGTTAGCTGAGTCAAGTGTTAAATGAGCCAAATGGAGTATTTGCTGACTAGGAAGTCATTAGCAGTTAGCAGCATCTAACCCAAATAGACAACATGAAGACCAAATTGTTACATTTTCTGAGTAAAATTGTTTAAGTACTTTTACTTTTTGTGCTCGTAATAGACAAGCTATTAGAAACACATAGATGCTCCTATATCCTCTTCCAGAAAAAGGAAAAAAGTCAAGATACATTCTTTTACACCTATCAGGGTGTAAAGAAGTCTAAGAACTGAATTTTGTTAAATTGCTCAATTCAACTTCTGAATAACTTTGGGACAAATCCTTATTTCCTTTTGGTTTACAGAGCTTTTAAGGATTCTATATAAAGGCTAATGGACTTCCTAAAGGAGGGGAAATCCAGTCTTCTGGCTCTCGGTAGCTTCCTTCACGTCCTGTTACCTGGTTTTCCAATTAGCCTTTAAATTTTGGTGTTTAGTATGACTCATGCCAAAATTTTACTGATGGGTGAGAATAGAGGGGAGCAGAATCCTTTTCCATAGATATTTCATAACTAAGAAGGGTGACAAAAGAAACCCTAGCTTCATAAACTAGGACTTACAGAATGGGTAGGTTAGCCTTGGCATAGGAACATCTTTTCTTAGGGAATAATGCATAAGCTGGTAGCCAGCAGATTGAATTCAAGTGATGGGATGTTAGGGCCATCACAGCCTCAGCAGGGTACTTTCCCTAATCTATTCCCTTGGTCCTAACAGGGACCAAGGGAATGTCTCATTCCAGACATGAGACCCTAGTTCCCTTCTTTCTCTTTTCAAAGAACTTACGGAAAAGGAGAATTTTTTTTAAGTCTATTTAATTTTTTCCCTTTTTTCTCAAAGATTTTCATTTATTTGACACAGAGAGAAAGAACATAAGCAGGAATAGCAGGCAAAGGGAGAGGGAGAAGCAGGCTTCCCAAGGAGCAGGAAGCCTGATGCAGGACTTGATCCCAGGACTCTGGGATCATGACCTGAGGTGAAGGCAGTTGCCCAACCAACTGAGCCACCCAGGTGCCCCTATTTTATTTAATTTTTAAATTGCTTTATTTCATCATGATGAGAATACTCTCTAATCCCATCACTTATTTCCCCCATCTCCCCACCACCTCCCCTCTGGTAACCATCTGTTCTCTGTAGTTATGAGTCTGTTTCTTGGATTGTCTTTTAACTTTTGCTCTTTTTTTATTTTCATGTTTTAAATTTAAATTCAATTAATAAACATATAATGTATTATTTGTTTCAGAGGTGGAGGTCAGTGATTCATCAGTCTTCTATAATACCCAGTGCTCATTACATCATGTGCCCTTCTTAATGTCCATCACCCAGCCACCCCATGCCCTCACCCTTCCCCTCCAGCAACCCTCAGTTTGTTTCCTAAGATTAAGAGTCTCTTGTGGTTTGTCTCCCTGACTTCATCTTGTTTTATTTTTTCCTCTCTTCCCCTATGATCCTCTGTTTTTAAAAAATTTTGTTCAAGTTCCACATATGAGTGCAATCATATCATAATTTTCTCTAACTTAATTCTGCTCAGCATAATACCCTCTAGTTCCACCCACATTGTAGCAAATAGCAAGATTTTTTTTTTTTAAAGATTTTATTTATGTATTTGACAGCGAGAGAGACAGCGAGGGTGGGAACATTAGCAGGGGAAGCAGGAGCGGAAGAAGCAGGCTTCCTGCTGATCGAGGAACCCAAGGTGGGACTCGATCCCAGGACCCCAGGATCATGACCTGAGCAGAAGGCAGACACTCAACGACTGAGCCACCCAGGTGCCCCAAGATTTCATTTTTTGATGGCTGAGTAGTATTCCATTTTGTTTCTTAAATTCCACATATGAGTGAGATCATAAGGTATTTGTCTTTCTCTGACTTATTTTGCTTAGCATTATACTGTAGCTCCATCCATGCAAAAGTAAGCAAAAGTAAGATTTCTTTTTATGATTTTATTTTTATGGTTGAGTAATATTCTATTGAATATATATGCCATGTCTTTTTTTTTAAATTTTAAATTTTTAAATTAACGTATAATGTATTATTAGCCCCAGAGGTACAGGTCTGTGAAACATCAGGCTTACACATTTCACAGCACTCACCATACCACATACTCTCCCCAGTGTCCATAACCCAACCACCCTCTCCCTACCTCCCTCCCCCTGGCAACCCTCAGTTTGTTTTGTGAGATTAAGAGTCTCTTGTGGTTTATCTCCCTCCCGATCCCATCTTGTTTCATTTTTTCCTTCCCTACTCCCCAAACTCCCCACTTTGCCTCTCAAACTCCTCATATCAGGGAGAGCATATGATAATTGTCTTTCTCTGATTGGCTTATTTTGCTAAGCCCAATACCCTGTAGTTCCATCCACATCATTGCAAATGGCAGGATTTCATTTCTTTTGATTGCTGCATAGTATTCCATTGTATATATATACAACATCTTCTTTATCCATTCATCTGTTGATGGACATCTAGGTTCTTCCATTGTTTGGCTATTGTGGACATTACTGCTATAAACATTCAGGTGCATGTGCCCCTTTGGATCACAACGTTTGTATCTTTAGGGTAAATACCCAGTAGTGCGATTGCTGGTTATAGGGTAGCTCTATTTTCAACTTTTCAAGGAACCTTCATGCTGTTTTCCAGAGTAGCTGCACCAGCTTGCATTCCCACCAACAGTGTAGGAGGGTTCCCCTTTCTCTGCATCCTCGCCAGCATCTGTCGTTTCCTGACTTGTTAATTTTAGCCATTCTGACTGGTGTGAGGTGGTATCTCATTGTGGTTTTGATTTGTATTTCCCTGATGCCAAGTGATGTGGAGCACTTTTTCATGTGTCTGTTGGCCATCTGGATGTCTTCTTTGCCGAAATGTCTGTTCATGTCCTCTGCCCATTTCTTGATTGGATTATTTGTTCTTTGGGTGTTGAGTTTGATGAGTTCTTCATAGATTTTGGATACTAGCCCTTTATCTGATATGTTGTTTGCAAATATCTTCTCCCATTCTGTCAGTTGTCTTTTGGTTTTGTTGGCTGTTTCCTTTGCTGTGCAAAACTTTCGATCTTGTTAAAAGTCCCAATAGTTCATTTTTGCCCTTGTTTTCCTTGCCTTTGGTGATGTTCCTAGGAAGAAGTTGCTGTGGCTGACTGAGGTCGAAGAGGTTGCTGCCTGTGTTCTCCTCAAGGATTTTAATGGATTCCTGTCTCACATTGAGGTCTTTCATCCATTTTGAGTCGAATTTTGTATGTGGTGTAAGGAAATGGTCCAGTTTCATTCTTCTGCATGTGGCTGTCGAATTTTCCCAACACCATTTGTTGAAGAGACGTTTTTCCACTGGACATTCTTTCCTGCTTTGTCAAAGATTAGTTGACCACAGAGTTGAGGGTCTGTTTCTGGGCTCTCTTGTCCTGTTCCATTGATCTATATGTCTGTTTTTGTGCCAGGACCATACTGTCTTGAGGATGACAGCCTTGTAATAGAGCTTGAAGTCTGGAATTGTGATGCCACCAACTTTGGCTTTCTTTTTCAACATTCCTCTGGCCATTCAAGGTCTTTTCTGGTTCCATATAAATTTTAGAATTATTTGTTCCATTTCTTTGAAAAAAATTGATGGTATTTTGATAGGGATTGCATTAAATGTGTAGATTGCTTTCGGTAGCATAGACACTTCTTTCACAGTATTTGTTCTTCTAATCCATGAGCATGGAACATTTTTCCATTTATTTGTGTCTTCCTCAATTTCTTCTGTAAGTGCTTTATAGTTTTCTGAGTACAGGTTCTTTGCCTCTTTGGTTAGGTTTATTCCTAGGTATCTTATGGTTTTGGGTGCAATTGTAAATGGGATTGACTCCTTGATTTCCCTTTCTTCTGTCCTGTTGTTGGTGTAAAGAAATGCAACTGATTTCTGTGCATTGATTTTATATCCTGACACTTTACTGAATTCCTGTACAAGTTCTAGGAGATTTGGAGTGGAATCTTTGGGGTTTTTCCACATAAAGTATCATATCATCTGCAAAGAGTGGTAGTTTAACTTCTTCTTTGCCGATTTGGATGCCTTTTATTTCTTTTTGTTGTCTGATTGCTGAGGCTAGGACTTCTAGTACTATGTTGAATATAAATGGTGATAATGGACATTCCTGCTGTGTTCCTGACCTTAGTGGAAAAGCTGTCAGTTTTTCTCCATTGAGAATGATATTTGCTGTGGATTTTTCATAGATGGCTTTGATGATATTGAGGTATGTACCCTCTATCCCTACGCTTTGAAGAGTTTTGATGAAGAAAGGATGCTGTACTTTGTCAGATGCTTTTTCAGCATCTATTGAGAGTATCATATGGTTCTTGTCCTTTCTTTTATTAATGTATCTTATCACATTGATTGACTTGTGGATGTTGAACCAGGCTTGCAGCCCTGGAATAAATCCCACTTGGCCATGGTGAATAATCCTTTTAATGTGCTGTTGGATCCTATTGGCTAGTATTTTGGTGAGAATTTTCGCATCTGTGTTCATCAAAGATACTGGTCTGTAGTTCTCTTTTTTGATGGCATCTTTGTCTGTTTTTTGGGATCAAGGTGATGCTGGCCTCATAAAATGAGTTTGGAAGTTTTCCTTCCATTTCTATTTTTTAGAACAGTTTCAGAAGAACACGTATTAATTCTTTAAATGTTTGGTAGAATTCCCCTGGGAAGCCATCTGGCCCTGGGCTTTTGTTTGTTTGGAGATTTTTGAAGACTGTTCAAATCTCCTTACTGGTTATGGGTCTGTTCAGGTTTTCTATGTCTTCCTGGTTCAGTTTTGGTAGTTTATACGTCTCTAGGGATGCATCCATTTCTTCCAGATTGTTAAATTTGCTGGCATATTGTTGCTCATAATATGTTCTTACAATTGTTTGTATTTCTTTGGTGTTGGTTGTGATCTCTCCTCTCTCATTCATGATTTTATTTATTTGGGTCCTTTCTCTTTTCTTTTTGATAAGTCTGGCCAGGGATTTATCAATCTTATTCTTTTGAAGAACCAGCTCCTAGTTTCGTTGATTTGTTCTACTGGGTTTTTTTGTTTCTATTTCATTGATTTCTGCTCTGATCTTTATGATTTCTTTTCTCCTGCTGGGCTTAGGCTTTCTTTGCTGTTCTTTCTCCAGCTCCTTTAGGTGTAGGGTTAGATTGTGTGTTTGAGACCTTTCTTGTTTCTAGAGAAAGGCTTGTATCGCTATGTATTTTGACTGCCTTTGCTGTATCTCATAGATTTTGAACAGTTGTGTTTTCATTATCATTTGTTTCCATGAATTTTTTCAATTCTTCAATTTCCTGGTTGACCCATTCATTCTTTAGTAGGATGCTCTTTAGTCCATGTATTTGGGTTCTTTCCAAATTTCCTCTTGTGATTGAGTTCTAGCTTCAGAGCATTGTGGTCTGACAATATGCAGGGAATGATCCCAAACTTTTGGTACTGGTTGAGACCTGATTTGTGACCCAGGATGTGATCTATTCTGGAGAATGTTCCATGTGCACTAGAGAAGAAGGTGTATTCTGTTGCTTTGGGATGGAATGTTCTGAATATATCTGTGACATCCATCTGGTCCAGTGTGTCATTTAAGGCCTTTATTTCCTTGTTGATTTTTTACTTGGATGATGTGTCCATTTCTGTGAGGGGGGTGTTAAAGTCCCCTACTATTATTGTATTACTGTTTATGTGTTTTTTTTAATTTTGTTATTAATTGGTTTATATGGTTGGCTGTTCCCATGTTAGAGGCATAGATATTTAAAATTGTTAGATCTTGTTGGACAGACCCTTTAAGTATGATATAGTGTCCTTCCTCCTCTCTCTCTCTCTCTCTCTCTTTTTTTTTCTCTCCTCTCTTATTATAGTCTTTGGCTTAAAATCTAATTTATCTGATATAAGCTTTGCCACCTCATCTTTTTCTGTCCATTAGCATGGTAAATTGTTTTCCACTCCCTCACTTTAAGTTTGGAGGTGTCTTTGGGTCTGAAATGAGTTTCTTATAGACAGCATATCGATGGGTCTTGGTTTTTATCCATTCTAATACCCTGTGTCTTTTGATTGGGGCATTTAGCCCATTTACATTCAGGGTAACTATCGAAAGATATGAATTTAGTGCCATTGTATTGCCTGTAAGGTGACTGATACTGTATATTGTCTCTGTTCCTTTCTGTCTGTTACTTTTAGGCTCTCTCTTTGCTTAGAGGACCCCTTTCAATATTTCCTATAGGGCTGGTTTGGTGTTTGCAAATTCTTTTAATTTTTGTTTGTACTGGAAGCTTTTTATTTTTCCTTCTATTTTCACTGACAGCCTAGCTGGATATAGTATTCTTGGCTGCATGTTTTTCTCATTTAGTGCTATGAATATATCAAGCCAGTCCCTGCCAGGTCTCTGTGGATAGGTCTACTGCCAATCTAATATTTCTGCCATTGTATATTACAGACCTCTTGTCCCGGGCTGCTTTCAGGATTTTCTCTTTGTCACTGAAAATTTTAAGTTTTACTATTAGATGATGGGGGTGTGGATCTATTTTTATTGATTTTGAGGGGAGTTCTCTATGCCTTCTGGATTTTGATACTTGTTCCCTTCCCCAAATTAGGGAAGTTCTCTGCTATAATTTATTCCAATATACCTTCTGCCCCCCTTTTTCTTCTCCTGGGAACCCAATTATTCTAATATTGTTTCGTCTTATGGTATCACTTATCTTTCAAATTCTCCCCTCATGGTCCAGTCATTGTTTATCTCTCTTTTTCTCAGCTTCTTCATTCTCCATCATTCGGTCTTCTATATCACTAACTCTCTCTTCTGCCTCATTTATCCCAGCAATAAGAGCCTTCAGTTTTGAATGCACCTCATTACTAGCATTTTTTAGTTATTTTAGTTATTTGACAGAGATACAGTGAGAGAGGGAACACAAATGGGGAATGGGAGTGGGAGAGGGAGAGGCAGGCTGCCCACTGAGCAGGGGGCCCAATGTGGGGCTTGATCCCAGGACCCTGGGATCATCACCTAAGCTGCTAGCAGATGCTTAACAACTGAGCCACCCAGGCACCACTGCCTCCCAAAATTTTAAAGAAAGAAAAACTTATATATATACAAAAATATGGGCAAACATGATGTAGGGATGGAATATGACTGTAAAGATGAAAATTTAAAAAGATTTTTAAAAAAGATTTTATTTATTTGACGGAGAAAGAGAGATCACAAGTAGGCAGAGAGGCATGCAGAGGGGGTGGGGGAAGCAGGCTCCTTGCTGAGCAGAGAGCCTGATGTGGGGCTTGATACCAGGACCCTGAGACCATGATCTAAGCTGAAGGCAGAGGCTTAACCCACTAAGCTATCCAGGCACCCCAAAAATTAAAAAAGATTTTGAAAAATGAATTGATAAGTTCGTTGAAAGAAGGGGGGAAAAAAGGAGAGAATGTGATCAGGCTGGAGACTAGAACAAAGCCACAATCTATATTTAGGATATATTTTGGTCTGTTAGAAGAAACTGTATCCCAAAATTTTAAAGAAAGAAAAACTTTTATGTATAGAAATTATAAAGTTAAATACAATGAAAGGATAGAATATGACTATAACAATGAAAATTTGAAAAAAGATTTTTTAAAAGGTATGGATAAGATAAAATAGTTCAAAAAAGTTAAAATAGGAAAGAGGAAAAACTAAAGAATAAGAAAAAAATAAAATTTAAAAAATTTACTTTGAAAGACTAAAGAATCATGGGCAAAAAGCCATGATTTCTATGTGCAGTATTCCCATGGCTCTTAAGTTTTGCAGTTCTCATTGAACGCTGAACTTGGTCTTGGCTGGATGTTCTTGTTGATCTTCTGAGAGAGGGGCCTGTTGCAGTGATTCTCAAATGTCTTTGCCTGAGGCGGAACTGCACCACCCTTGCCAGGGGCCAGGCTAAGAAATCTGTTTAGGTTTGCTCTTGGAGCTTTTGTTCCCTGAATGCTTTCCATACAGCTTTGGAGAATGGAATGAAAATGGTGGCCTCCCTATCTCCAGCCCAGAGGAGAAAAGCACTCAATCACTCCCGTGTCCCTGGTCTCTGGCCGCACTCCACGTTCACCTGGCCTGTGATGGAACGTTTCTATCTCTGGTGCTGTTTGGAGTCTCCAAACCCAGCAGATTCCTGCTGTGAGCTCCTGTGCCACCTTCCTCTGGGGGAAGAAGGTGAGTCTCCCCAGATCTGCCACTTGTGGGGTCCCTGCTCGAAGAACAGTGGTCCGACTATGCCTTGGATCATGGTTTAAGGTAACCCCAAGCTGAAAGTCCACTCCTCAGCTATCTCTGTAACTGTTTCCCCACTCCAATACCTGGGTGCTCTGCCACACTCAGGCACCCCCAGTCTTTCTGTGATGCAAGGGACCTGAGACCACGCTGTCCCTGGGAGGGCTCCACCCCCACTTAGCTTCTGGAGCTACCTCCCTCAGTGGAGCAGACTTCTAAAGTTCCGATTTTGTCCTCTGCTACTCTACTGCTTGCTGGGAGCTGGCCCCTCCCCCCACAGTCTATCTTCCCCTTTGTCACCTTGGATTCATTTCTCTGTACATCCTGCCTTCCAGGAAGTGGTCACTTTTCTGTTCCTAGAATTGCTGCTATTCTTTTCTTTGATCTCTTGTTGAGTTTGTAGGTGTTCAGAATGGTTTGATAACTATCTAGATGAATGCCTGAGACCTGATGAAATTTAGGTCTCCTACTTCTCTGCCATCTTGCTTCTCCCCAGCATACCCTATTTTTCTTGTTATTTATCACCAATTCAAAGTTCCTTAGTCATAATTTAGAGTTACATACCTATGTAAAGACAAAGTATGAATCAATAGGTGGTACTTCTGGACAAATAGTATAGCTTGGTTGAGGCATTTTTTTCTTCAAGGAGCTCAAGGTGGCTTAGAGTAGGTTGTGGATGCTTTCGTCACCTCCTGCTTCATAAGGTTCATGCTGCAGACATAGGATTTATCCTATAAGCTCTTGGAGTCAGACGTCAGAAAAAAGATTCAGTCAAAGTGATTGAATTGTTCATACTAGAGAATGTCCACTGTCCTTAGGAATGGGCAACCAAAAAATTAAGCTACCTGGATAAGAGCACAGGTTTTGAAGTCTGGTGGTCATGGATTTGAGACCCGGCTCAGATGCTTCCTAGTTTTGTGACCATAACTATTCTCTCTGAACCCTCTGTTTCTCATCTGTAGGTGATGATAATACCCCAGTAGTGAGGAGTAAATGGAAAACAACATTTACACAATGTTTAATATGGTGTTTAATATGGTATATTAATATGGTATATTATTTAATGTGGCATGATTAAGCATTGATAAATGTTATCATTGTTAACTGATGACAACCAAATAGAGATTGCCACAGGTTGCCTTTTTTAATCTTAAAGGTCTGTGATTTATTTTTTTTTCCCCAAAACATACCTTCCTACAGGAATAGCCTTGGGGCACCATGTGGTGTGTTTCCCACTGACTGAGGTTACGTTGAGTTTAAATCTTGAACTATGTGTTCTGGTTTCATCTGAGTCCCTGCCTCACTGACTCCAAAATAAAGCACTATCTCCTCTGTGCTTCAGTTCTGTCCTCTTGTTCAAATTGTGCATAAATGTGTTCATCTTATCAATCTCCCTTTGTGAAAGTTGTTACAAAAATGTAGTAAGAACACCAGTGTATGATATTTCTCATATTTTGCTTATTAATGAAGTCTGAGAACTCTCAAGTTAACCCTCAATGTAGCAAATACAGCAATCATAAAAATTAAAAACAATCACAAGGCCTGTCTGCCGTAAGCATTTTTAGTAGTATGGGAAATTACAGTGTCTATTTAACAGTGAACATTTTATCAGGGAACAAATTGATGCCTAAGGTGGTGGGCTGCTGTTTTAGGTTATTTTTCAGCATTAGGTCAGTTCAGTCAGACTGATAGCAAATTGTCTTTTGTGATTTAATTTCAGATTATATTGTTTAGATATTTGGTGGGTTTAGACAACCTCCTTGCAAAGTTTAAATAGAACTTTATCTTTGTATATATTTTTCTCCCCTCGAAAAGATAGTTTCTGTGGTATTCAGGGGTACCCAATAGGAATAAACACATTTCCATTGTGTTATCAATCCCTTCATCTGGTGTAATATGAGTTGAAGTGGTGGAGGCCACTTGTGGGGTATTTGGAAATTTTCTTCATGTGAGCACAAGAGCATCACTCATGTTGACTATCATGATATCAATTTTATGAAGACTCAAAGGGTAGAATGAGGTTTTGTAAGATTTCAGTTGAACCTATGACTATTTTTTCAGACTGCTGGCTTTTTTTTTTTTTTTTAATCCTTCTATAGATATTTAAAGTACCAGATAGATGGCTGCTTCAGGCTATGTATATAATGTTTGTTTGTGAATACCTTGAAAAGAAAATGGTGGTGTGTATGGGCCTGGTTGGGCTTCCTAAGACTTATCTCATTTCCTTTTATTGATAAATTACTACTAAACCAAGGAACTACTTTAGTTACGGTATAAATTTATACTGGCATGGTATTCATATGGTTCAGTTGGAGGAACTAGGAATGGATGGTACTGACAAGGAACAATTCCTACCACAGAACCTGAAGTTCACCCTGTAAGATCTAGGAGTCAAAGTCAATGGGAAAAAAATCCAACCAAACTGATTATTAGGTTGGTTTTGTGCTATAAAGTTCAGCCTTTTCTTTTGCTTTGTTCAACATGAATTGAAGCACAAAAGGCATACATCATGTGACATAAACTTGATACACTGGAATGATGGCTTAAAACCCAAACAACAAGTTATTTAAGGGAAAGAAATCAGACTTTTGTTGGTTTCCAATTTTGACATAGTCACTATTGATTCTCTTTCAGTTATCTCCATGCTTTCCCATTCCATTTCTTTTCTTATCCTTTCTTTTCTTTTTAAGATTTTATTTGTTTATTTGAGAGAGAGAGAGAGCACAAGCAGGGTTAGGGGCAGAGAGAGAGGGAGAAGCAGACTCCCCTCTGAGCAAGGAGCCGGACCTGGGGCTCAATTCCAGGATCCCAGGATCATGACCTGAGCTGAAGGCAGATGCTTAACTGAGCCACCCAAACACCCATCTGACATTCCATTTTTGTTCTTTAATAACTTCATACCTGCTTTCTTCATTCACCCTGGGGAGTGGCTAGGAGAGCTCTTCCTTACTTTCAGTTTATTTCTTTTTATCATTTCCCCCAACACATTTCTTTGTGTGTCTAAAGCTTCTTTTTCTCTTGATGCCATTGTATTCCTGGATGGCTTTTCATTTGGCCAGAGTGATGGAGGTGAATGGTGAGGGAGAAGTAGGAAGTCCTCAGGTTCTCTCTCATCTTTTGCCTATAAAATTGAAGTATGTGTGTGTAATGGGAGAAGTTGATAGAGTAGTCTGTCCTCCAATTGTGAACTAGGTATAGTCCTTGGTTGCCTTAGTCTATATCACCTTTTCCATATCTTTATCCTGAGAGTCAAAAGCATCTCAGGACCCACTTCTATTTTCAGGTGATTAAAGGATGGCTTATATTATTTCTCCTGTTTTTACAACTGTCTTCAATGAGGACAAATACCTATGTTCAAGACTCACTGATATCCTTAACATAAAACTCACTTAGTTTTGTAGATCTTGTCTCATCTCTCAACTGTTTACTTCCATGACCATTCATGATTACATGTCCCTCTTCACTTGGTAAGATCTTGTATTTGGAGGTCTTCTTATCTGAGATTATCTCATTTTATATGTTCCCACTTCATTTTCCACTTTCTGACATGTGGGCTCTTTTAACTGCTTGGTCCAAACCATCTTATGACTGTTGGCTGCCTTCTTACCATGACTATAAGGACAGCTGCCCCATGAAAACATAGGTGTCCACATCTCTAAAATTTCTTCCAAAGATTCCAAACCAGTGCCCAAGTTTATATCACTCTTGTTTCAGAACCAATGAGGGATAGGGAAGAAATAACTGACATTTTGAGCATCTAATATCTATCAAACACTGTGGTAAGCACTGTAAACACATCCAATTTAATCGACATAACAGTCCTATAAAATGTAAATATTAATCACCCTATATGACAGAAATGGAAGCTGAGAAACGAAGTAACATGTCTTCAAGTATGGCTAGGTAAGTGGCCAAGCTAAGATTTAAACTCAGGTTTATCCAAAACCAATGTCCTATTTTGATGCAGCATAACTTATTTATTTTTTAATGCAGTAACATTTATTCTTAGAGTTTTTTAATTTTTTAATCAATGTCACACATGCACATGGTTTTCACAAGATGTGTTGTTATGAGAAACTTTTTCCTTTACTCCAATTCCTCTTCCCCAGTGGCAAGATTTTCAGCTTTCAGCCGATTCTTTTGGTATTCACTTCTGTATCTCTTGATGCCGTAATATGGTTGTGTTGCTCCTACTTTAATTCTCAGTTTTAAGCATTATCCACTGACTCCCCATCTTGGAAGATGTGGATTTATCCTGTCTTCCCCCCTCCCCAGCCCCTACTATAAACATGCAAACTTCTTTATCTTTGCACCTTCTTATATAGTTGATATCATAATATTGATTAGGTTAAAGCAATTAGCTCAGACAATTTAACCCCAACTTTCATATTCCTTTGGGACCTAATTCCTTTTTTTTTTCTTTTTTTTTTTTAACTTAATGTTTGTCAACTGTGGGCTTCACTGTAGGGTGATCTGATGGCTCCGTTTTGTTGAGATTCTCTAGGTTTTTTCCTTTGCCTGACTGGAGGGTAAATAAATGCCTGCTGGTCAGCCTCCTGAGGTTTGTGAGTCTCTGTGTCCAGCGCATATGTTCATTTCATCTCTCTCCTTTCAGGATGATACCCCTATTCTCAACTCTGTCTGGTGCCTGTCAGTTCAGAGGCCTCTATTTTACCCTGGAGAATAAGCTCCCTTCATTTACTGAGGGCGGGAAGGGAAGTGGATTGGCCCCATAGAATAGGGGAGGAAAATAATAGGGTTTTAAGTGCCTTTAAGAAAAAGCTTTATTAACATATAATTCATAGGCTATAAAAATCACCCTCTTAAAGTATACAGTCCAGTGTTTTCTCATATATTCACAAAGTTGTGCAGCCATCACCAGCATGTAATTTTAGAATATTTCATTACCTTGAAAAGAAACCCCTTAGTAGTCATTCCTCGCCACCCCCCAAAAAAAAACTTCCTTCCAGCCCTTAGCAACCACTAATCTACTTTCTATGTGTCTCTTTGTCTCTTTTTCCCCTCTCTTTTGGCCTCTTGTAGATATTGCATGTAAATGGAACCATAAAATATGTGGTCTTTTGTGACTGGCTTTTTTCACTGAGTATAACATTTTCAAAATTCATTTGCGTTGTTACACATATCAGTACTTCATTCTTTTGTGTTGCCATTTATGGACATACCATGTTTTGTTTTATCTTTTTGTCAGTTGATATTTGAGTTGTTCCCACTCTTGGCTATTATGGATAATGTTGCTATGAACAATCATGTACGGGTTTTTGTGGGGACATATATTTTCATTTTTCTAGGTGTATACCTAAGAGTGGGATTGTTGAGTCATATGGTAACTTTAGGTTTAATGTTTGGAGAAGCTATCAAACATTTTTCCAAAGTGACTACACCACTGCACATATACCTAGGAATAAAACTGCTGGGTCATACAGTAACTATGTTTTAACATTTTGAGAAACTACCAAACTTTTTCAAAATGGCTGTATCGTTTTTCAATCCCACCAACAATGTATGAGGGCTCCAGTTTTTCCATTTCTAACACTTGCGTGTTTTCTATTTTAGCCATCCTAGTGGTTTACAAAACCATGTCTCATTAAGCTTTTTGATTTGCATTTCTCTAATGGTTAATGATATTAAACTTTTTTTCATGTGCATATTGGCCATATATTCTTTGGAGATATGTCTATTCAGATCCTCTGCCCATTTAAAAATTGGTTTGTTTTTTCATTGTTGATTTGTAGGAATTTCTTATAGATTTGGGATACTGTCTCCTATGAGATACTTGATTTGCAAATATTTTCTTCCAAACTGTGGGTTGTCTTTTAATTTTTTTTTTTTTAGTCTTTTAATTTTATTGATGGTGTTCTTTGAAGAATAGAAATTTTGGGAACGCCTGGGTGGCTCAGCTGGTTGAGGATTGGACTCTTGGTTTCTGCTAAGGTCGTGATTTCAGGGTGGTAAGATTGAGCCCCGTATGAGGCTCTCTGCTGGGTATGGAGTCTCCTTGCGATTCTTTCTCCCTCCCTCTCCCTTCCCTCTGCTCCTTGCCCACTCTTGTGTATGCTCTCTCTCTTTCTCTCTCCAATAAATACATAAATAAATAAAATCTTAAAGAAAATGTTTTTCATTTACGAAATCTTATCTATTTTTTCTTTGGTTGCTTATGCTTTTGGTATCATATTTGAGAAACAATTGCCTAACACAAGGTTATTAAGTTATAATCCAGCATTTTCTTCTAAGAGTTTTATAGTTTCAGCTCTTATGTTTAGACCTGTGATCCATTTTGAGTTAACTTTTGTGTATGATGTAAGGTAGGAATCAACTTACTGCTTTTTCTGTGGATATCCAAAGTTTTCACAGAATCGTTTGTTAAAAAGATTGTTCTTTCCCCCATTGAATTGTCTTGGCACTTCAGTTGAAAAGCAGTTGACCATAAACATAAGGGTTTATTTCTGGACTCTAAATTTGATTCTGTTTATTTATATGTCTATCCTTTTGCAGTACCACACTGATTTTGTTACCAGATCCCCAGCACCGGGTTCTTGAGTCTCTATGTCACATAAATGAACACCGAACTCAAGAGAAAGAAAGCAGGCAGGGTTTATTAGAGAGAGCTTGCATACAAAGGAGCCAACAAGAAGAGGAATTTCACTCCCCAAAGGGGTAGTGAGCTAGGCTTATAAAGGCAGTTTTCCAAAGGGTGAGAGGCTGGGAGTGGGGAAGTGCCCTTCAGTCCCATGGTCATTATCTTGTGGTCCTTACTTTTTAGTGGACCCACGACAGTCACAGGATGCTTTTCTTCATTGTCAATGTTCTTTAGGGCTCCTGGAAAATAGAAATACTTTGCAAGCAGGCTTTAAATTGTTACTTCTAATTTTGATCTGACAACTATTACTTCCTAACAGCTGTTATCTCTCATTTGTTCTCTTTCCTAGAAGGAGGTATTTGTCTCCAAGCGAATGGAAACTTTTTTTTCCCCAAAGATTTTATTTATTTATTTGACAGACAGAGATCACAAGTAGGCAGAGAGGCAGGTGGGGGGTGGGCTGGTGGTGGGGAAGCAGGCTTCCTGCTGAGCAGAGAGCCCAAGGCAGAGCTTGATCCTAGGACCCTGGGATCATGACCTGAGCCAAAGGCAGAGGCTTTAACCCACTGAACTACCCAGGCGCCCTGAATGGAAACTTTTAACTCTTGCCTCAGACCAGTAGCTTTACAGGACTTAAGTCCCTCTTGCTGTCCCTATACCATCTTGATTTGATGACTATAACTTTACTAAGTTTTGAAATTAACTGCTTCATGAACAGACTTCCAACCACTCTTTGTCGGTCTCCTCCATTTACTCCCACTTCTAGAGGTGTTTGAACCTTTTGGGGATTCTACAATATAAACTGAGTTGCTTCTTAGTCTTTGATAGCTTAAGGTTTGGCTTTCTCCTGTCTGCAAAGTCTGATCACTCTTCATCTCCTTTTAGCTTTGAATTTCTGTTGATATTGTTTCTTGATTTTATGCTCTTCTTTTGTGCCTTAAAAAAGTAAAGGAAATCTTATACTACCACTCTAGTTGGATTTCTGGAAGGGTCAGAAGTGGTTAAGTACATTCTCAGGAAGAGTCTTTTGATATTGTATATAGATGATCTAGACCTGGGCCTACCCTTCAGCACCCCATCTTTCTAACTCCATAATCTAGGTTTTATGTTCCTCTTTGGCTAAAACTGCACTCTTTAAGGTCAGCAACGACAGTTTCATAGCCAGATCTCATGGTCCTCCTCTCATCCTCATTTCCTTCCTCTACTCTGCTGGATTCGAAACTACTGACCACAAGTCTTTCTTATCTCTTTCCTAAGCCTTCATGCGTCGCTTCCTTTTACTGTCTTGTCACCTGATGGCTTCTTTCTACCTTTAATTGTGAGTGTCTTCAATGGTTTAGTTCCTGGGTTCTCCTGGTTTTAATTTATTTATTCTTAATTTTTTTAATTGTAAAATTTAAGTAAAAATTTAAATAAAATTTACCACCTTCGTCTTTACCATTTTTAAGTGCATGGTTCAGTAGTGTTGAGCGTATTCACATTGCTGTGCAACCAATCTTCCGAAGTTTCTATCTTGTAAAACTGAAACTCTGTATCCCATTGTCCATCTATACCTCATTGTTTTTTCCCTTCAGCCCTTGGTAACCAACATTCCACTTGAGACTGACTATTCAAGATGACTCATGTACGTGGAATCATATAGTATTTGTCTCTTTGTGACTATCTTATTTCACTTAGCATTATATCCTCAAAGTTCATCCATGTTGTAGCATGTGTCAGAATTTCCTTTTTTATGGCTGAATAATATGCCATTGTATGTGTATACCAAATTTTGCTTATCCCCTCATCCATCAATGGACCCTTGGATTGCTTCAGCTTTTGGCTATTGTGAATCATGCTTCTATGAACATGGGTATACAACTATCTCTTTGAGACCCTGCTTTCAATTATTTGGCAAATATGTGTGTATGTGCGTGTGTGTGTGTGTGTGTGTGTGTGTACACGCATCCAGAAGTGGGGCTGCTAGATCATATGGTGATTCTGTTTTCACCTTTTTTGGGGAACTGCCATAGTGCTTTCCATGGCTGCTGTACCAGTTTACAGTTTCCCCAACCGTGTACAAGGGTTTCAGTCTTTCTTTCCTCTTTATTTTTTTTAATTTGTCAGCTAATGTTCACTGATTTACTTTAAACTTTCTATTTCCAGCTATGATCTATTTCCTAAACTCCAGTCCCACATTTATAATTGTACGCTATGTAAAGTTACTTGATATGGGGTTGGGGCATGGGGTAACTGGGTGATGGGCATTAAGGAGGAAGGCATGTGATGTCATGAGCACTGGGTGTTGTATACAGCTGATGAATCACTGAACTCTACCTCTGAAACTAAAAAATACTGTATGTTAATTGGTTGAATATAAATAAAATCAAATTAAATTTAAAAAATAAAAATACAGTAAAGAAATACATGACACAACACTCGTCACAATAGCTGAAAATTTAAAAAAATGCATCAATAAAAAAAATAAAGTCACTTGATAGTACAGTACTGCAGTCAACTCAAATTCCCTGTCCCTAAAATTCCTCTTTTATCCCAAAACTTATTTCTTCTTTGGAAATAATGGAAATGCCACTATTTCCAGCCTTGGGAGCTTGATAGTTTAATCTTTTGCTTATATATGACTTTGCCTTCTTTTTCTGGAGTCATATTCAGTGAGCCTCTAACTCCTTGTTGATTCTCATTTTGACATTCCTTTTTCTACTCATAACTGCCACCATCTAGTTCCAGCTTTTATCATTTTTCCTCCCTCTAACTGGTTGTTTTGCCTAGACTAAATCCCACTAACGTTTCACTTTCATAGGCTATAGTCCCAATACAAAAATAATAAATGCTTCCTCTTCAAATATAATTTTTGAAATCCTAGCATTTAAATTTCCAAATAATCAGTCTTTATCCTGTCTTTCAAATTTTATATTTGTCTTCTGGAAACTTATCTTCTTTTGACTTTTTTCCCCTACCTCTCTGAACTATTTTATTTTTTTTTTAAATTTTCCTTTTTTGGACTTATTTTAAATTGTTTCTTACATTTGGTCAGGATTCTTCTTCTCAGACAACCTACTCTCCATGAGTGAGGCTATACTCACATAAATTCAATTATTTGGCAATACCTTAACTTCTATATCCAGCTTAGGTCTCATTTCTACCATATATCTACCCATATATCTAAGTGGACATATATGGACATTGGACATCTTCACTTGGCCATTCACATGCAATCTGTATAAAATCTAACTTTTAGGAATTTCCTCCTAAATTGCTAGTATTTATGTGTGGTCTAGTTTAATGTATGGCATCTATCATTTACCCAGTTCCACAACTCAGAAACTTCAAAGTTGTTCTGGCATCTTTTTTCCTGCTCCCACATCCAAGTAGAGATGTCCTATGGATCTTACCCCTTGACACCTCTTGTTTTTTTCATGGCATCCTTAATGCCATTGCCTTAATCCTGGTCATCATCTCCTGGCTACATATTTCAGGTCCTAAGTGGTGTATGCCTTCAGTCTCGTAGTCCTCCTCCAAGCTACTGCTTTTCCAAATAACAATGAGGTTATATTATTGACTTGCATGAACCCCTTCCAATTGTTCTCTTTCACCACAGCAGAAGGTGATAAAGTACAAAGCCATTCAGGTTTAGCAGGATTTCATCCTGCTTTCCTCCTCAGCCTTCTTTCTCACCGGGCACCCTTGCCCCAAACCCATATGCCAGCATTGTTGAACAACAGTTCTCTGTATATTTTCTTATATTCTACCTAGAGTAGCCTTCTTTCTGTCTCCCTTTCCATTTTGGTTAACAAACACAAACACTTTTTTGGAAGCTTTTAAACTTTTATTTTATTTATTTAATTTTAAAAAGATTTTATTTCTTTATTTGAGAGAGAGAGAGACAGTAAGAGAGAGAAAGCATGAGTGGTGGGGCGGGGGGAGAGGGAGAAGTAGGCTCTCCACTGGGGAGGGAACCTGAAGCAGGGGCTCAATCCCAGGACCCTGGGATCTGGGACCATGACATGAACCAGAAGGCAGATACTTAACTACTGAGCCAGGCGGCCCTTAAATTTTTATTTTTAAATAACTGTATGGTAAAATCAATTTGTTGTACAGTTCTGTGAATTTTGACATGGATAAATCAGTGTAACCACCACCATAATCAGGATATAAAATACTGCCCCTCAAACACCCTCTTGCTATCCCTTTGAAGTCACACCTTCCCCCACCCACAAACCCTGGCAACTACTGATCAGTTAGTTCTCCATCACTATCGTTTTATCTTTTTGAGAGTGTCCGATAAGTGTACATGACCTTTTAAGCCTGGCTTCTTTCACTTGGCATAATGCCTTTGAGATTCATTTAGGTTGTATATGTTAATAGTTGGTTCTTTTTACTGCTTAGTATATCACATGTTGTGAATATCCCAGTTTGTGTATCCATTCACCCACTGAAGGACATTTGGTCTGTTTCCAGTATTTGACCTTATGAACGTGTGTACAGGTTTTTGTTTGAATATAAGCTCATTTCTCTAGAGTAAATACCCAGAACAAGCTCACTTTAAATATTCAGCTCAGGCAATGCCTCCTAGAAGCCTCTCCTGACTCTTGTAAGGTAGCCTTGAGCACTTTGTGTCTTGTGTTTCTAATGTCTTCTGTAGATAAGTCGATATATTTTGTTTCACTTGTTTATTTGCATGTGTGCTTCTTGCAGCTTTTGTGTGATTTCCTTGAAGGGAGACACTGTATCTCATTCATCTTTACATTGCCAGGACTCAGTTTCAATGCCTAACACAAAATGACCACTTAACAAATTTTGTTGAATTACACATCATCCCAAACCCTATTCTAGCTGAAATTATCTGTGTGTGGTCCCTTTAGCCTACTTATGTTTCCTTGTTTGGAATACTTAAGAGGCTGTAGAATGTAATAGTTGAGAACATGGAGTTTGGAGCCAGACTGCCTGAGTTTTAACTCCTGCTTTTTTAATTGCATGAACGCTTTGGCAAGTTACCTAAATTCTTCATGCCTCAGTGTCTCTTTATATAAAATAAAAATAATAGTTACTGTCTTGCAAGTGTTATTGTGATGATCAATCATGTTTTTACCTAAAAAATTTTCTTAGAGATTGGCAAATACTAAGCACTCAGTAATATTAGTTATTGTTATTATCATTACTTCAAGCAATGTATGTATTTATTTTATTTTTTAATAGAAAGAAGTAGCATGGTTTTGCTAAATGTTTTATTTTTATTTTTTTTTCGATTTATTTATTTATTTGACACACACAGAGAGAGAGATCACAAGTAGGCAAAGCAGCAGCCAGAGAGAAGGGGAAGCAGGCTCCCTGCTGAGCAGAGAGCCTGATGTGGGGCTCCATCCCAGGACCCTGAGATCATGACCTGAGCCAAAGGTAGAAGCGTAGCCCACTGAGCCACCCAGGTGCCCCTTACTAAATTGTTTAGTACAGCACTGGACAATCTTAAAATCCTATATTCTAAACCGCAATCGGTGTATTTAAACTTCACCTTTCTGGAGGCACCTGCCTGGCTCAGCCCATAGAGCAAGTGACTCTCGATCTTGGGGATGTAAGTTTGAGCCCCAAGTTGGATGTAGAGATTTCTTAAAAATAAAATATTTAAACACCCCCCCCAAAAAAAACAACCTTCACCTCCCTATTGTTCATCAGAGCTGATTTTTAGAGGAAATTCTTGCCAAATAATATTTCCAAAATTAGGTCAAATTATAATTATGTCCCCTCAAGATTCCAGAAACAATTAACATCCAGTTAACATTAAGTCATCCATTTTGGTTTTGAAAAAATTTCATCTTATTTTCTGTACAGAAAAGCAGTGCCAGCCCCAGGTTTTGTTTAGTTTTGTAGTCAAACAAGCACATTTGGTCAAGAGTCGTCCATCTTTTGGGAGATTGGTAAAATTTTCCTGTGACATGGTGATTTTTATCACTTACTAAAGTTTTGAGTAGTAAGTACTTCACTTAATCTATGCATTTCAAATTGTCGGGTTTGATCTAGTTACGAGTGGAGAGGAAAAATTCAGTAACCATCAATAATATCAAAGGAATGACTGATATATAGGCATTTAGTTTCCTTTTCCTTCCACGTAGTGAGGAGGATTCTAAGGTTAGTGTCTCAACTATATCTATACAGTGGCTAAATCAAAGCCTTACATTTCCTTTACAGTACAATTGCCTGAACATCACCACATAGCGGCATCACAGGATTGGGAAGCAGTGCCTTTTATGAAAGCCGTCACACACATCCAATCGTAACACATCAGAGCAGAAAACACTGATTAACTCAAAACAAAATGGCTTAAGGATTCAGTAACGCTGATCTTTCTAATTTTCCTCCTTTTGGGAAGAAGGCACAGAACCTTTGAACTCATAGTCACCTAAAGGCTGAGATTAGCTTGCCAGTAGCAGGTCTGAGAGATGAGAGCTAATATCAGGGGACAGATGTTTTGTTTTACGTTTAACACCCCATTATGTATTGTTCTCACCACCCACGCCCAAGCGTCTATTCGACCTATGAAACAGACTGCACCAGAAGCACAGATAACCCCAGGCTTTAGGTCTGTAATCTGATCGTGGCCATCGGCAGCCAGAAATGAATTTCTTTCTAATCAGCTTTCCATCAGTTCCCAGTCATTTATATAAAGGAGCCTGGGGAGAGGACGATTCCCATTGCTCTTTCTTCAGCACCAGGATTTTGGACAGAGCCTGGAGCCTGTTGCTATTCCTCCCCTCCCTTCCTCTCTCCGTCTCCGCGGGCGCGGCTGCTGCCCCGTTAGTACCCCCTGCTGGAGAGAAAGAAAATTACACCGGGATCCATGCAGCCGGCAATGATGATGTTTTCCAGTAAATACTGGGCAAGGAGAGGGTTTTCACTGGATTCAGCGGTACCCGAAGAGCATCAGCTCCTTGGCAGCTTAACAGTGAGTACTGAGTAGCTGGCACTATAGAGGAGTGCCTTTTAAGGTAGCGACTGTCTTATCCTTGCCCCGTGGACACCTGATGTAGAGTAAGCACACGCACACCTCAACTTGTTTCTCTAGCATCTGTCTGTATACCCTGCCTCCCTCCCGTCTGCCTCAGTCTTCCTTCTCTCTCCATAAAGTAAAGTGGGTGTCCTGTTCACTTTGTTCTAAACTGCCTTTCCTCAAAGTTTGTAAGTAGAAAGTAAAAGGAGTTCCTAAACACTAAGAGCAAGAGGTTGTATGAACCATTGTCTTACATCTACAACCAAAAAAAGTGTGTAGGATTTTGAAAGTCCACTTATTATGAGTAGGAACAGGGAGAAGAAATTAAATAGATTTCTATGGTTCCTGCAAGATGATTGTGTCTCTTATACCCTTTCCCAGTTACAAAGCCTGTTCTTTAAACACAGAGGTAATGTTTTTATCTTGTCTATAGGTGCTGATTATTGGGATAAAAGAAAGACTGGTTCCTTTAAAAAGTTTTCCTGCCTTCCTCACTACTCCATTTTTCATTTTAATTACCAGAGTAATGACAGCAATACATGACTTGTTTTAGTATTTAAGGCAGTTTTTTAATTTAAATATTAACAGGAAAAAAGTGAACATTTTGTAGGACTTTAGATCCTACGAAAAATTTGAGCGAATAGTGATGGGATTTAATGAAAAAGACAGTGAACAACAAAAAAATTCAGATTCCTAGTCAAGAAAAATAATGCTCTTTCATTGCTGTAACAGAGTTTACCAAACCAATTACAATTCAGTCTGTATCACAGAAAATTCTATTTTAATATCATAGTTCCAAACATGTGCCGGAAGGTTATATTGTACTGGTGTATTATTATTGCTCAAAATGTTGAAGAGTAATCAGGGCAAGTTTTGTAGAACTGTTTAAATCAATTTGCAGAAATGAGTCCAAAAATGTAAATAGATTTTTTAAATATCTAAACATCATGCATATTTGGATGAGATAGTACACTGAGGAATTTTGAAGTCATAATGAACTGCTAGAAGGAAAACAAAGAACTCAGAGTTATAGTTAATAGATGACCCTTTCATATAAAAAATTCTACTTAAATATAGAAGAGCTGTGTGTTATGTGGTGGGAAGAAGGCAGATGCTGGGAGTGCGGAGACATTTGAGCTTTTAATGACCAAACGTAGTGCCAATGTCTGCATTGTCTTCTTCAAGTCATAACTAATAAAATATTCATTTCCATGATACAAAAATCTAGTGAGTGAGACAATAGGAAAATGTGACACATGTGAAAATAAAGCCAGTGGGGGCATCAGAGGAAGACAGTGGTGAGTCCCTGTTCACTGTGTCCCATATCACATGTCTTTTTCTCAGTTTCATGAGGAAGTGATAGACTGGGTCTGATTGCACTGTGCTACTATTAGCCAGGGAGAAGCTTCTCTGTTTGCTCAAGTCTTTATTTGCATATAAAGAACACAAAAAAAGTACACCTGAACTTTGTCTTTTTTTTTTTTTTTTAAAGATTTTATTTATTTATTTGACAGACAGAGATCACAAGCAGGCAGAGAGGCAGGCGGAGAGAGAGGAGGAAGCAGGCTCTCTGCCGAGCAGAGAGCCCAATGCGGGGCTCGATCCCAGGACCCTGGGATCATGACCCGAGCCGAAGGCAGCGGCTTAACCCACTGAGCCACCCAGGCAGTTTCCAGCTTTTTTATTTGGTATTTCTGACAGTGTGATCCAAGTTTCCGAAATCTGCCCTTTTTGTTTTTAACCAATAAGACTAACAGTCATCACTTAGTTCTGTATTATAGTAACTTGAGTGGCTACTGAAGTGTTAATCCTTTTCAGTTTCTCAGATTTTACTCTAGCTCCTTAGCTAGTTTTCTTTTTCTCTTTTTCTTCCCCCCCCCCCCACTCCTTCCTTCCCCACTCCATCCCTCCCTTCTCTTTCTCCTTTTTCCCCTTCCTCCCTTCCTTCCCTCTCTTTTTTCTTCTATTTGGGGCTGGATATTAACAGCCACTTTTCAGGAATCCTCTGCTGACACAGATGGCCTTCATTGAATACGCTCCCTGGTGTTGAACTTCTGCAGATAGAGTCACGACAATGTGGATCTAATTGCAGAAAGGAGGGTTGTCAATTTCAGGGAGTGTCCTGACATATTTCAGGATGAAGTGAATATTTTGTTTTTAAGATTCAATTGAAGCCAAAGTCATTGTTGTGAACAATATGTTCAATAATTAATAGAGTTTCCATATTACGCAACTAGGCTAACAGACCAAATTTCATGCTGTAAAGCAAACCTAGAAAGTAAAACAGGAAGTAGTCATATATGAGACTTTATGATGGTCAGATTTTTGTTGCTATTAAATAAAGTGAAGCAAATCTGATCCCCCCACCCTTTAATTTCAACCACTGGCTACCTTAGAACACTGGAAAATAGTGTCCCAGAGTAAATTAGACTGGTATTTATGATCGAGAGTTATGAGTGATGTGGCAACCTCTCTTTGAGTTTATATGATTACTGAGGCTTCTAGCATATGAATGGACTATTTGACTGAAAATCTAGTTACGAGAACTCTGGGATCTAACCAATGTTTGTTGTGTGTGTGTTTCTACCTTCTTGAAGCTAAATAAAGCTAACTCTGGCAAAAAAGATGATAAAAAAGGCAGCAAGGGAAACAGCAAAAGTGAAACCAGTCCCGAAGGTGGCAAGACGGCTGTTGTATTCTCACTGAAAAACGAAGTTGGCGGATTGGTCAAAGTGCTGAACCTCTTCCAGGTGAATGTAAACATCATTACCAAACCTTACAAGTGACCGGGTGCCGGATGAGAAACCTGTCCTCTGCCGTGAAACGTTACTGAGACCATTTCTGGATAATGTGTTCAAAGTTCCAAAGAAAGCATATTTCATGAAGCTTTATAAGGGAAGTTTGTCTGCCCAAGGGGTGAAATAAGCAGATTTGTGTCAACTGTGTTTTATTAATTCCAAGGGAACCTGCTAGTAATTCCACAGACTATCGCCAGATAAGAAAGTCAGTAATTAAAAACTGGGAGCCTTACCCCTTTTGTTTGTCAAAAGGAGCCAAGGGGGGTATCTTTAGATATCAAGAGACTGCAGCCTGATTTGATTTGTTAACATCTGAATTGTGCACACGTCTGGGAGCTCATTTATTACATCTACCGAGATGCATGAGTAGAGGCATTTGGTACTCCCATAGCCTCACTGTTACATGAACTAGACATGTCTTTGTGGAGATGAGTCTCCTCCTATAGAAGGCAGGGTTAGCTCTCTCTCTTTATTTTATAGAAATGCAGGAGCCTTTTTTCCAGGTCCAGTTTGGTGGCTTGAACCCTGAAGAAAGAGCCCGGTTGAGGGTGAGGTTAAAGTACCCCAGAAAAACTGTTGCCCCCTGGCCAGGGCGAACCTGATGGCTACCTTACCCTACAGCAAGCGTCGTCCCTTACAAATGCATTTTGTTTGGAGGCTCTGGGTGCTGATTTGAGCTGTCAGATAGGGAGCCTCGCTCTGCGAGGTGCCTGGGGCAGCTGGTGCAGCGGGAAGATGATTGGAATTGCAGTCACAGGAGTCAGAGCTGTGTTCTCCTGGCTTGGCTAATCACTAGTTGCTTCCTAGCTTCCATTTCTTCATTTGTAAAATAGCGATCATAATTCCCACCTAACAAGGTAGTTGTGATGCAGTAATATGAGTGAAAGTGCCTTGTAAAGTGTACAGAGATGAGGCCCCTATTGTGAGGTCTCTTTGATGACCAGGGAGGGGGAATTAGCAGCCTGATTTGGCAAATATTTCCCTGTTCTCTCTTGACCTGGAAGAAAGGATCAGGCACCATAAACAGTGGTAATGGAAATCCGGGGAAATATTTTAAACATAATTATATCATCCAGTGCTGTCTCTGCTCGGTGCTCCAAGGCAGGCTGGAATCCCGGGAGAAGGAGTTAGCAGCCCAGAGCTTTCTCTTGGCCATCAGCTAGTCATGGGGTCTTAGCTAAACCACTTAACCCATCTGGACATCATTCCCTTGTCTAAAAATATCTACTCTGCTTCAACCGATGGACATTAAAAACCCAAAGTGACACAATGGGTGTGAAGACGCTTGACCTTAATATTAGTCTTACCTTTATTATCAGCCAATTTAGAAAATACAGTGTGACTGTAAAGGTTAATAAAAACAGAAATGGAGCATCTAGTTTCCTGGTCACAGGGCTGGTTTCTCTCTATCCAGAGGAGGAGCCTGTTGGATTTGATGTTACTCTGGCCCTGGAATCTACTTCTCCGGCTCCTCTGCTGAAAATTCCAAGACCATCCAGGATTGTATTAGGAATGTGAATTGATAATCACAGGATATCAGCCAGTGTGATGGAGAGATATGGGCTTATTCAGGGGTGGGTTAGGGTGGAGATGAGAACTTGGTCTTCAGTTAACTCAGGGGAAGGTTTAAACCTAATGTTTAAATATTAAATTGCTGGCTCTCCCCTCCCCCCCCCCCACCAAACGCCTTAGTGTAAGGAGACTTTTACCCCTGAAACCCATTGGGGGGTGATGGTTGCAATGATGTATCCTTGCATGAAGCTAGTCTGTTGTTGAAACAGAACAGTTAATGAATGGTCCCACTGAGGTGTGTTTTTTGATTGTTGTTTGTTGTTTTGTGGGTTTTTTTGCTCTTGTTTTTGCCTGTAGAGATACTTTCTTGGCTGCTTTTCTTCCTTTTCTTTGGCTTGTGTCTCCCAGCTATCAGTCCTTTGCAGACCACCTGCCCGATGTTTGCCTCATTTGCCTGCTATTTGTACTATTTACTTATTTTTTCAAAGGTTATTTTTAAACATTATTGTAGTGGAAACCACTATTAAATCAGGGTGTCGAGTTTTAGCTATGTTTTTTGGAAACATATGAAAATAAAAATATAAATTTGGGGATGATACGATGATGCGATAAGCTAATATTCCCCCCATGTAACTATGCACTTCCCTAGTGGGATGTGGACTGTGCAGGGAAATGATGATACTCATAATTATAATACATCTTATAGGTCTTTTATATGCTTTTATATACCCTCTTAAAAAAAAAGAGACAGGAAAACCTGCATACAGTCTCTACTCCTATGAATAGAGGAACTGGTTGGAAACATTTCCCTGTCTTAGTAACCAAAGAACAAGAAGATTGTCTTTTTCTCCGTTGTGGGCAGTTGGCACCTGTTCTTAAGAGCTGAACGAGAAGAGCCCTTGGAGTCCTTTTTATTGTGCTGTGAAGGTAATTTAGAGATGTTGCTTATATTTCTATAGGAAAAACATGTCAACATGGTTCATATTGAGTCCAGGAAATCCCGGCGAAGAAGTTCAGAGGTTGAAATCTTCGTGGACTGCGAGTGTGGCAAAACCGAATTCAACGAGCTCATTCAGTTGCTGAAATTTCAAACTACAATTGTGACGCTGAATCCGCCGGAGAACATTTGGACGGAGGAAGAAGGCAAGGCCAGCCTTTCCTTGTCGGGTGATTTAGCAATCTGACAAATGTTGCAAAAAGGAAAATACAATCTGTGAGCTAATATTTTTGAACCCACACTCTGTTTTCAACAGAACTAGAGGATGTGCCCTGGTTCCCCCGGAAGATCTCTGAATTAGACAGATGCTCTCACAGAGTTCTCATGTACGGTTCTGAGCTGGATGCCGACCACCCAGTAAGTGTCCAGTCAAATCCATTCCATACATGCTGGCCCAGCTCCGTGTGTGTGCCAGGCAGCGTGCCATATTGTGTGCCTCATTGTAGAGCAACTTATTATTTTTTCCCCATCACACACAGCAGGCTTTCCAATGATGAAGCTTTCCTATACATGTGCATTGGCTGGAAGTAGATTAGAAGGATGGCATTTCCATGTAACATTTGTTCCTAAAAGGGTTGGATAGAGGAGGAGATTCTAAACCTTGGAGAATATTTCTGTAGCATTAGACAGCATGAAATATACTTGCAGATGGTGACCCTTGGAAAAACGATGAACTGAAATTGATCACCCCTTTGGGAAATGAGGGAGGACTAGGCATTATGGGGCTCAGTGAGAGAATAAAATTCCCCTTGCTATTTTCCTTGACTGGAGGTAGTTAGGAATAGAGTAATGTGGTGGACTTCAGTCTCAATGGAAAGGCAGAGAGTTTTAGAATAAGGTCATGATGGAAAACACATCTCTTCCCACATCTACCCTGAATCTATTTACCACAATCTCTCTTCTCTTCCAATAAAAATGACCACCTTTAAAGAAATATGATACGTAGGTAAGCATTTCCCATTATTTCCTCCCTTCTCCTTTACATCAGTTTTTATTTAACACAAGAGACTTGGAAGTTCTTTATGGTCAGAATGAAGTACAGTTAAGAGTCTGCGAGAAGTAAGCAATATAATCATTTGTTACAAGCACTTCCCCCCCCGCCCCGCCCCAGTGCCCCTTTCTACAAATGGGCAGATGGAAGGGTGAAACCCAAGCAGATTGGCCAGGCTTATAGAAGGGCTTTGTGGTCTGAGGGTAATGATTTGCAGATATTCATTTTATTTAAATGGAGGAAATCTAGAAACCTGAAGTGTGACTACTACCCTATGCAGTGGTTCTCCAAGTGTGGTCCCCGGCTCGGCTGCCCCAGCATTACCTGCAAGTTTGTTTCAACAAGCTCACACGGAAGTTTGAGAACCACTCCTGTAGAGAAAACTGTGACAACCTCCAAAAGAGGACAAATTTCAATCGAATTAGTCATTTGGCATAATATACCAATTCAGACCAATTCATAACATACCACTCAAACAAATGGTCCAACAGACCTAACTCAATGGCATTATTTTCAAGAAGCTGAATTTACTCAAAGACATGGTGTGTTACATTTGCCAATCCAAAATTTCAGAATAACACAGTAAGTCACAGGGAAGGCTTCTGGACACTCTAAGTGCCTTAAAGGGTCATCCACTTGTTATCTCCCCACTGCCCCCCAAGCCAACCCAATGTTCAGAGGAGTCAGACTTAGCACAGAAGCTTGATTTAAGAGATTAGCAGTAGGGGCGCCTGGGTGGCTCAGTGGGTTAAGCCTCTACCTTCGGCTCAGGTCATGATCTCAGGGTCCTGGGATCGAGCCCCACATCGGGCTCTCTGCACAGCAGGGAGCCGGCTTCCCCCTCTCTCTCTGCCTGCTTCTCTGCCTACTTGTGATCTCTCTCTCTCTCTCTGTTGAATAAATCAATAAAATCTTAAAAAAAAAAAAAAAAAAAAAAGAGATTAGCAGTAATAGGACTTTCCAGATACCAGCTGTTAACTTGCAGGATGACCTTGGGCAAGTCCCCCTACCTCCATGCCTCAAATTCTTCATGTAAAAAGTGGAAATAAAATCCTTATTGACCTCCAAGGGGCATTTGAAAGTCTTCGTTAATAAAACAACTGGAAAGCATTTTGGCAAGAGTAAATGCCTAATCCCAGGAATGGAAATGCTGCAGTAAATCATTCAGATCAATGCCTGGATAGTAAGATTTCTTGCTTAACCTCCTATTTCCAAATGTTCCCCTTAGTCTAGTTCTTAAATTACTCAACCAGGAGAAAGAAGGTCAGCTTTGTTTAGAGGAACAACCATAGGAACCACTGACCTTGTGAAAAAATGGATTCCAATACCCAGTGTAAATTTCCCTGTGTTTATTTCTGATCCATTACTCCTAATTGTATCCACCTTATGATACCTTCTCTTATTTTTTGTGTGGTCAGTTGAAATAATTCCAAGTGCTTAGCAATCTCTGACCTTACTCACCATTTTTTTTAACCCCATGTACTTCTTTTACACACCAAATGTTCATGATGCAAAATCTGGTATTGGTAAGTGGGTGTTTTTTGAAAGTTATTATTTGGTGAGCATGGAGAAAGAGGGCTAAGGACTTTTGGTGCCTGGGAGTACTCCCCGTTCTGAGCTAGGGATTACTGTGTCAGGCTGGTGTCTTTGTACTTAGATGGCTCAGAAGGAGCCAGAATGGGAGAGGCAGGGTGCCGAGGCTTGCTGGAAGGGGCTAACCATCTCTCTAGGTCAGCGTCTGTCTGACTTTGCCAGACAAACCACCAGGAAGATCTTTTCAAAGTGCGGAGTGGGGCTCTGTATGCCTAGTGAGCTCCCAGTTGAGGCTGGCTCTGGAGGTCTGCTACCCCTTGAGTAGCAAGGATCTAGAGTGGGATGGTCTCTCAAAGGGTGGTTCAAGGCCCAGCCATAAAGTGCTTGTTAAAAATTCAGGTCCTTGGGCTTATCGGAAGCCCCCTGAATCAGAACTTTCAGGATGGACCCTGGAATCTGCATTTAAAAGGACTTGCAGGAGATTCTGGTGAGCGCTAGTGTTTGAGAATTAATGTTCTGGCTCAGTGATGCTCGACCTTAGCTTTCCATTCAAATAATCTGTGGGGAATTAAAAAAAAAAAAAATACTGAGGCCAGGGTCTCACCTCTGAGTGCTTAGAGAGTAACCTCTGGGAATGTGTCTAGTTTTGGAGTATCCTTTAAAACTCCTTGGAGGATTCTAATATTTCAGCAGGGCCGAACTGTTTGGGATAGCTACTTGAGTGCTGCTGCACACTTGGCTGAGTGTTTTAGGGTGCTGGGGGGCTCTTCAGTTCCTCTGGATTTAAATTGGAGGAAGCATGAGTGTGCTGCAGATACTCTGTGGGGATTAGGCTTACCAGATTTAGCAAAAAAAAAAAAAATTAAAAAAAATAAATATATATATATATAGGGTGCCCAGTTAAATGCGAATCTTAGGTAAACGAAGAATCATTTCTTAGTATAAGTATGCCCCACCTATTGCTTGGGGGTCCTCTCTGTTATCTGGTAACCTTATCCCAGCCTTCAGTCCAGATTCCATGGCCAAGGAGTGCTGTCTCTGTGATCACTGGTGTAGCCAGCGTCCCTGTTTTATTTTGCTAGTCCACAGTTCAATCCTGGCAGCTCTGGCTCGCCAACGACATTTGCATAATCACAGCCATACTAGGCTAATGAGGCATGATGAGTAAATCACTCTCTCGCATGCCTGGAAAAGGTACAGGTGTTTGCCAAGGAGAGACAGTCAAGAATCTTCAGGAAGCCCATCTGGTAACTATTCTTGCAGGATGGTGTCTGGTTTGGCAGGAGCTGGGGAACAGGTGCTGTGTTTTCACATGACTCTTCGCCTTTCGTCACGGCCTGCTTTCCTTCTGAGTCGTACAGGTGCTTGAAACTCTTCCGTTTTGCCGTCCTCGACTGTTTGGTACTCCTAGGAACTTGAAACTTGTACTTTCTCCTCTAGAGCGGAACTTTTTTTTAGGTCACAGACCCATCTGTGAATGCGGTAGCTTGGTCACAACATTTTGTGTAGACAGATTTTAAAGCCTCGTAAGCCTGCATGTGAACACCAGTTTGAAAACTACCAATTCATAGCAGAAGAAAGTGCTAGCTTCTCTGGCGGGCATACCTCATTTCTGCAGGATGTCTGGGTGATCTCGGGCTGCTCTCTCTGTGTCCCGCTAACAGAGATGCTCTTGCAAGAGAAAGGCCTTTGGCTATGGAAGTTCTTTACCTCAGCCCAGCGGACAGTCCTCAAAGCCAGTTCTCCGTCAACCATACAAGAGAACAGGGTGATTTTCTCTGTGTTTGAGGTTCCTCTTGAACAGCCTGCCTTGCAGAAGCGTGCAAGCCAGAGCAGAGGTAACCTGGGCCTTCGTGGGCCTGTCTCAGCTCTCCCCGAAGAGCCCATGATCCCAGAGGCCCATCTCATCTGGCCTCCATTCTCAGAGTGGCTGCTGCTTCCTGGTTACCTTTGAGGTTGCAGGGTTGCAGATGTAAGATGTTAAATGGAAACCATTCCTTCTGGGTTTCCAGCAGTTTGAAGAAACCAACCCAGAAAGAATTGATTGAAGGTACCTGAAAAAAGGAAAGTGGAAGGTCTGTTGACAAGAGGAGAGATTCTTGAGTAAACCGGAAAATTCCTCTGGGAAGTAATTGTACTTGACAAAACAATGACAGGATGTTTAACTTCCCAAGTGCATGACGATGGACAGAAGTCTTGAAGTTCCTAAAAACTAAACAGGATTGAGGGGGCCTCAGAGTGGAATGGAGCTCACTTGCTCTCCTGTGCATGAATCCCTCATAACCGATTTTGCATTATGTGGCTATACGCATAGAAAACAGCAAAACCTCTTTAATCCATGCTAATTTGGGGGATTCAATGATTATTCTGAATGATAGAAATTTTAACAAATGTGCGTTTATTGGCTGTGTACCCAAAGCAATTACATTTAGGTTAACTTACTGAATAACCATGTTAAAGGGACCTGTTTTAATGAACAGGATAAGATTAACTTGTGATTAACATCAATTACACATAGATGATACTTGAAAACCAAAGATACCGTTCACTGTAGCCTGAATTCCCACGCATCCTAAATGAGTGCAGCCCAAATGTAACGAGGTTTTACTGTAAGCCCGGTTCGCTTCTGCCTGTGCCATCAAGATGGTCGTCCAAGGACAAAATTCACATTTGACTCTGACACTCAGTAAACACCATGGCGATTTTCTTTCAGGACTACTGCGGTCGATTTTTCGGCACTTTGTTAAATAACTTAATCTCTTTTCTGTTTAAGGGATTTAAGGACAATGTCTATCGACAGAGAAGAAAGTATTTTGTGGATGTGGCCATGGGTTATAAATAGTAAGTACCTGTATAACTCTTCTCTGCGACTTGCGGCTGGCTAATTAGGGGAAGCCCGTGCCGTGTAAAACAGACCAGCCTTGTCTTCACTTTAACTTTTGCAGAAGGCAGACACGAACCATTTTAAACCCTCCCCAACTTGGTGGGGTTTAAATGCCAACACTGATTTTTCACCTGCTGGTCTAACTGTAACATAATGAGACCAGCAGGCCACATGCCAGGCGCTCCATTTTCACCATTGTGCTTGCTGCTCTACCAAGGCATGGGGCCATTTTTGTATATACTCTGCAGGGTCCAGAAAATGCATTTGAATTGTACTTGGGATTTGACTTGTCAGTAACCCCTTCAATGTCCAGCTTGCCCGGGGAAAGTAGGAAGGTACGCAGAAATGGTACGAGGGTTCATGGAAGCATCCTTAATAGAAAAGAAATGTGTTTGTTTTACATGGAAAGGGAAGTTCCCTGTAAGCTGGAGGGCTTGTGGGAGAGTTTCATGCCTAATCCCAGATCCCTGGTGGGATGAAGTCGGAGAACCTCCGGACTGGGGTTAGGACGGTGCCTGGTGCATGGCGTGCGACAGGATGTTTGAGACCGGCCATAAAGTCATGTGTTGATGCAGGAATGGGTTGTAGGCCTCTGTTTATTCTGTTCACATTAAGAAAACATGTAGACCATCACGGTGCAGCCTTTCCTTTGTCTGGTATGTGATCAGCAACATGAACTTTGTCTTCAGAACAAAATGTAAATCCATACCCCATAGGAAATGTTCTTTCTTATTTTAGTTGTGAACAGGTGAGAAGCTTGACTGTCCTGTGGGGCAGGTTTGTCCTTGGTGAGAGTTTCAGACATCTTGTGTGTTTTAGAGAGCATGTCTGCCTTTGCTTGTTTCTCTTCCTCTTTTTTTTTTTTTTTAAGGGAGTATGACACACAAAGGCTTAATGCCAAGTCAAAGGATCCCACATCACACCTCTGATTGTATCAGCTGTTTGCTCATTTCTAAGTCTCTTTCTTTCACACTTTGGGTCCTCTTCCTTTCCTCCTCCCAAGCCTCAGGCATCCTTCGTTCTTTCTCCCCTGTATTTATGATCCTAAACACCAGGACCACTTGCCATGTGCTTTTCCCACATGTTGTCTACTCCATTTTTGTTTTCCTCTGTTCCAGGCAGCTTCTTGACTGCCTTTAGCCTCCTGTGGCTTTCTACCCCCTCACAATGTCTGTGTGCCTGAAGCTCATCCCGGCCCAAGCGCCCTTCCCTCCCTCAGCACCATCACCCTTGAGACCCTTCTCCCGTTGTTTCCCAGTCAGATTACCAAGAAAGGACTCTTATGGGCTGGGCTCACTGTTTCACATCAGGGTCTGATCATTGATTGTGAGCCTTCAGCTTGGCTCCCCTTGGTTCACAGATTGTCCCCGGGGAATCAGGTCATAACAGGGGTCCTTGGAAGGGGTGTAGGCAGGACTGGCATTTGGGGCATCACCTGCCCATGACATGATAAAAGCTCAGTGCTTGGCAGAGCTTTTTTCTTTAGGTAGAACAGATGGATAAATATGTATTTTATGCATAGATGGTCATTTATGATACCTATGTGAAAAATATATGTATGTAGGTATGTGTGTCTTTTTTTTTTTTTTTTACGATTTTATGTATTTATTTGACACAGAGAGAGAGATCACAAGTAGGCAGAGAGGCAGGCAGGGAGAGAGGGGGGAAGCAGGCTCCCCGCTGAGCAGAGAGCCCGATGTGGGGCTCAATCCCAGGACCCTGAGATCATGACCTGAGCTGAAGGCAGAGGCTTAACCCATTGAGCCACCCAGGCGCCCCAAGGTATATGTGTCTTTAAAGAATTTTGTTAGCATGGTAATCAAGGAACTATCTCAAAGGTTACTTATTTCTTCTTGAGAGAGAGAGCGAGCCAGGAAGCAGGACAAGGCAAGCTGATATTGTGGGACACTAATTGAATTGGTATATCTGAGTCAAGCGCTCTCAAGGGTCACTGATCATGGGGAGTCTTTTGGTTCTAAAGAAAACATCCTGATAAGGGCAGAAGAGGAAAAGAGCATATAATGAAAATGATGGAGGGTAAAGTTCTCAAAGCATTAATAGGAGTTTGCATTTGCCACCTTCCCTTAGCTAAAGAGGAAAACCGGGGTACAGTGTCTGTGGAAAACAAAAGAATAAATTGGTGGATGGAAATGAAGATTATTTTTTTTTTCTTGCAAAAAGCTTTATTGTTTCTGTTTGGTCCACTACTTAGGAGAAGCCTCCAGGGTAGCTAAAAAGTTGCCTCACGGCTGCAGGGAGAGGCTCAGGCAGGAGTCCTGGGACCAGGGGGAGGCCAGAGGGGCCTCTCAAAGGGTGAACCTTTTGAAGAGACACCCACCCAGCCCAGCTTGGGGGCCGCCAGCCTGTGGAGTTAGCCAGGTGGTTGCTATCTCCTTGCTGAGTTCCACCTGCTCATGTAGGAAGTGGTTCTCTAGCAATCACAGAGCTGCGGGTCTGTGTGGGCAGAACCTGAGCAGGCAGATCCAGAAGGGCCTGCTTCAGGTTCTTCTCCAGAACCCCAGAAGCTTCCATGGGATGGATGGCTTCTGTGCGTCCTGGAGGAGGGCCTGGCTGCCGCATTTTTACCTCTACAAGAGGTGCTGGGCATCCTCATGCTTCTCCTCAGCCGATTTGGGGATGAGGTGGCTCACTCCTTCCAGAGCCACACCGGCATGGTAGAAATAGAAGCCCCAAGAGAGGTATGTGTGGGAGGCCTGCAGGTGCGTGCTGACCAGGCCGTCGACGGTGGCCTCCACCTTGGGGGAATAATTCTGACCAATTTGGGAGCTCATGGTTGGTGGCCAGTAATGAAGCTAAGCTCAAAAGATGGTGTTGGCTGGTTCCAGAGGCTGAGGGTGCTGAGAAGATGGCTCTGAACGTTGTGACTGGAAAAGAGGTTGGAGGGTCATGGGAGGCTGGAAAGGGCACTCCTGGTCTGTTCCATTCAAATACTGTTGGAGAGGAGACAGACCCACAGGATCCCCAGCTGGAAATGGTGGAGATTTTATTTTATTTTATTAATTTATTTATTTATAGATTTAAAGATTGTATTTATTTATTTGACAGAGAGATCACAAGTAGTCAGAGAGGCAGGCAGAGAGAGAGGGGGAAGTAGGCTCCCTGCTGAGCCGAGAGACCAATTCAGGGCTCGATCCCAGGAGCCTGAGATCATGACTTGAGCCAAGGGCAGTGGTTTAACCCACTGAGCCACCTAGGCGCCCCTATTTATTTTTTAAAAGATTTTATCTATGTACTTGAGAGAGAGAGTGAGCAAGTGAGAGCAAGCGTGTGTGCTAGCAGGAGCCGGGGCGAGGAGAGGGAGAAGCAGACTCTCCGTGGAGCAGGAGCCTGACATGGGGCTTGATCCTGGGACTCTGGGGTCAAGTCCTGAGCTGAAGGCAGATGCATAACTGACTGAGCCACCCAGGTGCCCCAGATGGTGGAGATTTTATACACAGAAGGCACTGGAGCGGCTGGAGTGTTCCAGGATCGGTCCCTATTTACAGAGCTGTGGAGTGCTTTGGTTCAAAGGCTCTGACTCAGTAACTGGATATTCAAGAGGCTGAGGTAGGCAGGAAACTGTCAATTCATCATTTACAGGGAGAAACCACTCTCAAGGGATTTACAAAACTCCCTATTGTCATGACCCCGGAGAGGCTAAACATTAACCCGATGGTGATTTGGTGGCTGTAGAGTGAAAGAAGAGGGTGTTTCCCAAAGAGAGTCTGGAATCCAGTGTGATCAACCTCACTGGGCCTGTTTCTTCATCCAGAAAGAGCATCTCAGCACATGTACGGCCCGTCTCCTGGGATTGTAGCAGGGATTGCCCGAGAGAAGGCATGTGCTGTGCCCAGTGCAGGGCCTGGCAGGCAATTTGTGATCGTGTCACTCCGTATCATTACATCTTCCCCTGCCCCTTTTCCACAGGCTGTCTTCAGTTTCCAGCTGACCTATTATTGAACTCTTTAGCTATGTTAATACCATGGTTTATGCTGCCACTTTAACAAATGTCCCTCAAAGTCATCCTTGGATGAAATGAAAACTCCTTCGGTTCCCCATTTAAAGACTGTTGCCCATACTGAAGCTTTTGCAGCAGACCAACATCCTTCTGTATGGAAATATTTCATAGAAAGCAATCACGTATCCCGTGCGTGTGTGTGTGTGTGTGTGTGTGTGTGTGTGTGTGTGTGTGTGTGTGAAGCTGCCAAAATACAGATAACCGATTGTCAGTTGCCTTGGTGTTTCTTGTAAGTTGACAGAGGGAGGAAGGTACCTAGCTGGGGTAGCTACCTTGGGAAAGCACAAACCTAGGGACTGTGGAAAGTAGAGAGGAAAGAGTCGTTCCGTAATGTCTTCTATGCCAATACTGCGGTGGCTTCTCTCCGAATGAGACTGAGGAGGTTAAGGGCTAGCTGTCCGTGTATGCGCGCACATGTGTGTGCTCACACAAGCATACGGAGCGCTGGAGGTCAAGGCTTGTGTTAGGGGCTGGTGGGTGCGGGGCACAGGTATTAGCAAATCCCAAGTGGGCCTGTCCCTGTCGTCTCCAGTGTGCCATGAAGTAAGTTAGGGGTTCTTTTCGTTCACAGAGAATAAAGATGCAATTTCTGATCAAAATAGGCGTTTTTCTTGTGCTGATGGCTTTCTGAGAGAGCAAAGGGAAAGGATGTGCACAATAATTACTTAAAATAAGCTCATTAGACTGGCTTCCGGCCGCATGTTGCACTCTGATTTTCCAAACCCATGCTTGGAAGCCCGGGTCAGAGAAGCAGATTATTGGAAATTGAGGCGGTCCTGAAAAATTTGGCACGCGAGGTCCCAGCGCACACAATTTTGGTGCTAAAACGGGGGATCATTCTGACACGTGGAGAACAATTCAGCTTCCTGCTAATAATTTGTTAAGGTTTTCTGGACCCCGAGCAGGTCAAAAAATGGTTGGAAAGAGAGACGAAGCTGGAGTCCAGATGTTTGGGGTTGTTCTAGAGATGGGCAGGCTGAGGTCTGGGGTGTCTGAAGGGAAGGACAGAGGGGAAGGAATGGAAGACTGATAGATACTGAAACCGTGGCCAAGAGGCCCTCCGGGGGATTCGTGTTGAATACTGTATTTTTTCTATGACAGTCCTGAAAGGAGAAGGCAGGGGGGAAGAATCAACACAAGCCGAGAAAATGAAAAAATTCCAGTCTCTGATGAAAAAACAGCAGGCTCGAGGTCTGTATTACCATGAACCTGAAGGAGGAGCGGGCGCGGGGGAGGCGGCCGCACGCTGAGAGCTGTCGATAGGGGGCACTCAGGCGCGGTTCTGATTGACAGCGCGGCTGAGAAACAGGATTGATTACCCAGGGGCCCTGCGATGCCCGCAGACGTGTCCGGCCACGTGTCGGGGAGGCCTGATTGCCTCAATAATGGCAAAGGAAACCTTCCTTAGTGCAAATACGTTCTCCATAGAAGACCCCAGAACGTCTACCCTGGCTTGAGAAGGCACTGATTCTGAATTCGCAGGGAAGAGGATGTGTATCCCACCCTGTCCGCCCAGACCCAAATAACAGAAATTCTTGGAGAAGCAGAGAAAGAAGTAGCCTGTGATTAGACGATGTGGAGCACACGTACAGACAGTTCAGAGACTACGCAAGTGTGTGGGGGGCAGATGGCGTGTGGAGGAACAGAAAATGATGACGGGGAGGGGGTGGCTGTTAGGTTTGTCTGCAGCCATCCAGCTTTCTGTCATTGGTACCTTCATATTTTAACCTTGGCATTTGCTTTGCTGCATTTCTGTAGGGTTCACAATTGCTATATTATTGGAGAAGAAGAATCAGTAATACATTTTTTTTTCAATTGGCTAGAAATAAACACATTTTTCTTTGAGGGCTATTATAATGATTATTCCTCAATAATACGCATACATATTTAATTATATTTTTGGTGAGGGTGGTGATAGTTATTTCAATCCATCTTACTCTCTTGGAAAGAGGCCCTGAGCTCTGACTTTAATTATGCCACTCTTGTTTGCTTCAATTGATTTTGAATATTATTGTGATTGTGTTTTGCTATGAATGTACTTTCTTCTGGCTGAAATTGAGGTGGTACATGAACCTCATGTCCTTCTCATGGGGCTGCTTCCTCTGATTTATTAGTTTTTTTAGTCCATGGAATCTGAAATGTAAATAGGTCAATGTGATGTCAATGAGTAAGTTAAACAAGGGAGTTTCAAAAGGCCAGAATTTGCTTGAAGTTGGAAAATTCCCCAACTTGCTAAGAAAACTCCTCTGACTTCAAATTCAGGGGGAACCACTTGAATCCGTCTCTCGGCCTCAGTTTTCTCTTCTGTGGAATGGGGAAAATAGTATATCTCCTCTGCCTTTCCCCTGGGAGTATTTTGAGGAGTAAATGAAATCAATAGAGCATTGCTACACAGTATACTTTATCCTTCTCTCTCTCAAAACAATAGTCAAAGAATCTAGACCAAAAGCCTGGGGTTTACTAGCCCCTGGCCCACTTGAAGGTCTTGGTTGCTTTATCCAGTTTTTCTTTCAATCTGAGAGGCAGGGCATGGTGTGTTTAAGAGGACAGAAGCTGGACTGGACTGCCTGGGATGAATTCCAACCTGAAACACTTGCCAGCTGAGTGACTCCTGCAAATGATTTGTCTTCTGTGCCTCCGTTTCCGTATCTGTACAATGGGAATAACTCTACTACTGCTTTATAGGCTTGTTATAAGAATTAAGTGAGCTAACATAATAACAGCACTTAGAACACTGCCTAGGAAATGCTATATAAGTATTTGCTAATATTATAATTTTTCTGACTTCAGCTGTCTCTCCTTTTTGTCTACCCTCATGCTCCACATCTTTTTTTTTTTTTTTAAGATTTTATTTATTTATTTTGGAGAGAGCACATGTGTGCGTGTGAGCTGGGGGAGGGGCAGAAGGAAAGACTCTCAAGCAGAGTCCCACTGAACATAGAGCCCAACGTGGGGCTCCATCTCACAACCCTGAGATCATGGCCTGAACCAAAATCAAGATTTGAATATGTATCCAACTGAACCATGCAGGCGCCCTTCCAAATCTTTTTATTACCTTTTGGTTAATATCTTTCTCCACTCCCCTTCACCAAGACTCTTTAAGTCCTAAAATTGTCTGATTTTTACACTGTTTTAGTTAATTATTTTTGTGTTATAAATTATTCCAAAATTGAGCAGCTTAAAACAACAAGCATTTCTTATCTTGCAAAGTTTTTTTTTTTAAGATTTTATTTATTTATTTGAGAGAACAAATGGGAGAGAGAGAGAAAGAGCATGAGAGGGGGAAAGGTCAGAGGGAAAAGTAGACCCCTGCTAAGCCAGGAGCCCAAGGCATGACTCAGTCCTGGGGCTCCAGGATCATGACCTGAGCTGAAGGCAGTCATCCAACCAACTGAGCCACCCAGGTGCCCAACTTTCACAAAGTTTCTGAGGGTCAGGATTTAGGGAATGGCTTAGCTGGTTGGTCTTGGGCCAGGGTCTCTCACGAGGCTGGAGTCAACGGGTTGACGAGAGAAGGCTAGGGCTGGAAGATCTGTTTCCAATATGGTCATGCACATGGCTGTTGGCAGGAGGCCAAATTTTCTTACAAAATGGGCCCTTCCAATAAGGCTGCCAAGTGTCCTCAAGATATGGCAGCTGGCTTCCCCCAGATCAAGTGGTCCCAAAGAAAGCAAGGTAGAATCTACCCTGCCTTTTATAACCTAGCCTCAGAAGTGGCATACCATCCCTCCTGATGGACTCTATTGGTTTCATAGCCAACCCTGCTATACTGTGGGAAGGCACTACACATGGGGATGAAAGCCAGGAGGCAGGCTTTCCTGGGGACCGTCTTGGAGGTTGGCTACCATATACATTTAAGTTGTGTTCAATTTTGTTTCTTCAAAACCCTCTCTATCAGCTCTACCACAATGGGCGCTAAGGTGTTATCCATAGAAGTAATCCTTATGGAGGCAGAGGTTGGCAGAACATGTGGCAGAATGTATAGACTTTGGAGCTAGACAGCATTGGGTTTGAATTCCTGCTCTGTAGCCATGAGCACTGACCCAGCTTCTCTGAGTCTCAGTGCTTTTTTTTTTTTTAAGTTAAGGTTTATTGATTTATTTTAGAGAGAGAGAGAGAGAGAGAGAGAGAGAGCGCGTATGGGCAGGGAGGGAAGAGGGACAGAGAGAGAAGGAGAGAGAAAATCTCAAGCAGACACCTTGCTGAGTGTGGAGCCTGATGCAGGGCTCAATCTCATGATCCTGAGATCATGACCTAAACTGAAATCAAGAGTCAGACCCTCAACCAACTGAGCCACCTAGGCGCTGCTGAGTCCCAGTGCCCTTACCTTAAAATGGGCACAGTATATTTCTACCATGTGTGGTTGGGAAGATTAGTGATTATAGGGCCCGGATGCTGGCTGGTACAAGCTGGGGTTGAATCTATGATAGATATGATTCTTATTATCATGTGTTAAGTAGCTAATGGTTCCTCAATTCCGTGTAATCATTTGTTAAGCTCATGTAAAATGAATAAAGGACCTTAAGGAGTGAATGAATTATGAAATTTCAGGCTCCATGGTGGGCTGGATTAAAGGAGATTTTCAAAAATATACGTGTGTGTGTGTTGGTGGGTGCGTGTGTGCGTGTGTACACGTGTGCATGCATGTGTGTACACTTTTCAGTTTCCTGTAACTCATGCATACAGCTTGCTTCTCAGTTAACAAAGCGGCCCTCTCCAAGGCCTTCCCAGGCCAGGAAGTCTCAGCGAAGGTCAGAGGATGTGGGTTGCAGGTGGGCTGTGTTGGATCAGTCCCTGAAGGGCTGAGGGTGGTAGAAATAGTCATCGTAGGGACCTCTCAGCTGGCATATTTGGGTAGTTTTAGCCTCCTTTAGTTAAATGCCTACCATGTGCTGAGCAGTGTGTTCAATACTTTGCTCATGTTTGCTCATTTAAGCTCACAAAGAGCTTTTGGGATAAGTGCCGTTCTTGGACTCATTTTGAAGACAAGGAAACTGAGCTGCAGAGACATTAGGAAACTTACTGAAGGCGACAGAGCTGACCATGTTACCTGCATAAACACCAGCGGTGGATGCTTTAATGTCTCTGAAATGGAGCAGTCGAAGAGTAGAACGAAAGCAAATACTGTTGGCCTCGGTTCATTTCCCAAATGACCAGAATAGTTTCTGGGTAAAGTCACTTCCGGGGCTGTCGTGTGCTTCTCTTGAAGAGTTCTCTCTCTCTTTGCCCAAGAAGCCACGTCTGGTCTTTTGTCTTTTGTGGCCCTTCTTCTTGACATAGACAGTATTGTACACCGGTTGAAAATAGCAGTCACAGAATGGAGACTCGGCATTTTAAAAAGTCATTCCCTTCACAGAATCTCCGCATATTTGAAATGCACGGTTCTTGTCTGTATTTAGTTCACTCCAGGCTTTAGGGAGCCAGGACTCAACTCAGCAGGGTGTGACTTTGAGTCTCTGGCACGTCCTTGGCAGGGTGGGGGGAGGGGCGGGGGCGGGGCTCGGCGGGGCAGAGCCACGCCCCAGCCTGCTCAGCCATTCTGCCTGGCTCTGCCCGGTCCTGCCCTCTTCTTGTCCTGCCTGTCAGGGCCTGAACCGGGTGGGATAAATGATGGATGGAAATAAACTGGGCTGACGCTTGAAAAACGACTGCCAGGGATTTGTCCCTCTCTGGCTTTTTCTAGTTACTAGACTATTCATTTCTTGATTTTTTGATTTAATAGAATCGCACCCTTTTGTGATTCATTTGCTGTGAGTGTAAGTACACAGCTAAACAGAGACCCTAAAACAAAACAGTCCCGAATGCGGACTGGCATATTTGAAAAGTGCGATCGCCAACCCAGCAGGCTCATTCAATTTGGGGGATCTTGTGAATATTCTACTCCGCTCCATCAGAGAGAGAGAGAGAGGCCTCTCATTCTGCACGGAGCAGAGAGGGTTCTAACTTCCTTTCCCTATCAAAGCAGAGGAAAGCCTTTTATTGCCACCCTCCTCTTCCTCCACCCACAGCCCCAGATGCTCCATGTCCACAGGAACCTCTCTGGGACAGAAGTGCCACGCACTCTAAGACACTGAATAGACACATAATAGGGAATGGATTTGCCTTCCACGCCAGCAGGAGGTCTTGTTTACAAGACTTGTGCTACAGGACTCTGCGGGAGTCACTCTAGTTTTGCAAAGAAGAGGAAGGAGGTGGATGATCGGCGGCAAACAAAGGTAGGCTCCAGACAGAGAGTAGGACTGATCCTGGGTAGCGCGGATGCTGCCCGTGCACGCCCGTGGGCACGCGGGGGCCGTCCAGACTCCCAGGTTCTTGTGACCAGTTAGCTTTCGTTTGAGCTGCAGGATTACTGACGCCGAGCCTTTCCTAGGAGGCATGTGCAATTATTGCAACTTGCAGAACTGTAACTGGGGTGGCTCCACCTCTCCACCTTCAGAGAAATTTCCGTTGACCTTAGTATTTCTCATTTCATGCGAGAAGAGGCATGATTTATGGATCCTGCTTGGTTTCAGAAGCGAAAAGTGAAAAGAAATACATTACTAACAGGAGTTGTGAGTGCCACATTACCTATTTTTAGGTAGGCGAATCTTAATTGGAAACATCACAAACAGAAGGTGGAGGAAGGATGAAAGGGAAAAGTTACGCTTTCTTCCCAGGGAAGAAAACTTAACTGGGATGTTGCAAGTTTTTGTCTTTAATTCTATTTTTCTCATCGGTTTCATTGGCAGATGGGCACCTTGATGAATTGTGGGTTCTTGTGAGGTGGGACTGAGATTTAATTTTTTTCCCCTCTTCCGCCTTTTTGAGAAGACGGCACCTTAGAAGGCAAATATGTTTTCTCCCCCGACGGAGCTAATTTTATCCCATTCCATTATCCCCCATTGATTTGCTTTCCCAGGTTTTGAATGAAACTGAGATATATGTGGCTGTTTGGGTTCTTGTGACTCCTGCATAAACACCAGTTGTTGATGCTTTAATTTCTCTGAAATGGAGCGGTAAATTGAAAAGTAGAACAAAACCAAATATTTGTTGTGCTGGGGTCATTTCCCAGATGACTGGAATGGTTTCTGAGGAAGGTCACATTAGGGTTTTCCAGAGGGCCTCTTCCATAGAACCTGAGTATCTTTTTCCACTCAAGAGGCCACACCCCCGCCACCCCCGCCCTTTTTTTCAATACACATAGCAACTTCCCTTTGACATAGGTGGTATCATCCTCAAGTTAAAAAACGAGAGCAACAGAATTAAATGACCGGGTTTTATAAAAGCTATTCTGTTCTCTACAGAATTCTCAGTATATTTGAAATGCACAGTTCTTCAAAGTATTTAAAAGATGTCAGGCTTTATGGAAGAATCATTTTCATGCCAAATGTTTCTTTTTACCTGAAGTTTAGCTCAATGGCTGAAAGGAAGCGAGCCTGAGAATTGAAAGAAAGACAAAAGGGAAAATTGATTTGGAAAAGGTTTCTCTTTTTCATTTTTTGAGCTTGGCGGGTTTTTTAGATGTGTGTGAATGCCTCAGTAGGATGTTGTCTGATTATAAGGCGGCTCCTACAGCTGGGGAAAACCTTAGCACAGTATGGCCTGGTGTCACTTCCTGACAAGGACAGGGGTTGCACCAGATTCTAATGCCGTTCTCGGGGAATGAGGTAGGGGCATTTTACTTTAAAATGATTTCCATGAATGTGAAGGACTGAAATTACTTTCCACAAGTTCTGTCTGAGAGGTGAATGGATTCACACAGAAGAGCACTGTTTTGTCATCTCCAGGCCTATTCCCGATCCTGCAGGGAAGGGATGAAATTGCATCCCTTCCTCATGGAGGAAGGGATCCAGCTAAGCTGAGTAGCTGTTAGGTGTTAGGCATCGGGGTGGGGGGCGGGGCGGTTGCAGATGACGTCACCTGATCTTCTCAGTGTTGTGTGGTTGTCTTATTTCCCTGAGTTTCAAATGGGGAAACAGAGGCCAAACTCAATGCTTCATACACATTAGGTACTCAGTACCTTGCACTGAGGTGTGTTGGTTAAGAGTGGGGGTTCTCTAGAGCTTGCCCTCCGTAATCCGAGTCCCAGCTGTGCCTCTTACTAGCTGTTTGATCTTAGATTACTGTGCGTGAGCCTCAGTTTCCTTCACCATAAAATAGGGAGACTAATAGTTATTTAATCACTCTGTAAGGTGAGCAGTATATGACATTCTCCAGGTGAAGTGCTATTATATTGTTATTGTTTATATTGTTATTGTTTATATTGTTACTGTTACAGGTAGATGAATGGATGGATGCTATTATTAATTTCCTTAGGGCCATGACCTGTAGGGTAACCACACTCCCTCGCCCACCACTTTATATAAGACATCGCGGGGGCCCAGTAGTTAGCAACATCCGGTCCCTGTTGGTCAGGGTGCAAGATGGGTGGGATTAAATCTGGAGGCCTTGGAGCCCCCAGCCTGGGTCTCTCCCTATCCATGCCCCGAGATTGTTGGCCACTATTGCATTTCAGCTCGTTTCTGGATTGCATTTTTTTGAGTTCCCCTTCCTTTTGTGTGTTGAACACGCACGTAGCGATGGATGTGAGACCCATTGTTGTGGCTGTTCATAGTTAATTTCATGATGTTTTTTGCAGAAGAAAATCACTCCTCTAGAATGTGAAGAGGGCTTTCTGCAAGGTGAGAAAATAGTGGGAAGCTCTATCTTGGGGGTGCACGGGACAAATAAAAACAAATAATTTCCAGGAGTTAAATTTTCACTCTCCCTGAGGCTCCCAAGGTGTAGTAGTTTATTTTCATTATGTCTTCTGTAAAGGCAGCACCAATATTAACAATGTGAACAAAACAAACTAACGTTTTTGTTTGCTACCATCTGAAAGTTCCTTAGGGCCCATAGACTCATTTGCGAAAATTCATGTGTGCAAAACTCATTTGCAAAAACAAATAAAATATGTGATCACAAATGCTCTTTACCTGACTGGCCTAGGGGACTAGCTGAAAATGAGTTTGTGCCTTTACGTCTACCCTGTGGTGTGGCATAGCTGTCTGGGGCTGCCTGATCTCCTTACCAAATAACCCTCATCGAGCCACTTTATTTATGTCAGACAACTCAACGGTTTGAAATCTGGATATAACTCAGACGGCTGTTATGTCACTGTACTGATTTGTGAGTTTCCTTTTTGAAAAATTGCATTTGATCATCACGTTCTGTAGCTTTGGAAACATCTTTGCAAGTTCATTCCGTAAGAAGTCCAGCAAAGGAAACATCTCTGTGTTCAGCCAAGTTTGGCTTTTATGTCCCTTTGGGTTTGCATATGCTGCTTTCTCTCCTCATAAAAACCGTGGCTACAAGTATAGGATATGCCTAGGAAGACTGAGTTAAGAAAATTAGAAAAAAAGAAACACTTACATATAAAGTATGTAGTACATGAGGATAATCAGGAGCTACCAGAACTTACAAATATCTCAAAGTCTTTGGACTTGCTTCTTCCATAGCAATTAAAATACGAGGCAGGGACGAAGCAAAACAAATGTATATCTGTCTGGCTTTGTGATACACCACTATAATTCTTTTTTTTTTTTTTAATTCTTCTTAACCTTTGTTTTTTTTTAAAAGATTTTATTTATTTATTTGACGGAGAGAGAGATCACAAGTAGGCAGAGAGGCAGGCAGAAAGAGGAGGGAAGCAGGCTCCCTGCCGAGCAGAGAGCCCAATGTGGGGCTTGATCCCAGGACCCAGGGATCATGACCTGAGCTGAAGGCAGAGGCTCAACCCACTGAGCCACTCAGGCACCCCTCTTCTTAACCTTTAAATATGTGGCTTGTTTCAGCTGGATTGATTTACTTATTTGACAAATAATATTTGTTGGACACCTACATATTCCAGACTCTGGTCTGGGTAGCAGGGATATAAAAATGAACGAGCAAACAAAAATCCCCTGCCTTGAAGGAACATACCTGGTAATGGGGGGATAGATTTAGCAGACTAATATTTTGGATATATTACTCCCCGTGCCCTGCCCCGCCTGTATTATTGACACTGTTTCATCATAAAGTTATTGACTGTCCTTTATGGTCTGAATTCTGAAGTGTAACTTCAGTGTAATCAAATGCAGGAGCCTTACACTTTTCTCATTGACTTTTAGAAATCAGTAGAAAAAATGGCATTTGCTTTCTCGTTAAACTTTAATGGAATCCATGGACTCCACTTAGGTTTTGTTTTGTTTTTCCTGGCTTGTGTCAACATAGTTTCTAGTCTCAGAGGTGTCAGCCATCTTCCTGCTGAACTCCCACTGACCAGACAGCTCTCTGCTCGAGACACCTGGTTGCAGGTGATACTGTTTCATGAAGGTGGGACCAACTGGCACGGTACTAGGTGACATTATGGTCACCAGCTACATGAGGTTACAAGTACTGATGGAAACTTCTGTGTACTAGTATGTCACTTCAGTTGTGAGACGTGTAACAAATGCTTGGTAACAATCGATAGTAAATTTTGTGAATGATGAATATTTCTTTAAAAAGTATCACATGGTGGGAGGCACCTGAGTGGCTCCAATTCCTTAAGCATCTGCCTTCAGCTCAGGTCATGATCTTGGGGTCCTTCATGGAGCTCCACACCTGGCCCTCTGCTCAGCGGGCAGTCTGCTTCTTCCTCTCCCTCTGCCTCTCCCTTCTGCTCATGCTCTCCCTCTCTCAAATAAATAAAATCTTTAAAAAATAACATTGGATTGAAATAAAGGCTATTCTTATGATGTTAGAATAACATCAATCTCCTCTTCTATATTCTTATGTTTCCTTGCATGGCAAGGAAAGAGGATGAATTACAGATAGCTCCCTGAAAATTATGCAGAATTCAGGGTATGCTCATTGGGGAGGCAGCACGTGCATGTGTCATAAGTCAAGAAGGGACAAAGATAGAGACCTCCTGCCTTCATGTTGCCATGCTCTTTCTCCAAAGGCCCTGTCCAGACCCTTAGAGGAGCTGCTAATTGCTAATGAGTTGCAAGGTTGATGGGGTTTTACATTTCATCTCTTCTCATTTCCCTTCTGCAAACCCCCAGGTGGAAGTGTCAGTCAAGAGAGAACTGCCTAAGGTGGGGAAGGAAGAAAAGATGAGGCAGAGGTAGAGGGACAGTCTATTCCAGGCAGATAAACAGCTGTTGAATAAGTGAGGCGTCCCCTGGCCCGAGGAACATGTAATGAAATCAAATAAAAAATGAGTTCATTCCTAACTGCTTCTATCAGATTCACCCATCCCCTTAACGGATTCTCTGTTTACCTTGTGCTCTGGTTGGGTCTTGCCACTGAGGAGACCCAACTGTTTAAAAGAACACAGTCTGCCTTGTGCTGCAGCCAGTAGTCTTTTTTTTTTTTTTTTTTAAAGATTTTATTTATTTATTTGACAGAGAGAGATCACAAGTAGGCAGAGAGGCAGGCAGAGAGAGAGGAGGAAGCAGGCTTCCTGCCGAGCAGAGAGCCCGATGCGGGGCTCGATCCCAGGACCCCGGGACCATGACCTGAGCCGAAGGCAGAGGCCTCAACCCACTGAGCCACCCAGGCGCCCCTGCAGCCAGTAGTCTTGCCATCTCCATGTAAATACTGTCAACTGCAGCCTGTCACATTGTCCTCCACGGACTATGTGAATTGCTTCCCAACGCTGGGGTTCTTCTAACCATAATGCAAACAAAGAAACTGCATCTCACCTGTGAAATTCTAGCAACAAGGCCTCCAGCAGACAGCCAGGATGTACCACTGTAACCAAATATTTTCCAATCTCCCAAATTAGGGGGAAAAAAAAAGGCAGAAGAAAAGTCCAGCCTTGTGGTTGGACCTGCTGGAGGAGAAGATCAAAGAAATCGTTAAATAAAACAAAAGGGTTACTGCTTATTCATCTGGCTAGAGAAAGAACTCCTGCAATTTCAGCCTTAGTGGGGTACATGTCCTTGGAGGTCAGGATCCACAACATATTTGTTAAACAACTTGAACAAGCTCGGAACTTAGAACTATAAAGGTACCTTTGCCCCTGCAATGTCTACTTTGTTCCATCTGGCGGGGACAGGGCAGGTTTTTCAGGATCATCCCCCTGCCTCCAGGAAGAGTAGCGTTTCACTTCGCAGGCAGAAAGACGCCTCCCACAGCCTTCAGTATTTCCCAAGAAAGTTCTTCGTCCTCTCTGAGTAACCTACTGCATCGGGGATTTTTCCCATTGTCAAGCCTCGATTTCTGTGGTGACCACTGTTGTGCTTTTTCCAGTTCCATCTTCACTGAACACTGGGTCCCTGTCGTGTTTCTAAAGCCTTAGTTTACCATTCTTTGGCACAAGGGCTGAGTCTGCAGTGAGTAGAAGCTACTGAAAGTTGCATCTGTTTCCCTCCAGTGATTTAGGGATCTGTGAATAATAATTTTGGTGGTTATTGAGAATTCTGGAATCCCAACTAATTCCATATAAATGGAGGAGACTCCCTAAAGATCTAATTATAATATTTACATGTCATTAGTTTGTTGAGAAGTCTCATGTTGTTGGGGTTTATTCCAACGGCAAAATGGTTTTATTTTTCCCACTTGCTGCTTTCAACTGTATTGTGTTGAATTCTACTTTCCTGCTGGGAAGCAAGTTCCTTAGCAACATCTAATTTGCTGTCATTTTCAATTATTAGTGTAGTCTCATTTGGGTATTTAAGGCCTCGTCCCATTCATTTAAAAAAAAGATTAATCTCAAATTTGATTCAAAGTGTATCCTCCTCCCCCACCCTCTGTTATCTGGAGGGAATGCGTATGTGTGTAAGATGAGTGTGTGTGCTGGTTCTGAGACATCCTCCCTTCTCTCTTCTATGACCTCGCTTCCCTGGAGTTGGAAGCTGAGAGGAGCTGAGAGCTTTTTACAGGGTTGTTAGAATATCAGTGGTGGGCAGACTGCAGGCCACACTCAAGCTGGCTTAGACAGATTCTTTCTGATGGGCTGGTCTCTGTGGAAATGGTCTCTGCAGAGTGTTTTTTATAGCTTCTTAGGCAGCACCCTTCCCTCTACCTCTCTATAGACATGCACCCTGCATCCCCATGGCCTTGGCAGTGGTCATGCCACTGACCCTTTCTCTAGGTTGTGTACCCTATAGAGCTTGGGAACCCCTCACAAAGCAGGAGTGATGGGAGTTTTGGGAGCCCCTTCTGTCTCCTGAGAGGTGAGCAGAACAGCTCCCTTTTCCTCCCAGGCACATCATATTGGATTCCACAGAAATCTCTAGAGTTTACAAGGCATCTGACTTCATGTTCATGTGAACCTCAAATGTCAGAGGACGCATGTCAAACTTCCTCTTCTACCTCTACCTTCTACCTCAGAGCCCTATATTCCTAGCTTCCTGATACTCTCATGTCTTTCTCCTACTTCAGTCTGGTGGCCATAGTAGGAGGGTTCCAGGTCCTGCTGCTCAGCTGTGGTCCAGGTTGGAAATGCGATATCAGGCCCCACTTCTCCTGGGCAGTCCCCCTAAATGATTGTCATGGTGCAATCTACTCTCCTCACTGTGGGGAGGGGAAAGAACCTGCCCTCTCCCTCAAACACTGGCCCTCCCCGAAATCCTGTGCCTCTCTTATCTCCTGTTAGACTAGTGGGGGAGTTTGTGGGTGGGTGGGAAGGGTGGTTGGACAGAATTTATTTTTTTAAATATTTTATCTTGAAGTAATCTCTACACCCAGTGTGGGGCTTGAATTTACAACCCTGAGAACAAGAGTCACATGTTCTAGCCAGGTACCCATGAGAGAATTTATTTAGTGGTAGGGCCATTCCTGCGGTCTCCTTTTTTTTTTTTTTTAAATTTTTAAGGTTTATTTATTTGAGAGAGAGAGCAAGCACATACATGAGCAGAGGGAAAGGCAGAGGGACATGGAGAGAGAGAATCCTCAAGCAGACTCCCCACTGAGCATGGAGACTGAGACAGGGCTTGATCTCACTGGCCTAAGCTGAAATCAAGAGTTGGCCGCTTAACCGACTGAGCCACCCAGGAGTTTCTCTGCTGACTCTTTTTAAAAAATTTTATTTATTTATTTGACACAGAGAGAGAGAGAGAGAGATCCCAAGTAGGCAGAGCAGCAGTCAGAGAGAGAGGGGGAAGCAGGCTCCCTGCTGAGCAGAGAGCCCGATGCGGGGCTCAATCCCAGGACCCTGAGATCATGACTTGAGCTGAAGGCAGAGGCTTAACCCACTGAGCCACTCAGGCACCCTTTGCTCTGCTGACTCTTAATAACCTGGCTGACTCTAGCTGCTGGGGGCTTTCTCTAAAATGTGAAGTACTTGAGTGACTTCGATTTTGGGCCAGAGGAGAGTTTTAGGATGCTGAACTATGACACCTATGACATATACATTATAACATGTACCCCCAGATAGACGTGAAATGATTATGGGTATATATCCTAGGCCCTGAAAAGATCAGGAGACCCTCCTGTCATTCTTCTCATATACAATTCACACCAAAACACCTTAATCCATGACAAGGGCAAAGAAGGGCAATGCATTCTGTTTTTCCCATGACCACAATTTTTATGTTTCCAAATGTCAAATCTCAATGTTTTAAAAACATATATGCATTTCTAGTGCCCCAACCACTATCTCTGATCTTACTGAGAGGAATTAATAAATGAATAAATATGGAAGTACTTTCCATGATCTATAAATGCATGCAAGTACCATGATTACATGTGATTATATGAGATTTTCTATGTATAAAAACACGTACCTATAAGCCTTATTCAGTTTGGTATATGAAAATAAGTTGGTTTCTGGAATACATAATTTATTTCTTTGGTATACACCAAACAATTAAGACTACAACCAGTCTTGAACCAGACTGACTGGGTTTTAAGCCTGGCCCCATGATTTTAGGCACACACCTTAATTTCTCTGAGCCTCAATTTCTTCATGTGTAAATGGGGATAATAATAGTGTGTACCTCACAGAGTTGTTGTGAGAATCAAATGGATTAATTCATAAAAACAATACTTAAAAAGCCTTAGAAAAATGGCCCATAGTAAACTCTCAAAGATGGGTTTTTATTATATATAATCTTATTAGCTGCAGAGAAAAATAGGAAATTTCTTATTTTTTCTTCAATCTTGGTATTTTGGCTATTAATCAGGGAAATAAAATGGATAAAGTTAGCATTTACTTTGTGATGAAGTTGACTTTTAAACATCTGCCTTCAATAGTGACCCGGGGCTAGGGGCTGGAGTGGAATGAGAAAGCTCCAGACGGCCAGAGTCAGACTTACCTGCCATCAGGGTAGCAGTCACATACACAGGCATCGAGACTCAGATACCAGGCCAGTGAGCCACTCAGGCAGGACAGACAAGGGTTGCGGGGGTGGGGGGTGGGGGAGTGGTGGGGATGAAAAGGTACCATGACCATGCTGGAAATTCGTTATTAAGTAACAGATCTGTAAAGCTCTTTGCTCCCATTCTAGCTCTCACTTGCTTTCCTTCTGTTGCTTGCTGTTGGATATATTCAGCTCCCCTTCGAAATGCTGAAGGTTTGAAGATTCATATCCAGGGGAAAAGTTTGACCTAACGATTCTTTTCAAATGGCTTCTCAATATTTCATTTACTGTTTCAGCCTCATCGCCTTCCTGCCTCGTGCTCGTGCCCAGCTCTTATTAGCTTTATTGGCTTACCTGACTCCAATTGATTTCGTTGAATTTTCTGGAACTGGAGGCAGACCGTTTATATATTTATTTCCTTGCATCCTTTCTATTTTTATCTTCCCATTTCAAGCTTTCATTCTAAACTTATCACAGATGCTAAGCCTTAGCAGTCTTGATCTTCTCAGCAAATATTTGCCAGGTTGTAATTTTTTATTTGTTATCAACAGCCAAATTTAAACAAGGCTAATCTCTTTCTAATTTGGTTTGCATGAGCCCCAGTCTTGGTACTTAGAGAAAGCAAAGGCTAATTTCTTGTTCTTTCTTAAGTGTGTTCTTCCCTTATCCCTCATATACTGCAGTTCTATTTTTTTTTTTTTAATAAAAATAATTTGGGGCAGTAGGAACCACATTTGGACTTAAAGATTAAACAGAAAGCATTTTGGCACGAGCACCCTGAAGTATAGAGATGGTTGGGGGGTGGGGGATCTGTGTGTTAGCTTAATCTTGTTAATGTCCTCTTTCCCTTTTCCACTGCCTTGGTGGGGGAAGGTGTGGGGGCCGGTCGCTGGGTGGGGGGAGGTGGGGCGGTGGGAGGCGGGGTACTCTGGGTGGTCCCAGCTTGTTGAAGGGGTCCTGCAGCTGCTGCAGCCGTGAGTGGCAGTTGGTGCCCGCGCTTGGGTTCCTGTGGCAGCTGCCTGCTGCAGGCTGGGTTCTGTAGACGGCCGAGGTAGTATTCCTAGTTTCATGTGTGTATATTTGGACTTCCGTATGTTGTATGTATATATCTGCTGAAGGCAGGGGCAGAACTTCTGTCCGATGGCCAGGGTAGGCAGCGGGGGAGGGGAGGAGTGCTGCAGGTGGCTGTTGAGGATGTCTTGAGAGGTTTTTCAAAACCCTAATTTCACTTTTAAAATAGGTTTCTTAATCAGAGGCTAAATTCAGATTCAGGTCTGTCAAACAATAGCTTGCAAAAGCACATGTCCATACTGCCTTTGTTCTATTGTCACCCCCCCCCCCCCTCCCCCCCTCCCCCCCCCCCCCCCCCCCGCCCCCGCTCTTCCCCCTGCCTCTGGAAGCTGTTTCCTGCTCATGGCTGCTGGTTGCTATTAAAACAGCATTTCCTCCATCACCTTTCTGTCCAGGAACTTGCAGATCCTACCTGGCCCATGAAGCTCAGCCTCCTCCAGGAAGCTCTCCGTGCCCTTTCCAGTCTCGAGCCACCTCTCACTATTCTGACCTAGGAGTCTGCACACTGTGGCTTGTAGGTCAACTCTAGCCAACTGTCTGTTTTTTGTAATGAAGCTTTGATGAGGATACAACGATGTTCATTTGTTTACATGTCATCTCTGGCTGTCTTTGAGATACAATGGCAGAATTCAACAGTTGTGACAGAGACCATGTGGCACACAAAAACTTAAGATATTTAATTTACTTTCTGAACCTTTGCAGAAGAGGTTTTCTGACCCCTCTGCTAAAGTGAGAAAGCTTAATGTATGACCCTCCCAGCATGATGGGTAATGAATTCCCCTATTGTGCATTGCGCAAAGCTCTCACTTTAGAATTCAATATAGTTTATTTTATTTTTTTTTAAAGATTGTATTTATTTGACAGACAGAGAGAGAACACAACCAGGGGGAGCGGCAGGCAGAGGGAGAGAGAGAAGCAGGCTCCCTGCCAAGCAGGGAGCTTGATGTGGGACTCGATACCAGGACCCTGGGATCATGACCTGAGCTGAAGGCAGTGGCTTAACTGAGATACCCAGGCACCCCAGTTTTTTTATTTTTAAGATTTTATATTTATATACCCTCCACACCCAATGTGGAGCTCAAATTCACAACCCTGAATTCAAGAGTCACATGCTCTACTGACTGAGCCAGCCAGGCACCCCAAGAATTCAGTATAGTTTTTTTTTTTTCCCCCTGTAGTTCCCAGACATTTTACTCACTGAACGAAAAATCTCAAAATTACACTTGGAGATTGGGGCAGTTTCCCCACAAGGACAAAGAGAACCCACAGGCAATTTCATTTTCTAGAGGCAACATCCGTTTATTGACTTCAGTAGATGACTACAGAAAAGGCTTCCAGAGCATAGCTTTGTACCCAAACCAGTTTCTTCCAACCCAGAGCTCTTATTCATTACTGATCTCAGTGTAAGTACATAAGTCTTGTCAAATTTCCATAAGGTTGTGTGAAGATGTAACTTAACCAGATCATTTGTATGGAAGTCCAAATATACAAAATTAAAAGTTACCATTTATTAAAAAAATAATTCTGCATGGGATCCTTTTGGACACTCAGGTGTCCCGCTTTACAAGAACTTGACTAATGGCAGGTATGAAATGAGATGTTTAACTCCGTTCCAGAGCTAGAGTCATTCACTGGTCTTCTCTCCCGTCCAGCGGCCAGCCCATCCCCAGGGTGGAGTACACAGAGGAAGAAACGAAGACGTGGGGCGTCGTGTTCCGCGAGCTCTCCAAGCTCTACCCCACTCATGCTTGCCGGGAGTATTTGAAAAACTTCCCTCTGCTGACTAAATACTGTGGCTACAGGGAGGACAATGTGCCTCAACTCCAAGATGTCTCCGTATTTCTGAAAGGTAGGGCTTCACACAGGCTGTCTCTTGCCTTCCTAGCCAGCATCCTTGCTTGCCTCCCAAGGATACATGGTGCGGGAAACGGCCCTTTCTACAAAAAAAGAAACACTCCCTTTGATTTAAAGAGAGGAGCACTGAGCCATTGACTCCCCAGGGCCACCTGCGGGAAGCAGAGCAGAGACCGTGGGCAGGGAGAGGGACTCCGCTGTTCACACCGCTCAGGGGCTTTGGTGGGCTCTCTCGTGGTTGGCTGTTCTAGGCGGTAAACCCCAAAGGTTATTGGCAAGTTCAGCTTTGAGCTCTTTCTGATCCAGGAACTACTCTGTGGGGCTACATGGGGATGGAATGACCTCAAAGGTGACATTTTAATTGCTTTGTTAAAAATTAGTATTGCATAAGAAATATCATGGATAATGTTGAACACTAGTGACTTTCCTTTGGGGGAAACCAGTCAATTAATCAAAGAAATATTTTTATATATACGTGATATGCCAGGGGCTATACTCATGTCTGATACAGTAGGCAACTAGATGAGACACAGTGTCAGCTCAAGTTCATGTCCTTGTGTGGTCACTCTCCTCACTGGCTCTCCTGGGACAGCAACGGGGGAAACTTGTAGGAGTGGCAGCAGGAAGCCCGGTTTCTTGGTCGCCCTGCTTCCTCCTCTGAGCTTCCCTGGGGTTGAGTCCCGGGTTCTCCATTCTTTCCTCTACCCTGTCTCAAGTGTAGCAGTTGTAAAAGCAAAACCTTCGCTGCCCTTCTTCTTTCCTGGAACTGCCTTCCTTGCCTGCCTACCCTCTATCCGTGACACTTTATTTTCTAGACTCTTCAGGCCCACCTCTCAGGAACCCCTCTGAATTCCTCCCCACCCTCCCCACCCTCCCCACTAGGTAATCAGTCTTTGTATTAGGTTCCTATTGCTGCTCTAAGACAACACCACAAACTTCGTGACTTAAAATAAGAGAAACGTATTATCTTACTGCGCTGGAGATGGGAAGTCTAATACCAAGGTCTTGGCTGGGCTGCATTCCTTCTGGAGGGTTCTGTTTCCTTGCCTCTTTCAGCTTCTGGAGTCTACCTGCCTTCCTTGGCTCCTGGCCTTTTCCTTACATGGCTCCATCCTCTTGCTTCCTTCGTCATGTCTCCTTCTCTGATTCTGACCCTCCTGTGTCCCTTTTATAAGGATCCTCGTGATTATCTCAGACCTCCCCTGAGTAATCCAGGATAATCACCCCATCTGAAAACCCTTAACTTAATCACACCTGCAAAGCCTATTTGGCTGCATAGTCCCAGGTTCAGGCTGTGAGGTCATGGGTACCTTCGGAGGCTATGCCTCAGCTTGCAACAGCCCCCACGTCGGGCCACTTCTAGCTTTGCTACCCATCGTCAGCCTGCCAACTGCCACCACCCAGACTGAGGTCCCTGTTCTACAACCTTGATGTCCGTATTTTCTCCCCGACACTCTCTTGTCCTCTGCTTCCAGATGAAGCTTCCTAAAGCATCACTTCCTTCCAGACATCTCTGCTCAGAAGCTACCAGGGGTTCCCCTTTGATTTTTACTGGGGTTAGACATTTTTTTTTTTTGTAAAGGCCAGATAATGACTGTTTCTGTTCTTGCGGGCCAAGAGACAAATGGAGGCTCTTCTGTCAGTACTTCAATAACTATTGAAGTGTGACCATTAAAAAAAATCTAAAAAGTATTCTTAGCTCGTGGGGTGCACACAACAAACTGGATTTGGACTACAGGCCACAGTTTGCTGATCTCTGGTTTATATGATCCCGTTCTGAACTGCTCAGCCTCAACTCAAGGCTCCAACCTGGCTTTCCCAGATGGTGCGCTGTGACGATTGTGCTGTGCAAACCCTCCATTCTACCTGTGGGATCTCCATACCTTTGCCCAGGTTCTGTGGTTCTGTCCCTTGCTAGAAAAATCCTCCCTCCTCCACCTATCAAATTCTTCCTATTCTTTAAGACTCAGAGCAAGTCCTGTCTCCTCTCCAAATCCTGATCCTACCAGTCCCCACAACCTTTCCCTCTCGGAGTTCCTGTGTGTATCAGGGGAGAAGGAGGCATGGTCTGAGAGCGGGTATACGGAACCACGTCCAGCGCAATGGGACAGCCCCATGTGTAAACATCATCCATGATATTTCTTACTACAGGAAAAAGACTGAGACCACTAATCAGTGTTGCTTAATTATTTTCTAATTACATAATGCCTTATGTTGTTTAAGTGGCTCATGTTCTCCCTAATGGCCTTGCCTTTGGCATGTCCCTTTTTGTTTCCTACAGTTATGTGCATATTATAGATTTACCATGGGCTTGATTACTCATGTATGGGAATTGCTTTTTACTACGTTGTTTCCCAAACTCCAGTAATTAGAATACCATCCCATAATTTTTGCCACGTCTGTCTCCCAACTTAATATTTTTATGAGAGGCTATGTGGTATAGCGTGGACTCTGGCTGCAGAATGCCTGTGCTGGGTCCCCACTCTGCCAGTTCTTGGCTGTGTGACCTCAGATGAGTTCTCGTAACCTCTCTGTGCCTCAGTTTCTTCTCTGCAAATGGAGATTGTCATTTTATCTACCTCAAAATGTGGTTGGGAAGGGACACTAACTGATATTGATATTCCTAGAAGCCCTAAAGTTATTTCTTTAAAAAATCTTAATTTCCTTTTTTTGGGGGGGGGATTTTATTTATCTATTTGACAGACAGAGTTCACAAGTAGGCAGAGCAGCAGACAGAGAGAGAGGGAGAGGCAGGCTCCCTGCTGAGCAGAGAGCCCAATGCGGGGCTCCATCCGGGGACCCTGAGATCATGATCTGAGCCGAAGGCAGAGGCTTAACCCACTGAGCCACCCAGGTGCCCCATTAATTTCCTTTTTTAATTTTTAACTTTTTAAAGATTTTATTTATTTGTTTGACAGAGAGAGAGAGAGAGAGAAAGAACACAAGTAGTGGGAGCATCAGGGAGAGGGAGAAGCAGGCTTCCTGCCGAGCAGGGAGTCCAATGAGGGGCTCAATCCCAGGACCCTGGGATCATTACTGAGCCTAAGGCAGACACTTAACTGACTGAGCCATGCAGGTGACCCTATATCTTTCTTTTTTTTTTTTTTAAACATTTTATTTATTTATTGAGAGAGTGTGAGAGCATGTGTGTGCAAGGAGTTAGAAGAAAGGCAGAGGGAGAGAATCTCAAGCAGATTCCTCAAAGAACAAGGCAAGGCTCTGTCTCATGACCTGTGAGATCATGACCTGAGACCAAAGCAAGAGTTAGAGACTTAACACACTGAGCCACCCAGGCGCCCCCTAAAGTTATTTCTTGACACATTTTAAGCATAGCAGAGTCTTAGTTATTACTGCTATTGTTCTTGCTGTTATTTTTCAAGACCTCTGTGAACTGGACACTGGGAGCTCAGTCTGCATCATTCATTGGCACAGAGCAAGTAAATGTACGTGTTGTTTTTTTTTTATTATTTCATTTTATTATTTTTTGACTGACTCGCTTTTAAATGCCTAATGTATTTTAAAAGGAAACTTCTAAAGCAATGATATCCACACATTCTAAGTTCTTGATGTGTTAGTTACATATTTTTAAAAAAAATTATGTAAAAATAAGATATATAACTTCAAATAAAGAACATTTCTCTTTGTATCACCCTTCAGGTTCCTCACGTGGGATATACTGGTTTAATTGACATAAAAGAGAAAAAGAAGAAAGTACACTTATCTTTTTGATATTCAGTAGGGAACAATCCAAAGTAAAAGCTTTTAGAATGAACATAATATTGTTAGAATTATGGGTCTGAGGAGGCCTGAGAACAGGGATATTTTTCACGTAGATACCAGAAATCCCAGGACGGGATTTATAAGCTTAATTGGTCCTTGCCTTTTAAAACCATTCTAACCATTCTGAGGTGCTCTCCTAATGAGACGAGGTGTTCAGAATGGGAGCCTTCACGATGCTGGTGTCAGAGATAAGGGTAGCCCTCCTGTTGTAAATTTCCGGGGCTGTCACCACAAGCGAGCGTTAGGTAGCCCTTAAACCGAGGACACTGATGACCCCCAGCCTAATTGGGTTAGAGGTATAGGGCAGCTTCATACATCGTGTTGAGTTCTGCTTATTTTGTCTCCTCCTCCCAGAAGCCAATAAAGCATGTAGAGCTTTAGTGTACCTCTTCAAATGATAGTAATTAATATGATTTTTTTCATAATATCACAGAAAACAGCAACGTGGAATGAGGGAGGTAGGGGGTGTTGACAATAGAAAGCCTTAGTGTGAACTGATTCCACAAGGCTCGTGACGGGGCTGATTTAGCTGTGGGTGAACTGAACATAGACAGACAGTATGGTTGTGTCTTTGAGAAAGATACAAGGTAATACGTGGTAAACATCACTTTAATTGTAATCTTGTCCTGTGAATTTGAGCTTTCTTATCCTAATTCAGCTTCTGAATTTAAATCTTTAAATCTTTTTTTTTCACCTTTCTTTCCATTTTAATGAATGTCTTGTTCCCCTGGAAACCATCATGCCGGAGTATATTTTAGTAATCAGAAGCCACAAATGTGATAGCTATTAACCGTAGATGTCCTTCAACTGTCAAGGGTTTTAAAGACCTTGATTACTTTGTTTCTAGGATGTCCTTATAAATAATAGGACACCCTGCTTGGGCCCTCAAGTCTTGTTCAGTTAATGTTTAGTTGGCTCTTTCCGTTGTCATTTCAGAAAGATCGGGCTTCACTGTGAGGCCGGTGGCTGGATACCTGAGTCCGCGAGACTTTCTGGCGGGACTGGCCTACAGGGTGTTCCACTGTACCCAGTACGTCCGGCATGGCTCGGACCCCCTCTACACCCCGGAACCGTGAGTACCCACATGGCATTCCTAGGCTGGATGGGGCCCACCGTTCTGTTAAGCGGCCCATGCTCACTCTACTTGAAAGCTACTTAGGCCCTCTTTTACCTGCAAAATAATTTCATCTGAGAGCCAGCGTGCTGAAAAGATTGGATTCCTCAGTGGGGGACACAGTCCTCCAATAGTCTCACTTCGGTTTGTCTCTCTAACTTTATCCCAACACGGAACCTTTTGCTTTGGCCAAGCTGTTGATGATACTGCTCCTTAAAATGTGTAATTTGTATAAAGCTACTATCCATAGAAACCATTAAATCAATGTTGAGTTTAAAGAATCAGGGCTCCCAAAATCCTAATGATAAGGACAATCCTGACATGCCAGGGGCTGTTCTCATCAACCCACTTAATCCCCATGGTAGTCCCATCGTGTAAATTATTTATTATTTCCGGTTTTACTGACGAGGAGAGGCAGGCACAAAGGGATAAGTCAACGTTGGCCCAGCCAGGACTCATGCCCTCTCTCCTGAGTTAAGGGCATTCATACAGGCCCAACAAGGCACTTCTCAAGGCTCATTACTGATTTCTTCTCCCTTATTGTTTCTCATCCCTCCCCAAAACTAAGAACGTTGTGCTGTGCTCTTCCTGCCATCTTTGTTTCTTGAGCACTCCTCTAGTCCCATCCATCACTTCTAGATATATATGGGATTTGTGATTCTTCTTTGACTCTGTCAGCTTTTCTTGAGAGAATCTACCTCAGGGGCTTTTATCCTTTCCCTCCTGGACGGTGGGTGGCCAAGTGTTGGATAAGCTGTGAACCCTCATGTGTTAATCATTTGGCCTTATCACACATGGACTGTATCATCTCCCAAGGTGAAACACTGGCCTGCTTTCTTAAGCTTACTGAACTTTCCAGTGCCTTTGAGCTCGACATGAATCTCATCTTCTCTGGGAAATACTCCCTTGCCATCCCCATGCACAACCACTCCTTCCTCAGCAAATCTGTCATTTGCTTTCCTCCTCATCCATCTATCACATGTATTTAGCCTTGCTAGCTTTAAACATTTTAACTTGGGTCTTATGTTTTTGCTGAAATCATCAGCTACTTGAATATTTCTTTGTATGCTTTTTTAAACAAAATGAAGGAACCTTTATGGGGAGATTACTATGTGCTTGGATGGTCTAGGAACAAGACAAGGTCTCTGCTCTCTGGGGTGAATGAGTGGGAGTGGGAGACAGTGGGCAGCATACAAACACATAGGCAAGATGGTATCAGTTACCAGTGCTTTGATATGCTCAAGATGCTGAAAGACAGATAAAGCAGGGTGAGGAGATGACCAGTAATGGACGGTGCTCTTTTGGATTGAGTCATCAGGGAAGCCTCTTGGGAGGTCACCTTCAAGCAGAGACCTCAATGTAAATATCTCCCGGTAGAATATTCCTGGTAGAGCAAGAGCCAAAGACTCTGAGGCTGGAAGTTGTCATTGGATCTCTGCCCCCTTGGGCTCCATCTGAATGAGTCTCTACCCCTAATCATACCCAAATTTGTTACCTACTGTTCTTCAGGACACTGGGGTTATCACTTCCCTTGTGATGCTTACTAGAATAATTTTGTATTAATGGACTGCCACGATCTTCCCTGGGGAGCAGAGAGTCCTTGGAGGTTCAAGTGGTTGAGTAGCTTCTGGTGGTGGAAGTAGAGTCCCTGAATCTCCCCTTCTCCTCTTAGGTAGGCCAGAAGCTCACAGACCAGATAGGTCCCTGCCAGGTCACTACATTGCTTTTTTTTTTTTTTTTTTTTTTGCCTACTTTCAGCTTCCCGGAAAGTGTTTTCAGGATAAACAAAGGTTACTTATAGGACTCAAGACATTCTGAAAAGAAATGCTTCTTATAGTGGAGTGAGTACTCAAAGGAGCATTGTCAGAGTTAGAAAGGCAATCTCTAAATCTAGCCCAGAGGGTTTACAAATAGCAAGCACTTTGTTAGTTCCTTTTGAATAACTGGCCCCCTGGGGACCTGTGATAGCGTGCCAATAGGTATGCAGAGAGAGAGGGCAAAGAAATGAGATTTTAGCCACAGAGGTCTATAAAATTTTGGGATAATGTGTTACATTCTTACCAAAGTACTTTCAGCCAATTCATTCAGCAAACATTTATGGGCAGTGTTAGCAGGGAGGTGCAGTGGATTCAAAGATGAATAAAATATAGCAGCTGTTTCTTAAAGCAGCTCACATTCTGGCATGGGAGAAAGAAACATAAATAATTACGAAAGAGTGTGGTTGGGGTGATGATGAGGGTGTGTGCAAAGTGTTAGAGGAGTACGGAGGAGGAAGCAGTCCTGAAAAGGCTTTTCAGAGAGGGTATAAACTGAGTAGGGGTCTGGAAGGGGGAGAATAGGAAATTGTTTTTGCCTAAGGCAGGGCCGGGAGGGAGGGGAAAGCTTTCAAGTCAAGGAAACAGCAAGTGAAAGTTTGGAGGCTCGAAAGAGGCATAAATGAGCAAGGCTGGTGACACCAGAGTGGCCAGAGCATAGGGTATGTGTTAGGGGTGGCATGTTTTTTTCAGGTCACAGGTAAGGGATCATTTGTCAAACTAGGACATGTGGGCTAAATTCCGGAGGCACTAGGGAGCTATCCAAGTTTCTGAAGCATGATCGGATAATTGTGTCTGAGAAAGATGACGGGGGCGGGGAATTGTAAAGAATGAACTAGGGGCACCTGGGTGGCTCAGTGGGTTAAAGCCTCTGCCTTCAGCTCGGGTCATGATCCTGGGGTCCTGGGATTGAGCCCTAAATCAGGCTCTCTGCTCAGCAGGGAGCCTGCTTCCTCTTCTCTCTGCCTGCCTCTCTGCCTACTTGTGACTCTCTCTGTCTCTGTCAAATAAATAAATAAAATCTTAAAAAAAAAAAAAGAATGAACTAGCTGGAAAACCAGCAGGTGTTCCCATTTCAGTGAAGGAATGTAGTTATAGTATCTTAAACTAGAAAAGGTCAGTGAGATAGGACAAGAGGTCATCTATTTGAAAAACAGCATCGTGATGGAATTAACAATATTTGGTGACTATAACAAGGGTGAGGAGAGGGTCCTCAAGGTAACACTGAGGTTTTTAGATTGAGAAGCTGAATGGTAGTTTGGTTTTTTTTTCTTCTTTCTTTCTAATAATGACTGAGGCTATTGGAGCAGGATCAGGGTTGGAGAGAAGAGGGTAGGAAAGAGGGAAGAGAAGAGGAGGATTTGGGTTTGGGATGTGTTATTTTTGAGGGATAGGGTGTCCTGGAAAAGTCCCTGATAGTGGAAATAAGTGTCGGGAGTTCCAGAAGTGAATTTAAAGCTCCCACTGTAGATGTGAGTGTTTTCCTCTTCCATGACTCCCATGACTACCCAGACACGACGAGGCTTAAGTCAGAGGGTGGAAACATGGGATTCACCTACTTGGGTTTTTTTGAACAGACTCTTTTTTTGGGAGAGCGGATTTTATGACATTCATCTGTTTTGTGTGTGTGTAAGTTCCATTCGTTCTTTAAAATTATTATTTTATGAGTAGGTAATACACGTACATGACTCCGAATTCCAAGTATACCATGAACAACCTTCCCTGCTCCCTTGACACCCACTTCACTTCCCCAGAGGTGACCACTGCTGCCAGTTTCCCCTGCATCCTTCCAGAAATACACTATGCAGACACAATTCTCTGTAAAGACCCCTTTAATCCAGATGTATGACCAAGTCCTAAATCCCTTCCCAGCTGCAGCGTTGAATGGATGGGACCCCATGCTGGGAGTGCTGTTTCCTGCCCAAGCACTTTTCCAGGCATTGTCTTTGTAATGAAATCCCATTTCTTCGATTGAAAACCAAGGAGAGAGCAGATTCTTCAATTTGCGAAGTTCAATTTGGCCCCTGTGTTTGGTGCTTGTACTCTGCTTCCAAGTAACTGCCTTCAATTGCTGAACTGTTGTCCTGGAGGCAGCGCTAATGGGACATAGGTGAGCTGTCAAAGACACCTGACACCGGTAGAAATGAGAGGGAAAGCCCCAAAAAGACATTATTTGCAAAAATTTTATTTTCCTTTTCAGTCTGGGGAGAATGTATTTTGAGATCCTAGCTTTCAACAAATACTGGGTTTTAAATGTGTCTTTGGCCTGTTTTTTACAATTTACATTTGAAAGACTCTTGTATTCCCTAAAATTGGCCAGAGAGTGAGACTTTAATTTAAAAAAGTGATGGCAGATTGGATTGGTTCCCTGGGGAAAGTTTTCTGGCCTGGTGGACAGCAGTGAAAGTTGTGGAGAGTCCATGACTCTTGGTTTTCTTGGTGGGAGGACTTGCTTTTCCATGTGTTTCTACCTGGATTGAAAGGCCACTGATTTTGCTAGAAGTGGAGAGCCATCTTTACCCCCTTCCTTGGCGCGCGAGGCCAGGGCTGCGATTCTGCACTTTGCTGTTGCATGGCTGCCTGCTTTGATCAGCTGTGATCACATGCAACTTTGTCCCTAATGGAGTATTGAAGTGTGTAAATAATTTCCTTTATGTAAATCAATTGGGTCAAATTCAAGGTTATTCCAGAAGTAATAATATTATTGTTAGGTCCATAATCAAAGGAGCGAGACTGATAGAAAGCGAAGGTCAAGCAAAGCTTTATTTCTCGCCAACCATCGAGAAATCAAACCGACCTCTTACAGAGAGGGCGACCCCTCCCTGCCTTACAGACTAACTTTTATAGAGCAAAGGCCATGTGGTTGGGCCTGGCCACACACAACTGGCCAATAAGATTGCAACACACAGAGAAAGCTGCACAGTCATGGTTGGTCACACACGGGTGGCCAACTTAATTACAATTCACCCCATAGTAGCTATTTGAACTAGCCTATCACCTTGGTCAGAATTGGTGCCCAAAAGACGCCCAAAAGGCAGGGCCCACACTCCTTGGTAGCGAGGGAGACAGTATGCGCGTCCCACTGATTGGGGCGATTGGATGTCTCCCCCTGGCCTGACTCATCTCTGCATCCGGGCTCTGTTATCTCTGCCTGAGCTGACCCACCCTTGTATTTGGGCTCTGTTTTCTGGGACTGGTGACCATATTTTACTGGTTTCCTGGACTTGCTTTTAAGTAGGTTCCCCTGGGTGGGGTGGGGGGGCAAGGTCAGTTTAAGTTTTACTGCACAAACAACAAAATCACTGTTTAACCGGATGGAATCGCTCTGGGTAAATAGGCCCGTACAATTATTATTCCAGAATATATAATATTATATATATATATATAATATAATAATGTTCCAGAAATAATAATAAAAGTGAGTCCTTCTCACTCTGAAGAATGAGAGGGAAAGATATAGAGTTCCAAGTCGCCTGGGTGTGTGAGCATGACCCGGCCCATGAATGGTAGCAGAAGGGTCATTTGAGAAGGTCCACCATCTCCACGTCTCCTCTCTGCCTTTTGGGGAAATCCACAGTGGCTGTGTCTTCTCACTCCCTCTGGCCACCTCATCTTTTAGAACAGGATTTCTCTTCCTCAGCCCTATTGATATTTTGGGCCAGCTAATTCTTTGTTGTGGGGGCTGTCTTGTGCATTGTAGGATGATAAAGAGCATGTCTGGCCCCTAGCCACTAGATGTCAAGAGCACCCTTCCACTTAACCACAGATGTCTGCACGTATTGCCAAATGTCCCCTGATGGGGGCAACACTGCCCCCAGGGAGAACCACTGTTCTAGAAGAAATTTGATGGGTCATGTTAATGTTGTTGGTCTGTCTACCAATTATTGCTTTCTTTCTTTTTTTTTCCAAAGATTTTATTTATTTATTTGAGAGAGAGAGAGAGAGAGAGAGCCCACAAGCAGGGGGACAGAGAGGGAGAGTGGGTCAGGGAAGGACAGAGGGAGAAGCAGTCTCCCTGCTGAGCAGGAAGCCCAATGTGGGGCTCTATCCCAGGACCCTGGGATCATGACCTGAGCCAAAGGCAGACCCTTAACTGATGGAGCCACCCAGGTACCCCTAATTACTGCTTTATTTTCTCTTTGAAGCAGTCTGTAGACCCTGTTTCCTTTCTGAAACACAAATGTAGTATAGAATTCCCTTGTTTAACTTGTTCTTTGTTGCAAATAGAAAATAAAGTCTGATCTCATCAAACCATATCTTCTGCTTCTCTTTTGCGTCCTCCAAAACCTCATGCCCTAGCCACACTGAACTTCTCACCATCCCAGTGATCCTCCTGGTTCATGCCTTCACCCTTTTGTGCAGGGGGTTCATTCGGCCTGGAGTGACTCCAGTAAAATCCTCTTAATTCTCTAGGGTTAGAGCTCAGTCACAGCCTTCTCTGTGGAAATTTGTCTGGGCAGAGCTCCGTGTTCCTGTAACACTTTGCCTTCTTCTATGTTAGTACTTACAATGTGGAGTAGTAATTATCTGTTCGTGTCTCAGTCTCCTTCTTGAGACTATAATGAACCCAAAGTCAGTTAACAAAGGCGATGCAGAAACAAGGAGATCAGACCAAGGTTGCAGGGGATCCCTAAACCTGGCACATAAGGTGAGAATTGAGTCCTTGGCGGGCGCAGCCGTGAACGACACCGCCACCAGGAGGCGTCAGGCTCAAGGTCTACTCAGAGACCCAACCTGAGATCCGTGGAGGGAGGGAGTACAGGGCACTAAATGCTGTGAAGTTATTTGAAGTCCTGGGCCTGCAGGCTGTGGTGGTCGGACCTCTTTCTGAAAGGCTGCAGTCCCGTATTGGGGAGTGCCCTCCACTCTCCCCAGTAGCTTTACTCTGATTTTAGGGACTGATCTGGACGCCTTTCCAGGATGAAGGCATTTTTGCACATTCAGTGTCTTCAGGTAAAATCCTGAATCTTGGCTGGTGGGATTATGGGCAGCAACTGTAGCTGTGAGGCCTGTGAGTCCTCTCCTCCATCGTGCCCAGTAAGGGGCAACCTATTCTGCTCCTCTATTTTGTTTTGGGATAAAGATGGTTTCAGAATAAAAAGGTGATTATTCACTGTGAAGCTGAAGAAGAGGGACAAAAGGAAATGTGCAAGGTGTCCCTACCTCCCCCTTAGTCAAACGAGAGAAAAAGAGTAAGGGAGAGAAGGAGGGAAAGAGCGAGAGAGGGAGAGAGAGAGAGAAGGAATGAAACTGCACTTTTCAGGGTGCTAAAAAAGTATATTTTCTCCCCTTTGGGTGACTAATCCTAAATATTGTCCCACTTGAAAGGCAGGGAAGTTCATGGCCCTAGCTTTAACAAGAATGTCCTTCTGTAACATGTTCTCAATTCTATTTGGACTAATACCTAACGTGCTGCATTGAGAAGTTCGCTGAGATTGACACCTCTGGCAAGCACTGATGCAGGCCCCCCAGGGGCAGCCACGTGCACGGGTGTGTCGCCCACATCTGGTACGAGTGGGTACCCCTCGCCCAGAGAGGAGTATGGACCAGAGAGGTAGTGGCATCTCTGGTTTTGTCTCTCAAAGCTTCTTGCTGGACTGGTGGTGAGTCAACTTAGGAGGCATCCTGGGAAGAGAAGCAAGTTGTAGGGAGGGACCTGTCCCTCCCTCTCTGGTTTGGTCTCTGACGTCAGGCTTCTGGTTTCCAGAAGGTGTTTTGGATTTTCAGATGTGGTCTATGTTCCCCTCTCTCTATTTCTGCTTTAAGTCTTTTGCCTTTTTTTCCCTGGGCCTTTCCTTTGAAGGGATTTGTGGTCTCTATTCTTCATAGTTCCTACAGATTTCTTGAATGTGTTTTGTGCAAGGTGGAGGTTGAGCACCTGCTAACTGAATTTGCCTGTGCACATGTACTTGTGTATATCATTTCCAGTGCCTTCTATAGTCCCAATACCCAGTGGTATCTTAGAAACACAGAGCTTGCTAATGAGATATATAGCTGAAGAAAACTGTTCTATTCTCCTGGGGCCAAATTTTATGCTTTCCTTCAGATGCTGTGTGGATTGACTGAAATCTTAGGAATGAAGAAGGGTAGGGCAAGCAGACCCTATTTTCTAAGGCATTCATCGTATATATATACATATATATAATATCATATATATAAAATATATATTTTAATATATATTATATATACTTATATAATAACATAATAATATAATTATATATTTATGAATATTATATATTTATATATAAAAACATATATAAATATATATATATATTTTCCTATATAATCTGGTTTTGTTCTTCTCAATATAGGCCAAATCTACTGTGATCTAGATTTCTGGATGGAGGTGGCCAGATTCCTCATGGTTCTGCACTGGGTGTCCTTTGAAACTTTAAAGTTTGCCCAGGGCAGTGGTGAAATACACATCCGTACCACAGGCCTTCCCCCATTGTCTATTGCTCAAGGAGAAGCAACCAGGAATTCTAAATAGAAACCTACATTCTTTGAGGTCAGTTTTTTGAGGTCAAGCCTGTACAATATCTGTCTTTCCAGAAGAACCCTTGCCGGAGTAATAATGTGATCCTGCACCAGGAATCCCTTTAAACAATGTTTCAGTGAAAACGTTTAAAAATATTCGTTCTATTTTGTTTTCCGATGTTGGGCTTGACATACTAGTAACAAAAATACACTTGGCTCAACATAGTATAATCTTCTTCAGTCAGGGAGTCCCTGATTCCGAGCTCTGTTGGTATGATTGATTATTCAGCACAGAGTGATGGGGGTTTATTTTCTTCTGCTCTTTCCTGGTTTGTCACTTTTCAAATTGAAGGGCAAACTTCCACCATTAGGAAATAATTTGTGACACCATTGACTAATATTGCAACGTCTGTTGCCATAATACCACTGAATGCGTTCGCATTAAAGAAATTCTTTCTTGTTGCCGTTGAACATTTTAGGGGCAGTTAATGTTATTTTTAAATATAACTGTTTTAAAGTTTAAAAACAGGCTTTGCCTTCAGGTGATTTTTCTTATAATTGGTGCTGCGTTTTAATTTTACAAGAAAAATAAAAGTGAATTATTTCTGACAGCATTTTTCATCTGTTTCTAAGTAAATGGATTTTATGTTTAGCCCTTGCTTATTAGAACAGAACCCTCCATAAAATTGGCAGAAGATGTCATTTATTTTCTTGTGGTTCAGACATGAATCCTCATTTGTTAAGTAATAATATCAGCAGGTAAAGATGTAGGCTTCCACATTTATAAGAAAATTTGGCTGCCCCTCTCGTGATCTAACAGATGCCTCTCACTAGGTCTGTAATGAGAGGAAAAAGAGGATCTTTCCAGTCTCAGTTTTCCCTCCTTGCTGCCATCTGAGAGATTCTGGGCATGTGGATTTGTCTGATGTAAGCCCTGACTTTCTCGGTTGTTTTTACTTTTTAAAAAAATTTTTATTATTTTTTTTAAAAGATTTTATTTATTTATTTGACAGAGAGCGACACAGTGAGAGAGGGAACACAAGCAGGGGCAGAGGGAGAGGGAGAAGCAGGCTCCCCGCTGAGCAGGGAACTCGGTGTGGGGCTCGATTCTAGGACTCCCAGATCATGACCTGAGCCGAAGGCAGATGCTTAACGACTGAGCCACCCAGGTGCCCCTCTGGTGTTTTTAATATCTGGCCTTGCTGAAGGCAAGTCTGGGTAAGGTCTTACTGCGGCACTGGGACGATAAACTAGAACTTTAGAGAGTTTAACCTTCATTCCTATGAGCTCAGTTTAGCTTCAACTTGCTCTTTCCCAGCGGACACGTGGGCACAGCCCCGAGCTCCCTGCCTGGCCACCTGGACTCCTCTGCGCTCTATTCTCATCGCTGCCATTTGGGATTGCAGAGAAGCGTAAGGATTAGCGAGTTTCAGAGGATGGCATGCTCTCAGAGAGCCGATCCCATCTGGCTTCCTTTTCCTGAGTTTTAACCCAGAGCTCACACCCTCAGCACAGCAGCCATTGTCCCCCTCAGGAGACATTTGGTTTGAGCTCTACCCGGGCCAGTTAAGTCATTAGGCAGAGGCCCTAAGACCTAAAATATTGTCGTCCCTTCTAGACTAACGGATAACTTCCACAACAATATCGGTAGAGCAGAAGTGACAACAGTATTTTTTTTCTCTTAACAACATGTATGTATTTATTGACTATGATGGACAAGGCACGATTTTCAGTGTTGTATATGGATTGAACTCATTTAATATAACAGCGCTCTGAGGAGTTGTTGCTGTTATTGTTCTGAGTTTATGGATGAGGAAACCGAGGCCCAGAAAGGTTAAGCAACTTGCCCAAGGTCACCCAGCTGGTGGGGAGCAAGGAAGTCAGGATTTAAACTCAAGTAGTCGGTGTCCGCGACTGTGAGATTAGCCACTATTCCATGTTAAAGGGTACCATTAAACAGGAAAACTCAAAACCTGTTACATGTGAAGTTGAATAGCTCCTTTCTTGGTTTTTCTAATTTACAAATGTTATGTAAGAGAGTCAACAGTAACACCCTTCCTTTAATTTGGTGGCCCTTGCTTTGCTAGAACCCTAAGCCCTGTCTGTGTCTCTCGGGTGGTTTAGAGCTATGCAGGTCCCATCTAGAATTTGGTCCCCCTACCAGTCTTTGTTAGAAGCCCTCCTTCTCCTTTGATCTTCACAGGGGCGGAACCTGCCCTATTTATCAAGAGGAGGCATCTCCTCTTTCACTGGGAAAAAGAGGCTAGCTCCTCTCTGCAGGGTAGAAATGTAGATAGGAGGCTGCTGTGTCCATGTCCTCAGGCAGAAGGACCCGTGGGCTGCTTGCTGGAAATCCAGGCCCTGCTATCAGGTCTCAGTGTGACTGTCGGCCAGCCACTTAACCTCTCTGTGTGAGGGATAATGAAATAATGCTTTGATCTTTGCAGAGAGAAAAAAAGCTTTATATAAATACCAAATAGGTCCACTCTTTCTTGGTTCCTCTTAAATTCATTAGGAGGCTGATGGACCTCATAAAATTCCAGCCTAGTTACAAGGCCACGTATGTTCCTAGACCTGGACTCCTGAGTTTTCAATCATAAAATTGTGTCTCGTTTTGTGAGGTGCCTAAAAACAGAAATAACCCCCAAGACTTTTTACAGGGCCTTTTGTCTCAAGAGCCCCAAGCACTCTAACAATACATATTCTATGGGGAAAAAAAAAAAAAAAGCACTATACATTATTTAAAACCTGTGCATTTTGAAACCAAGCTTATATCTAAGTGCTTGCTGGGGCTGTTTCTGTTCTTCTAGGCTGTTACCCACCATGATTGGGGTTTCGGATATAAATACGTATATATTTGCAGATTCAAAGCAGGATCCCTTGCCCACCTCCACCCTCCAAGGTTTGCCTTCCTTGCGTGGTGCTCGTCATCTAGAAATTAATGCCGCACCCGAATCACAGTTCTCATTCCCTCAGTGCCGTGTAGTCAGGGGGAGCCCATTTCTGTGCCTTCAGGTGTGGAAGACTGAGATGACCTGGGAGAATTTTTTTTTTTCCGGGAATATTTGTATTTTTAAATTGCAAGTTTAGAAGAAGACATTTAAAGTGATTGAATTTTAGGCAAGGAAGAGGCAACCACTGGTCAGACGTCTTCACTGCTGGGCAGAGAATTACGTCTGTTGACAGGTACAGAAGATACCGCAAAAGAGAAGGAAGGAGGGATCCGACCTCTTCCACACATGTTCTGTTGGGCTGGCATCGTTCCGCTCATCTTTATGAGGTAGGCAGGACTGTCACCATTTAACAGGTTGCAAATCCATAGTTCAAGGCAGTCAGGTAATTTCCTTATGGTCACACAACTAGGATATAGCAAAACCCAGACCTAGTCTGATGCCCCGATACTACACCGGAAATTAAGAAAACTGTACTTGGGATGCACTTGGATTTACCTCTTTATGGAGCCATGGAATCCCATCATCCCTGCTTTGTTTGGTTGGGTTAAATGACAGTTAAATTGGGCATCCAAAGATGACCACGGCATGACATCTGTCCTGGAGAAGATTACAAATTCTTGTTTAAGTGAGAAAATATCTTCCAAAAGGGCAACCTTACTGAAGTACAAAATAGATGTTGGTGTAAGTATAATTTAATGTAATATGATGAATAATACATAACTTGTTGGGAACTGATGTTTTCGATGTGTTATCTTACTACATTGTTTAAGAACTCCATGAGAGGGGCACCGGGTGGCTCAGTCATTAAGTATGTGCCTTCAGCTCAGGTCATGATCCCAGAGTCCTGAGATCAAGCCCTGCATTGGGCTCCCTGCTCAGCAGGAAGCCTGCTTCTCCCTCTCCCACTTCCCCTGCTTTTGTTCCCTCTCTTGCTGTCTCTCTCTCTGTCAAATAAATAAATAAAATCTTAAAAAAAAAAAAGATAAAATCTAATTTCTTCAAAAAAAACCCCAAAAAACAAAAAACCTCCATGTGATAGGGACCCATGTAATTTCCATTCCAAAGATGAGAAAAACAAGACATCTGTGCTGTCCAATATGGTAGAGACGTGGCTATTTAAATTTATTAATTAAAATCAAATTCACTATAAATGTAGTTCCTCAGTAGTGCAAGCCACATTTCCAGTGTCCAGGAGCCACCTGTGCCAAAGGGCTACCATAATGGACAATGCAGAGATAAAATATTTCCATCGATGAAGAAAGTCCTTTTACACAGAACTTGTCTAAGTCCTTTGCCTGTGCAGAATATGGAACATGGACTTGGATCTGACTTCAGATAGACTTTTAACCATTCTGTTATATTGCGCCCTTAATCTTTAGTGCGATTTGGGAGGCGTCAGGGAAAGAATTAAAAATCTCTTATTTATTCCAGAAATAAGAACTATCTGATATGATAGGGGAACTAGAGACATAGCCACGGTTTCCCTTGCAGCCCTTTTATGGGACTTGTAAGAGCTAGAAAGTATGTCTCTCCCTGGATCAGGAAAGTTAGTATTTGCTGTTTGCCCTTTTATGAAACCATAACATGACTCTGCTAAGAGTTATTCTAGGATTATGTCTTATTTACTTTTACGTATCGTTTCCTAACATAGTGCTTGGTACAATAGGCATATGATAAATGCTTCTTGAAGGAAATTTCAAGAAAGATCACTACAATATCTTCTGTCAGTCTCAAAAGAATTGTAGTGAAGGAAAGTAACACTGGTGGCCTTCCGTATGATTCCTAGAGGGAAAAAAATCAAGAAGATTTCCTCCAGGACGATATCTAAGTGCTCAGCTTCTTAGAAAGAGGGCCACATATCTATTTATCTGCACGGTGATAGAGATAGAAGAGGGAGTGATCATAAGGGCTGTCTAGAATTTTATCTGGGCCAGATTTTGCAGTATGCTATTTTAAATCTAAACCAAAGTAACTCTGTATATGGGTCCAAGGCAAGCGCTGAAGAAAAATTGCCTCGATACCAAATTAATTCCCATTATCATCTCCTTGGTGCCGTGAAAACAAACCAAGTCACCCCCTTCTCAGTACGTCCCGGAGTGTTATCCCAGATACTTGCACTCACCCACCAAATGTTGTGTGAAAGCTGAAAGAGATACCCGATTTTGCCTCCCAGCTCTTCCTCCTGCTTCTTTTCACCCGTGCGAACTCCCCACCCCTGCCGCTCGTCTTGCTTTCCTTCTCTTCATGATTTAGCTACTGTGTTGGCTTCTGTGTCATTTAGAACAAACAAAACCTATAGAAATATGATTTAAAAGACAGATGCACTGATTTGGGATAAGAAGCCAATGTCGGATGCTGGCTCACTGCTTCTTAAAGGCTTTAATTTACAGCAGAAATAAAACGGAGTTGTTCAACATGTAGCGTGAGGAGTCAGCTTTGAAAACTGATAAGAGGAGAAAAAATGCCAGACTCATTTTGAATGTGAACTTAACAACCAGGACCCTTATTTCCCCACAGCAAGATGATCGCAACTTTCTTAGAATGATTTAAGATTTCCCCGCAGGCATTTTGCCCAGGTCCTTCTGTGGGCCCATTTCAGCAGGCTTTAAAATCCTCCTAACAGGGCTTATCAGAAAAGATTCCAATTTAGAGCAGCAAAAGTTTAGAGTCTGATATCAGCTCTAGCTTTTCTTTTTCTTTCTTTCTTTCTTTTTTTTTTTTCCTCAAAAGGAGACATGATGTTTTACAGTGTTAACAGTTTTGAAAGGTCCTACATTTCCAGTGAACAGAGCGCTTTTGTGTAAAGGCTTCTGAAAGCATTATTCAGGCGAAAATGCATCAAAGGGATGCGAGTTAAAAAGAGAAAAGTTTGCCGATGTAGAGATTGGAGGCAGCATGTGCTGACAGGTGCAATTATAGCCAAATAATTGAATCTTTTAAGAGCGATCTGGTGTGATAAGGCAATAGTTGTGGACTCACCTCGGAAACCTGTTCATAATTAGGTACTCAGGGGTCCCAGCTGTGGACGACACAACCCACAGAGGGATCGTGAACTACTTTATATGCGGGACATAATAACAGCTGTGCTTTGTAAAATAGGGCGAAACCGCGTGATTTCAGCCCACCAGAACCTGACTGATACAAAGGTTGGAGAAAAGATTCAGCCTTTTTCCTTCAGATTCCCAAAAGTCTGGAGCCTCTTTCAGTCTCTGAGTCAGAATCAACTCCAGCTTCTAAATCCTTCGGTGTCAGAGAAACTATTGAGACTTACTGAAGTTAAGTAATTGCTTTTGTTAGTAACATTAAACATCTTTCTTTGCTGTTTGGTTGAAGGGTTTCTTGGCACTTCAGTTTCCTTTGTCTACATCCCATGTCTAAGCCAAAGACTCCGGGATAGAGTTTATTTCTGAGACGGCTTCACCAGTCATAAAAGACGATAACCTTGCTTCTGGTCTTGAAATACAGGCGCTTAAAGCCTCGGCTCCTTGAGAGGCGAGCTCACTGTCCACGCTGTGCACACACACTTGCTGAGCCTGAATGGTGGTTTTTAGGGTCTCTGCAGGGACATGGAGCTGAGAAGAGGACACAAACTAGTGAGATGCTATCATTTCTATTTATAACAGGGTGAAAGGCATCCCTCCTGTTCCATCAGTAATTTTATTAGACACCTTGCTTCAGGCTTTCATTCTTTTTTTTTTTAAGATTTTCTTTATTTATTTGACAGACAGAGATCTCAAGTAGGCAGAGAGACAGGCAGAGAGAGGAGGGTAGAGGGAAGCAGGCTCCCTGCTGAGCAGAGAGCCTGATGCAAGGCTTGATTCCAGGACCCTGAGATCATGACCTGAGCTGAAGGCAGAGGCTTAACCCACTGAGCCATCCAGGTGCCCTCTTTTTTTTTTTTTTTTTTTAATTTACTTATTTATTTTAGAGAGAGAGAGAGTGCAAGCATGGGCGGAAGTGAGGGAAGGGGCAGAGAGAGAGAGAGGAGAGAGAACCTCAAGCAGATTCCCTACTGAACATGGAGCCGGGGATAGGGTTTGATTTCATTGCCCTGAAATCAAGATGTGAGCCAAAATTGAGTTGGATGCTTAACTGTTTGAGCCATCCAGGCACCCCGAGACTTTCAATCTTAACGAAACAGTATATTCTGCCATATTGCATGATTTCATTCTTTCAAATTCCTTTCTTTCATCCTCTCTCACGAATAGTTGGATTACCTTATCATTGGGATGCTATTAAACCTTCTTAGGTTGGCTGTGAGTTACAGGTTTCAGATAATGACACCTTGACTTAAAATCTAGGTGATAGCTCCCTTTTTTATTCCAGAGAATGAACCCCTTAATGTCTTTGGATCTTTTCCTTCTTTTTTCCTTTTTGACTGCCACTTTCTCTCTTTTCCTTCTACCTGTACGTTTTCGAATTCCGTTAGTACCTAGGTAGATATAAGACTGTGTGCAGCAGCCTTCCTCAAGGATTTGACAAGCTCAAAAGTAAATCCGGTATTGCACCCTGAATGCACTGCCACGGAAGCTGTGACCTGTCTTGCGCTCACACGACGAAGCCCTTAGCACACTGCCTGGCTCATAGCAAGCGTTCTATATGTTTTGGTCACAATACCTGCTATTTTAGTTTCTGCTTACCTACTTTCTTTACGCCGTCTTCAGTGTTTCCCTAAAGTTTGACATCTGGTCTAATTTTGGAATGATCATTGTCATATTTTCTGCCTGGATGGGTAGGGGTGCTTTAGTATTTACATTACAGGCTACAATGGAGGTATTCAAATTTATCCATGGTGGGCCACTTGATTGTGATCCCAACATCCGTGCGGACTGCACGGCCTTTTAAAAAACTCATCACAGGAGTGCATCGATGGGGTCCACTCCCAGCATAGAGTATTAGATGCTTTCACTGAATCAAATGCACACGGAGGAGTAATTAGCTATCTAGTGAACTTTCTTTCACCACCTTTCATTATGCCCCAGGATTCTGATGTAATTTCAGTGGAATTAAATTTGGGCAGCTCAAAATTACAAAATCACCTTTGGCTTTCATTCCAGTTCCTTGCTGTTTGAAGCCTCTAGGAGAGCTCCTAGTATCATCTGTTATGACAGTGAGTCTCTACCTTGGCTGTGTCTTATTAGCACCCTCAGAGCTCTGGAAACAATACAGATGCTTTGGTCTGTCCCTGAGAGTCAGATTGAATTGGTTTTACATGGGACCCGGTCACTGGTATTTTTAAAAATACTGCTCAAGTAATTTAGAAGATTGAGGGCCACTGAGTAGCAGGAAAAGAAACTTGTAACATACTGACTACATTTTCACTTGTGCTGACCAGCTTCGTTAAACGCTCTCCCTACAATGTAAGCGGCACCCCCTGACCTATCCCTTCCCATTTTCTCCACATCTGCTAGTTAAAACAATGGAGAGGAAGAGCACAGCTTTAAGTCAGAGGAAATTGATTTTGAATCTTGTCTGTCTCTTATTAAGAGTGTGACCTTGGAAAGATGCTTACATTACTGAATTATAGTTTCCTCATCTATCAAACGGGAATCGTAAGACTTTTTTGTGGATAAGGATAAATTACTGATATGATATGAGAACATTTAGTACAGTACCCAGCACATAACAAGAGCTCAGAATATGTTAGCTCTCTTTCTTTCTTTCTTCCTGTCTATCTTTAATATGAAGGACTCAGATAATATTTAAATTCTCTTTTTACCCTAAAATTCAATGAGTCTGAATCTCTGCCTTAAGTAATAGGATTGGAGAGCAACAAGCATGTATTTTCTTCCATGCATTCAGTCTTGTGTAAAAAGAAAGCTATTGGCACGCAGTTGACAGGGAATACGTTGGGAATTTCTTGTAGCGTCCTGTCTCCACATTCTCATTTGGCTACCCATTCTACCCGATGTACCTGTGAAGTGGCTGGCCAAGGCTGGGGATGTGGTTTGAGTGGTGGGAACAAGATGTTTAGACTGAGTAATACCATCTGTTGTATGTGGGCATCGATCTTGTGCCTTTGACCACCATTCATTTGCTTCAACCACAGAACCACCCTGCATACTTCATACTTTTAATCATAGTGGCAGCCCCTGGCATGTATATTCTAGCATCTACTTGAAGTGAAACACTTGAGAGGAGCCCAGGTGAAGTGAGGAAACATCTTTCAAATACTACCTGGCTGATTACTTTTTGCCAGGAAAATAAAATATTGCAGCTTCTTGATCCATTCCCAGAGAATCATAGGGGGATTCATTCCAATATAGCTCGGGATCAGGGAACACTTTGTGATTCATGGCAGTGACTCAGGAAGGCATCTGCCTTGCTTCCCTGTGACACGTACCTGTCTTTGCCTAATCATTTGGCTCCAAATAGAAGCATGGGCAAATGAGAGCAGATCTAAGTGTCTGTTGTTTCCTAGTTCAGGTTAACCAAAGCAGAGGACTGGGAGGGTTTTCCACTGGGCAGGTTCGAGGGAGTTGCTTGTGTTATGGGCAGAAAACTCTTTGATGGGAAAGGCACTTTGATGATGATGACATGATCCTCCGCTATATGCCAGTGTCTGCAAAGTGTAACACGGCAGGCTGTGCAACTTCAGCGTTAAAAGCGACAGTTTCGAGTCACCATAAGCTGGATTCAAATTTTGGGTTGATCACCACAGGGCGAGCTAGTAAATATTTTAGGCTCTGCCGGCCATATGGTCTTAGTCACAGCTATTCAACCCTGCAGTTTTAGTTAAAAAGAGCCCTAGATAGTACATAAATAAAAAGGCTATGGCTGTATTCCGATGAACTTTACTTATAAATGGGTGGTGGGCCTGATTTGTCCTGTGACTGTAGATTGCCCACCCCTTCTTATAGGATCTTGCACTATTAAAGTACTTTAATTTCCTAAGTTTTTCTTGAGGATCACGAGGGATAGTGTATGTCATAAAACACTTACAGTGGGGTGCCTGGGTGGCTCAGCTGGTTGGTTGTCTGCCTTCAGCTCGGGTCATGATCCCAGGGTCCTGGGGTCAAGTCCTGCATTGGGCTCCCTGCTTGGCAGGGAGTCTGCTTGTCCCTCTCCTCCCCGATCATGCTCTCTCTCTCTTATAAAATCTTAAAAAGAACCCCAACTTACTGTGTGGTTGACATATGGTAAGCCCTTGAAAATAGTTGCTGTTATTTATTATAGATATTGGATATCATATAACTGAAGATGTCATGGATTGTGAGGTGCGTCTGGGTGTCAGAGCTGTTGAAAGGTGATAAAAGAAGTCTTAGACTTGATGAAATTTGGTCACAGCGATTAATTATAATATCCAGGTTACAGTTAGGATTTTAAGCTTGTTCTACCGGTGATAGTTTAAAGCCTTTCGTATAATACTTTTTTACAATGTTTTTCTTGTCAGAGACACATGTCACGAACTCCTGGGACATGTTCCACTACTTGCGGATCCTAAGTTTGCTCAGTTTTCACAAGAAATAGGCCTGGCCTCTCTGGGAGCATCTGATGAAGATGTTCAGAAACTAGCCACTGTGAGTTCATTTTCAATTTAAAACACTGTCTTATTTATGTCTCTTTGTAAGGTAAAGCAAGCTTTAGAGTTATTGACAAGGAATTAGAAGGCAAATATTCCGGAGAGGGTATGGTGACTTCACTGTTTCCCATGTTGTGTTCCTTTGAAGAAAAATGTGTTCTTAGTTTATTAACTATCAAAATATTTGTATTTTATCCTTCTTGTTCAAAGATTAGCTACATATTAAATTTTTTTCTGAGGATTTTATTTATTAATTTGTCAGAGAGAGAGAGTGAGTGTGTATGTCATCAGGGGGAGCGGCAGGCAGAGGGAGAAACAGACTCCCCGCTGAGCAGGGAGCCCAATTGGGGGTTCCATCCCAGGACCCTGGGATCATGACCTGAGCTGAAGGCAGATGCTTAACTGACTGAGCCACGTAAGTGTCTCTAGATGGTGAAATTTAGGCTTGCAGGTCATAAGGTCTCTGTCATAACACTTAGTTCAGTCACTATGGGGCAAAAGCAGCCGCGGACAACATGGAAATGAACGAGTGTGGCTGTGTTCCAATAAAACTTTATTTATTAGAGCCGGCAGTGGGCCAGATTTGGCTTGTGTGCTGAAATTTGTTGACTCTTGTTCTAGTTCAGTGTTTATTTTCTAGAGACATCAGGAAAAATAATATATGCATTTATGGAAAAGCAGGGGTTGTGCTTGAGGTTATTTCTGATTAGTCAATCTGGATGTGGTCAGACACGATGTGAGTCAGCTATAAGAAGTTGAAGCTAAGCAATTACTGTTAGTACAACACCAGAAGATTTGATAGCTCTCATGTTCTCAACAACAAACAGTATGAGAGGAGAAGTGTCCTGTTGGTGGCTTCTTTTAAGATGCTCAAAGCCAAGTCTAGCAAACTCATCATCCTTACCTTCACCCCATTTCAAAGAGCCCAAGGTGAGAAAGAGCCGCTTCACCCAATGCATTTACGGGGGCCCGTCCATTTGCCTAAATGAACAAAGCTTCTAGAATCTTAGGTTGTGTGTATTTGATACAGACGTTCAGTCATGGCATATTAGGCGTGCAGGGAGATTCTTCTCTCCCACCGAGAAGTAAGTGTTCTCCTAGACTTCTTTCTTTCTTTTTTAATTTTTAAAGATTTTATTATTTATATGAGAGAGAGAGAGCACGTATGAGTGAGGGGGAGATAAGGAGAAGCAGGCTTCCCACTGAGCAGAGAGCCCAATGTGGGGCTCGCTCCCAGGACCCTGAGATCATGACCTGAGCCAAAGTCAGATGCTTAACCAATTGAGCCACCTGGGCACCCCTGTTCTCCCAGATTTCTTAAGACACATAAGCCCTTTCAGTTTATCTTTTGCTTCCTAGTTTTTTCAGAGGTTTAAGACATGAGAAATGTTTTTCTAATACAAGAGAAAGAGCAGTACAAAAGCCATGCTGTTAGTGTTGGTGGCGTAGAGATGAATAGCTAACGGGGTTAGTGGGGGCTCCGGGGAGCTTGGGAGAGCCTAGAGCAGAAGGCCGGTCCTCAGTTCTCACTCACAGCTGCCAGACTAGTGCTCAGGCCTTTGTGTTGCCAGATTTCCACATCTTTGAGAGAGACTGGAAACCTAGATTTCTAAATGAATTTAAATGATTTTTAAATTTTGGCTCATAAAAAACATGATGAGCTGAGGAAAATATATTTGCAGACTGAATCAGGATCTTGACTTCCAATCTGCAACCTCTGCCCGAGGGATTGTGTCTCATGTATATTGGCTATCTATTACTGCATAACAAATAACTCTAAAACTTAGTGGCTGGAAACAGCGAACATTTATTATCTCATAGACTCTGTATTTGGAAATTTGAAAGCAACTTAGCTGAGTGGTTCTGGCTCAGGGACTCATCCAGTGGTTTCTTTCAAGATGTGGGCTGGTTGCGGGGGAGGGTGGTGCCTGAGTGGCTCGGTCCGTTAAGCTTCTGCCTTTGGCTCAGGTCATGATCCCAAGGTCCTGAGATCGAGCCCCATATCAGGCTCCTTGCTCAGCAGGGAACCTCCTTCTTCCCTGCTGGCTGCTCCCCCTGCTTGTGCTTGCTTTCTCCTCTCTCTCTGTCAAATAAAGAAATAAAAATCTTAAAAAAAAAAAAGATGTAAGCTGGGTCTGCAGTTGTCTGAAGATTTAGGAATCTTCTACCAAGACAGTTCACTCATGTGGCCATTGGCAAACCACTTCCTCTAGAGCAAGTAATGAGGGGGTCAGGGGTGGGGAAGAGAAGAGAGAGATCGAGGGAAGGAAGTTGTAATGACTTTCGGTGACGTGATCACATGTTGTTCATGTCATCCATACTGTGTTCATGAGAAGGGACTCCCTTTAGCCCATATTCAAGGGGAGGGAAATTAGTTTCCACCTTTTGAAGGAAGGAGTGTTGGAGTATCTGTAGACATATTTTAAAACCAGCATACTGCTGAGTTCTGTTATTTCATTCTCAAACCTTAACTCTGTCTTTAATCTCCACATTTTAAGAAACTTTTCCATGCCTTAGAAATTTCCCTTGCAACTTTCTGGTTTCAGTCTTTGACCCCTGACAGCTTGTCATCAGGGATACATGTATTCTTTACTTATCTGACTCTGAACAGTCACTGGGATTCAACTCTGCCAGGCTGTGTGTGTGTGTGTGTGTGTGTGTGTGTGTCCATCCAAAGAGAGGAGGAGAAGGAATAAGGTAGGACTTCATGGATGTGAATGTAGGTGGGTCCTAGCAAGGGATCTTATTCCTTTCGTAAAAGCAGTGACAAGAAATTAGTTTTACTGGGCCTTATTTTTACACTCCATCAAATGATACTTAAGTCCATCATTTAAACGAACATTCACCAAGAATATAACATGGGCCTCACATCTGGGAAATTTATAGCCTATATTGGTAAAACTAAGACTTTTCACAGGAGAGAAAGTTGGTGCAGAATCTTGAAAGATGACCAAGTCAGCCAAGTGGCAAAGGGGGAAAGGGGCCTGAAGAGACTGTTTCAGCCAGAGTAAGACACCTCTCTGGTTTGGGGGTCTGGCGGTAAATTCCCACTCACCATTTTACAGGGCCTGCTGAAAACGAGGATTGCCTTTTGTATTAATTTTCTATCACTACCATTAACAAATTATAGGTGACTTAAAACATCACAAATTTGTTATATTACAGTTTCATAAGCTTAGAAGTCTGAGCTACAATTAAGGTGTGAGCAGGACTGGGTTCCTCTCTGGAGGCCCCTCAGGGGGAATCTGTTTCTTTGCTTCTCTCAGCATCTAGAGGTCTGCATTCCTTGGCTCGTGGCCCTCTTCCTTGTCTTCAAGCCACCCATGTTGCATTTCTCTGATCTTTCTTCCACTGTCACATCTTTCTTCACTGGCTAAGGTTGGGAAAGATTTTTTGCTTTTAAGGGCTTACGTGATTAGATTAGGACCCCCCCCACCCCGCCCTTGGATAATTCACAATTACCTCCCCATTTCAAGGTCCTTTTTCTTTCTTTCTTTTTTTTTTGTAGATTTTATTTATTTATTTGACAGACAGAGATCACAAGTAGGCAGAGAGGCAGGCAGAGAGAGAGAGAGAGAGGAAGAAGCAGATTCCCCGTGGAACGAGAGCCCAATTCGGGGCTCGATCCCAGGACCCTGGCATCATGACCTGAGCCAAAGGCAGAGGCTTTAACCCAGTGAGCCACCCAGGCACCGGCACCCCCAAGGTCTGTATTCTTAACTATATATGGAAAGAGAATATATTCTAGGGATGAGGGCAGGACAACTTTGGGGGGGGGCATTATTTTTTGTTTCTATTTCTTACACTGGCAAGAAAGAACAAACACTTGTACCTTGAAACCTGTTCTGCTAGGACCAGTACATTGTAGTATGAGTAAGTTTTCTTTTGGGACTTAAATTCCTTAGCATAATTCCAGTACCATTGGCTATGGATTGCCCTAGCTCCAACAGCCAAAAATGCTTCCATCTGTTAGAGATCATTAGGTCATTAATCATGTCTCTCTCTCTCTCTGTTTTTTCATTGCCTTCTTCCTGGAATATACCTGCATCTCTGAAAAACCAATCAATGGTTAGTCTATAAATGGCTAAAGAGCCCTAGGTACCATGTGGTAGGAATAGAAAAAGGACAAAAAGGTAGTACTTGCATCAAGGAACACATGACCTTGTACACAAAAATATGGAAAACCCAGAGTCACTGTCAGCTTTTTTCTTTTTAAGATTTAATTAACTAATTAATTAAGAGAGTGCAAGCAGGGGGAGGGGCAGAGGCAGAGGAGGAGAGAGAATCTCAAGCAGACTCTGAGTTGAGCGTGGAGCTCGGCATGGGGTTTGATTCTGTGACCCTGAGATCATGACCTGAGCCAAAATCCAGAGTCAGATGCCCAACCAACTGAGCCACTCAGGCGCCCCCAGCTGTTATTAAGAGAGCTATGCAGCAGTGGATTTAAGGTGAACCTTAGGAATGTGTTTGAGTTCTGAGTTCAGTGGTGGAGACTAGGATCCAGAATTGGGAGCAGGGGCCAGCAGACAGATTCATTTGTATGTAAGAAGTAACTGGTGGAGCTCCTGGGTGCTCATCACAGTTTTGCCTGATCCACTCATTCCTCTTTTGCCCGTATTGTCTGAGCGGTCCCCAGCCCCACTCCCGGTGAGTTCCTGCCTCGCCCAAGCCTTGCAGTTCCGGTTCCTCTCGTTCCTTTGCAGTTCCGGTTCCTCCAGTTCCTTCCGGTGTTAGAGACTGCCCATTTACTTTGAAAAGCGGTTTGCAGGCCGAAGAGAAATTTGGAAAGCTTTATTCTGTGTGATATGGGGAGTCCGGAAGGGAAACTCACAGGGTGAGGAGGCTAGGGAGATTTTCCCTGAAACGCTACTAAAACTCCTCTTGAATTCTGAAACCACATCCCGTCTCTCAGCAAAAAACAAAGTGAACGGAAAACTACTGGAAGGTGGTTTTGAAAGAAAACACAGATTCCAGCCAGGCAATTGCAAAGTAAACCCTGAGATAAATAACCTATCTGATAACTGTATATTAATGACCCTCAAGCCATATACTGTAGCTAAAAGCCCAGTTTAGTGACCCAAGTACAAAGACTGAGAGATCATGAGCTAACTAAGGCATTGCTGGGAAGTGTGGAAAGTCCAGTGGTGGGGGGATGGTGATGGTTGGCGAGGCCTCATAGCTGTCCAGATGAGAAATGGAGGTGTTACTAGCTGATTTCCTCAGAGTTGTTCCCATTAAGTCCCCTGAAGAAGTACTGGAGTAAAATAAGAGACGAGATGTACCAAAGGAGAAAAATCCATAGAGAGGACAAATGGAAAACCACGGAAATCAGTATTTATGCAGCACAGTGAGACAGCCCATATTATTCTTTCCCTTTAGGTGAGATTTATATTATTAATGACTCTGTTTAGGTAGTGCCTGCTTTTCCTTGTTGAGTGAATTTAAGTGCTTATAAAACGGGGAGTCACACCTGTGAAGACAGATGCTTGAGAACTTTCTGTGATGTGCTGTCAACAAGTCCATCCAAGGAAGAAAGCAACGTCCACTAGGACGGATTGGCCCCACTACACTCTGTCTTGTCAGAGCCGCTTTTGGACTCCTGGGTTTGGTTTCAGAGGGACCCGGCTATTGCCTATCACTAGAGTGCTTCTTCTTACTGTATTTCTGCATGATATTTATTTTGACATTTCCGTAATGCTCAGTGTTGAGAATGAAGCTATCTCTGCTGTTTCTGCGAGCAGTGGTTTCTATGCTTGGAGAGCCATTTAAATGAAACTCTTCTGTATCTGGAGAAATTGATGATGATGCTTAGTAAATGTATTTCAAATGCATTGTTATACCTGTAAATAATTTGCCCTCCGGTGGATAATGAATAAGGCCACTGGTTCTGGCAGCTGCACTCTTTTTATACTTGTCATAGCTGTCCAGAGTCTGCATATGATAGATATGCAAAAATATTCCCAATAAGGGCTCCTACGAGTATGCTCTGATTTCGAGGCAAGCCATTTCCCACCGTAGTGCTGGCTTAAGTGGATTTAATAGATTAGTGCCTTCTTTAAGGGGTGTAAACTTCTATGCCTTCAGGGGCCAGCTAGGTAGCAAACATGTGTGAAACAGCCTGATATACGATAATAAGGAGGATAGGAGCCTGTGGAGAACTGGAGAATACATATTACACATAAAGGCCTTCAGATCCAAAAATTAAAAACAAAACAAAATGTTCTTCAGCTGCACACCATGTCTGCAAGGCGGAACAGAACTATAGGCTCTCAGTTGCCAGCCCTTGTATCTGAAGTTAGATTATACATTAAACCTACCATCCTTGAGGGACAAACCCATGCTAGATTCATCTCTCTGTCAGAGCGGATGTTCTTAATTACTGTTTGCTGACAATTTTTCCCAAGAAAGGGTGGCTGTTGCGGTGTTCACTGGAGATAAGTATTCCTTCTCTGTCAAGAGATGATTGGGTTTGAATTAAACTGTCAACAGTTACAAGCATGCTTGTCATGTGTGTGTGCGGAGCACGTGTCAAAGGTTTATTTAACTCATTAATGAGGGAAAAGCAGGATGATAAATTGGGGGGCTGAGATCATGTCTTCACCGAAAGAGAATTCTGGAATAGGTGCAAAATGGTTTATATTCTACAGGGCAGCACCCGCCCCCATAACCTTAAGGGTGTCTTTCCTACTGGACAGAAAGCATTTGCATGTCTAGTAGACAAAAATAACTTGCCGTTTAGCCATCTTCGCAAGTGAACATCTAGCTTCACAACATCCGGGCCCCAATGAGTCATAATCGGGAAGTCAGAAAATGCTGCTCAAACCATAATGTCTATAAAATAACCTACAGATCTTGCAAAGAGGCAGATTCTGATCAAGTAGGTCTGGAATGGGTCCTGAGATCTGGCGTTTCTTTTTTTTTTTTTTTTAAGATTTTATTTATTTATTTGACAGACAGAGATCACAAGTAGGCAGAGAGGCAGGCAGAGAGAGAGGAAGGGAAGCAGGCTCCCTGCTGAGCAGAGAGCCCGATGCGGGACTCGATCCCAGGACCATGGGATCATGACCTGAGCCGAAGGCAGCGGCTTAACCCACTGAGCCACCCAGGCACCCAGATCTGGCGTTTCTGACAAGATCCCATGCAATGTCAATGCTACTAGTCCAAGAGAATCAGTTGGCCTTCTAGACAGGTGGGCCTGTTAGACAGTGCTTGAGTCTGTCTTTCAAAAGGCACATGGTAATCTTCCAGTCCTATTTCCATATTTCAATACTTTTTCTACAAACTAGATAAATAGGGTATTGGCAGATAAATATTGTGTGGAAGGAGATGCATTTCTTTAAGACTTAGTATGGGCCTAAAGATGGGCGCTTGCATCAGTTAGAGCCATGTCATTGGTCCATTTTGAGTGTCTGTGCTCAAACTCTCCTGCTGCCTGCTCTGTGGCCGTATGACTTATTTTATTCAATTTTATGGGCATGCATAAACAGTAACTTGCTGATGAAGTAAATTTAGGAACCGGTTCTGGAAAAATAATGATTTCTCTTTCCTCCAAATGTTGGGCAAGGTGCAGGGGTGTCTCTCACCCAATGGTGCATCCCATCCTATGGTGCATCCCATGCTACCACACAGATGGCTTCAATTCTGTCTATTCATTTCTCACGTCATAAAGGCATTTGAAACAGACAAAGCTGTGCATCATTTGTGGAGAAAGCAATCAGTATGAATACACCACAGATGTTTCCAAGCAGAATAAATCGGCCTCTGGCCTAGTTGGAATGTTCTCTCTACAGAGAGTTCTGGGTCATCCATTTAGTTCTGTCGACCCTGAAACACGTTTACCTTCACTTTTGATTGAAGGTTCCTGTCACTGGGTCTTGGAAAGCTGATGAGCAAAGAGTCTTGGCCAAGGGTAATAAAAGAATCAGTAGTCTTTCCCAGAATGTGTTCCCAGAACATTAGTCTCAGGAAATGTTATTATGAGTTCTAGAAAAGAAGGGATCTATGGGTAAATATGTTTGGGAGACATTGAGTCAAACAAAGAAAACAGCTTTGTTTGTAGAGTGTAGGACTTTTCAGAGACTTTAATGTGGTAAAGTGCAGGGTGAATCTTTACAAGTAATAAAAAAATTATTTCTCCAAACTTACCATGTTTCATCCATTTTAAGAGGTCATTGGTTATAAAATATACCCTTAATTTAATAGTTTTTTTCTTCTAAGGGGAAAACAGATTTAGTTAACATTTTTTAACATTGTAAGATTAAGCTCCATTTTGGAAATGTTAAAATGTGAAAACAGTGAACTTGAGAATTAAGGAAATACATTATATGGATGGTTGCAGACGTCTCTCTCTCTCTCTCTTTAAGATTTTATTTATCTATTTGACAGAGATCACAAGTAGGCAGAGAGGCAGGCGGTGGGCGGGAGGTGGGTGGTGGATGGTGGCGGGGAGGAGCAGGCTTCCTGCTGAGCAGAGAGTCTGATGCGGGGCTTGATCCCAGGACCATGAGGTCATGATCTGAGCCAAAGGCAGTGGCTTAACCCACTGAACCACCCAGCTGCCCCACAGAAGTCTCTTTATGGAACGCATATTAGCATCCCAAGCTTTTAATATTCCAAGGATCAAAGTTTAGGAGATACAGGTCTAGAATGATTTTTGAAAGGGTAGAATTCATTGTGAACACAGAACTGGTCACCAACTTAATTCCCCCCCCCCCCCAGAATAGGATTGTCAGGAAATTAATAATATAAGGTTCTGTTTGTACTTTATCAAAAGAAATAATTTATTTGTTCCAAGTAAAAGAGTTTGCATTGATTGGGGCTTTTGATGGTCATGAATCAAGTGTGTTTGAATTTCCAGTTACAACCAGGACTTTCTCATGCTGAGAGTGGTAATGAAATGTACAGTTGGTCTTAAACTAATAATCGACTGTAATTCATACTAGAAGTGCACTTGTAAAGGTAACCTTAGTTTATGAATTGCTAATTAATATTTTCCTCCCTGCGGGAGGACATTAGCTTGTTTCCTGGTATCTAGTCTTTGACTACCTGGCTGGGAGGGGGAAACTTATGTATGCTTTTAAGAGACTTATGCCCAGTTCTAGTTGTTTCTGAAAATGGATGACATTAAAAATGACCATTTCAGTATCTCTACGGAAAGCTTGAAATAAGCCCCAGGCTTATTTCTTCCATGTAGAGTCTTTGAACTAGTTCAGCTATTTGGATCATTTGATACAGAGCTGACAAAAAGCTGGAAGGAATGCACTTTTATACATTCTTAATTGAGATGTTTGGGCAGATGACCAGTGTGTGTGTTATTTCTAAGAGTAACTTAATTAAAAGCTAATAGTATCTATTCCAACTCATTACTTTCACTTCCATGTCTATGCATATAGAAAAATTGTAACACCTTGTAGGAACACTGTATTTCTTTGGCTGGCCCCATAAAACTTAACTTTTTGAGTGTTTTCCCTTGGTGTTCTTTTGCCTGGGCACGCTTCCTTCTGACTATAGCTCTCTTCTGGGAACTGGGAAGGTTATTTTCTCTCTGTGTATGTTAGATATTCATCCTTGCCATTATGAGGGGATTGCCATCTATTTATATTATCATGAGGACACCACTGTAATTTGGAATTCAAAAGTGAGCTCTAGGGACGCCTGGGTGGCTCAGTCATTGTCTGACTTCAGCTCAGGTCATGATCCCAGGGTTCTGGGATTGAGCCCTGCATCGGGCTCCCTACTCAATAGGAAGTCTGCTTCTCCTTTCCCACTCCCCCTGCTTGTATTCCCTCTCACTGTCTCTTTCTCAAATAAATAAAATCTTAAAAAAAAAAAAAAAAACGAAAAAAAACCCAGTGAGCTCTACATTGTTCGCTATGGTTAAAAACAAATTGATTTGCAGTCTAGAATGGTTGTATATTTTTGCAACCCCAGTCTTTCATTTATCATTTAAAACTGTATCCTCAGGGCTTCAGAGAGCCATCGCATACCTGTGGATGAGGGGGAGACAAGCCCAACTACCGACTTTAGACATTTGGAGACTCATTCACATAGAGTTGCTTTGGCAGCAGTTCATTCTGTCTGTGGGCTGAGTTCGTGCGGAGCCCACTTAATTTTATCTGGGCAGGAGCACCGCAAGCCAGCGGCTGGAGTCCCTCAGCACTTGATGAAGCTGCTTTTGGGGGTGTCTGATGGGCAGTGTGTGGTGTGGTATGATGTGATGGAAAGGGCCTGAACCTGAAGTTAGTCTCTGTGGGCCTGAGTGCCAGTTTTTTTTTTTTCTTTTCCCAGCTTTATTGAGATATGATTGACATAGAACATTGTGGAAGTTTAAGGTGTGTAGTGTGCTGACTTGATATACTTCTATATCGCAATATGAGTGAGTAGTTAGCTGATGCCTGTGTCATATCACATAATTACCATCTCTTTTTCTTGTGATGATGTATTCGCTTAGCGACTTCCAAGTGTGTAATTCAGTATTCTTAACTCTAATGTTCATGCTGGACATTAAGATCCCAGAACTTTTTCGTCTTCTATCTGGAGATTTGTACCCTTTGAGCAAGTCCTCTTCCTCTCCCTCACTCCTTAGCCCCTGGTAACCACCATTCTAGTCTCTGTTCCTATGAGTTTCACTTTTTTATATTCCATATGTAAGTGAGATCTTACTGTTTTCTTCTTTCTCTGACTTATTTCACTTAGAATAATGCCCTCCAGGTCCATCCATGTTCTCGCAAATGGCGGAATTTTCTTCTTCCTCAGGGCTGAGTCCTGTTCCGTTGAATACCACGTCTCTGTGCATTTTATCCATCGATGGGCACTTACGTTGTTTCTGTATCTTGGCTATTTTGAATAATGCTGCAGTAGGCATGGGAGCATAGATATCTTTCTCACGTGTCATCCTTGTGCAGGGGCCATGCTAATCTTCTCTTTATTGTCCCAATTTTAGTACATGTGCTGCCGAAGTGAGCACTAGATATCTTTTTTAATAGCCTATATTCATTCCTTTTGGATATGTATTCAGAAGTAGGACTGTTCAATCATAAGGTAGCTCCGTTTTTTTACTTTTTGCGGAAACTCCATACTACTTTCCATAGTGGCTGTACAAATTTACATTCCTAACAGGGCAAAAGAGTCCTGTTGTCTTCACCTCCTTGCCGACATTTGTTATCTCTTGTCTTCTCCTTCTCCTTCTTCTTTTAATATTTTATTTATTTATTTGAGAGAGAGAGAGAGAGACAGATGGTGACAGAGATAGTGAGAGAGAGCACAAGCAGATGGGAGAGGGAGAAGACAGCTCCCCACTGAGCAGGGAGCCCAACGTGGGACTCGATCCCAGGACCCTGGGATCATGACCTGAGCTGAAGGCAGACGCTTAGCAGACTGAGCCACCCAGGCGCCCCTCTCTCTTGTCTTCTTGCTAAGAGTACCAGCTTGGTTACTTCCTAAACTTGTATTCCGGGACAAATTACATCACCACTTCATGCCTCCAATGTCTTCTTTAAAGTGAGGATATTTTCCTACCACCTGAAACTGAATGAGGAGCAAATGAAATGAAATACTTCTGTGACGTATACCCCATGCGGTTATCTACGTCATACTCAGATAGGAGGGTACTTCATCCTACCTTTACCCAAGAAATCCCACTGCACCAAAGGTTCTGTATTATTGATTTCCTAATTTTAGAGTCATTTTAAGGCCCTAAATCCTCCAGCTCTTCATCTAGAGAAAACTTCTTCCTGTGATTCAAAAACCCTGACATTGAACCCTTCTTTCTTTTTCTCCTCAAAGTAAGCTAGTATGCATTCATCAAGCACAGAAGATTTCTGCAGTCATTTTAATTTTCATAAAGATGTACAAAAGAGGGAGTTTTCTGGTTTAACTACAGTGGAGTAGGCTCTTAAAGTCTAGACTTGTATTAACAGAAATATCTGTGGTGTAATTCTATTTCTAGCAAAAGCAGGAAGAAGATGGTTGGGATTTTTTTTTTTTTATGAGCTAGAATAGCAGAGGTAATATTATATCGAACTATAGGAATTTAATTACCCCATTCTACAAATGTAGTTTTCAAATAAAAGAGTCAAAAGGATTTTCGAAGCTATTCTTCTGAACTGTGATATAAAAACCCAGAATGCATTTAGTAGATGTAAAATGTATTACTGTACATTATGAGCCACCACAGTGAATGGAAACACGACGTGAGACTGAACACATGGTGATTAAAAATCTCTTTGTTTCCTTCATAGAAATCTTGTAATTTGCTTAGAGTTTTATATGCTTGTCACTGTAAAGATGGGCATTTCTGGAATATTTCTGATGAGTGGATTTCCTAGTGGGGAAAGGTTTCCCAGAGAAGGAAATGCTGTCATTTGAGGGTTTAAATCCACAGTGGGTGTAAGTAAGAAATGCTAGAAGGGTGGAGGGGAATAAATCACCCACTGGGCTTCATTGTTGTTTTCAGAGCCTGCCAGTCTGTCCTTTATAGTGTCCATAAACAGTCATTCCCTTGGCGATGAAGGGAGGGCTGAGGCAGGGTGACTTGGGGACTCCTTTATGAAAAAGTCTTTACAAAAACTCTTTGTTTCTCTTCGTTCTGACAAAAGTGACATATATTCACTGTAGGAAAAAGAATGTTAAAAAATGGATAAGGAAGGGAGAGAGTCTACAGATCGTTTGTAATATCAGAGCAGCGATCACCGCTGTTAACACTGGGTATATAGCTTCTGGTTTTTCCAAAGTCATTTTGCCACGCCAAATAAGAACTTAGGAAAGGGAGTCATGCCTTCGGAAAAAGGAGCAACAAGGTGATCCTCCATTTATCAAACACCTGTGCTGTACTGTATCTTTTACATCTCCAGAAGCAAGAATAAATTGGAAGTACTCTGGAAATACAGGGCTTATGACTTTTCACTCAGGTAAGTTGCAGAGTATTTTGGTAGACATCCTCTGTCACTAATGAGCTTTGTTGGCTTTTCCTTTTTCTTTTATGTCAGAGAAAAAAGTTAGCAGATTCGACTTTTTAACTAAAAATTGGTTTCCTTCCATATTTTTAAAAAAATGTTTTATTTATTTGACACACAGGGAGAGATAGTGAGAAACAGAGCACAAGCAGGGGGAGTTGCAGGCAGGCAAGCACAGGGAGAGGGAGAAGCAGGCTCCCTGCTGATCGAGGAGCCTGATGTGGGGCTCGATCCCAGGACCCTGGGATCATGACCTGAACTGAAGGCAGACGCTTAACTGACTGAGCCACCCAGGAGCCCCTCCCTCCATATTTTAATCTTCATTTTCTGACTCTGCATTAGGTTGTCCCTATCAGTGAAGGCTACTTTTATCTAATCCATATTCATCCCTCCTATTATTCTTTTTGTGTAAAGTCATCAGTATCCTTCCCCTTAGTGCTCCAGCTCAGAGAAGCATTCTGGTAGGGAGCACAAGGGAAAGCTGGAATAAAATAGAGTGAACCCCACCCCGTACAACACTGTGTGGTCTTCCTTGAGCCAGTGCACCTTACGGACCTGCTAGCGAGGCTGTCCTGTGAGTGGGTAATTCAGGGTGCAAGCTTTAGGGTCAGATCACCTAGGTTCACATCCAGGCTCCGTCACTGGTTTGCTGGGCAACATTGGATAAGTTAATTAAACTTTCTGTGCCCTCCTTTCTTCATCTTTTAAAGTGAGGATAGAAATACGATTGAGTCTTGCAGAGCTGTTGAGGACTAATGCATTGCCAAGCTGCTTTAGCCCAGGGCCGGGTGTTCAATTCCTGCTAGCTAGCATATTCGACGTGACCCTACACTTAGATATCAAGGTGGCCAAATCGGTAAGACTCAAGGGCGGAAAGGACCCCCGTGTGACCTTGAGTAATTCTCTACCTTGCAACAACTCAGGTTTTCCCTTCCGAAATGCAGACTATGCAGTTTATATCACAAAGGGGTTTTAGATGGAGGTAGCATGCCACTTTGCAATGTAAAGCATTTTAACCATAAATAATAACGGTAAGGCCTCCCCTAAAAGATGTCAGGCTTCTCCCTGGAGATGGAGGAGGCCTCCCTGGAGTTAATAGCACACCTCCCCTGAGTGAACAACGGGAAGGGCTGGTTGCAGGGAGCAGCTTCGGAGAACAAATGAATAAATATTGTTGTGCCGGTGAAAGCACATGAAATAGGAATTCCTGATTAAACTTTGCAAGCGGATGAGGAGTGATGCTGCTCACTGATACGTGCTGTACTCCCTTAATAACTAAAGAAAGCAATACATTTGGGGTTTCACATCTTTGGCTGCTCCTCCCAATGAGTTCAAGTTTCTGAGAATGCATGCCAGGTGTTTGCAGTTTGGCTGTTTTGGCTGTAAGACCATTGCATTAACATAAGAGTATGCACAGAGGCTCTTGGAAGAGTTCCAAAAGATGTCGTTTGCTCTACTTTGGATGCATTTTGGATGTGTCTGTGTTTGTACACAGGGGTCCTATGTCGGTGTCTAATTAGCAAGGTTTAAAGGTTCTCTGTGATAAAACATGGGGAGATACCTTAAAATAGCATACTTTAGAAAAATTTAAATGCTCAGCGCTCCCCTAACCTTTTTTTGGGCTGTTCACCTTTTCCTCCCCCAACTCAAACGAAGAAGACTTAGTTCCTCCAAGATAAAAGCCAAAGCTCTAATTGGTGAGAAAAGGGACATTGGATTCCCCTTCTTTGCAAAGGTGTTTTAACCAAGGTGTGACCTTGCTGTGTCCCTACCAAAACATTTCCACGACTCTGACAGAATCAATTGTGGCCCATTCGTTTATTTATTCAGTAAATATTTACTGAACATCTATTATGTGTCAGGCAGTGGGGATTCTACCGGGAAGCAGGCAGACATGGTCCTGCTCCTTGGGGACTTAGAGTCTAGTGAGGGATACACACAGTGAACAGGGATTAAATATAACTTGGTAAGTTCAAAGAGAAGGAAAGGAGGGCACTTACTTCAGGTTGGGGATGATCAGGGGTGGTTTCTGAGGGGAAGACTTTCCCAGCAGTCGGATAATTTTTTATTTGCTGTTGTAAATGGTTATTGATGGAAGAGATACTAGTACTTTAGGAAGCTTCTGCATCTTAGTGGATTGTCTGCATATCAGAAAGCTCCTCTGATTGGGTTTCAGGAACTGTTGACCTGTGATTAAGCCCACAGTTGCCTATCTGGAAGGCAATTTCTCTGTGGAGATGACTGTGTAGATAGAATCAGAGCCCTGAGATGGGACGAGTCAGCCATGAAGACATCTGTGGTCTTCATCGCCTCAGAGCAAGGAAGCTTCGTCTGAGTTATAGCTCTTGCATTGCTTGAGCATTGGACGTGTGTATCCATTTGAGTCTCACAATGAGAATTCAGGATGGGCGGGACTCCTTTACCCCTGAACACAGTCCCTGGCGTCCACACAATGGGCGCTCAATTAAAATTTGGTGAGGAAAGGTATCCCCGTTATACAGATGAACGAAGGGAGGTTCAGATAAGTGAAATGACTTGTCCAAGACCATCCAGTAAAATAGTGCCAGGGTCTGAGCTACGAGACTTTTCGAGTCCCCATCTAGTGCACCCAAACGTTTCTCAGGAGTTTAGGATGTCAGAGCAAGGTGTGACCAGGTGAGGCAGCAGAGACATGTGCTTGGTGTCCTAGAGGCAAGTTATTGTTACAGAATCAGGATTCAGGCTAATGTGGGGTAGTGGGGAAGGGGGTAGTGTGGGGGGGAATGGGACAGGGAGTGAGGGGGGGATATATATAGATATACAGACTGCCCTTTAATTAAATTTAAAAAGGGGTATGAATTTACACATCAGAGACTAGCACACGAACATCCGGATTCCTAGCTTTTCTTAAAAAAAAGACCAGAGTCTCCAGGAGTCTGACTGCTTTTACCCAAGGAGACAATTGGCCAGAGCGGGCTTGCTGTTCTGTTAGGAGGGGTACCTGATCCTGAACTGAGAAGTAAAAGTTCATCTTTGGTCACCTGCCTGTCCCCCCACCTTTATGATTAGGGGAATCTACTGACTAGAGGAAGGCAAAGGAACAGAGGAATTTGTGCTCTGGGCACAATGTATTTTATGTCCTTGCCTAATGGATTGTAGTCTCAGGTCTCCCGAGCCAGGCTATTAGCAGTACCATTTCCCCCTTGCAGGACTGAGAAGACATGGCTTCCTATAATGACTAGTTATGACTGTGCGCTCTTCTCTGGCTCTCGACAGGCATGTGCTGTGTTTCTTGTGTGATTCTGGGGCCACTGAGGAGTTGAAGGCTCTTAGCCCAGTGCAAGCCATGGAAGGATGGCAGCAGGCAAGCTAGACAGCTTTCCTGGCATATGCCATGCCCGGCTCTTAAGAACATCAATTCTAGGGGCCTGTAGCGTTCCGTCACTGACAAAAGCGGGCAAACAGTATGAAATTGTGGGCAAACGTCACTGACTTGGGGGGTTGGGTCCAACCGATTCCAATCCAGCTCTGTCACCCCTACTTGCCCAAGTTATTGAACCTAAGTGTCGGTTTCCCCAGCTGTAAAATGGCGGATTTAGCACTGGCAAATAGTAAGAATTCAAGATATGTTAGTTATTCATTTTATTTTCTCCATTTTATGGACTACCTAAGACTCAGAAAGGCTAAATAACTTTCCTAAGTCAAGTAAATGGCAGAGTCTGCCCTTGAAGCTTGATCTTTCACTCCAACATCAAAGTGCTCAAGCTACCATATTACATTACCGTCACAGTGCCTGCCTCTCGGAGTTGTTGTGAGCACGATGTAATGTGCTTAGTGCCATGGTAGACAGTAGCTTTCAGTAACGGGCAGTGGTTATTACTAGAGAGGGGGAGCTCAACTGAGCTGAAATGCTATCTGGAGGTTCAATTACCTGTAGACCCTCACTGTGACAGGGACCCCAATTCACAGGTAAATCTTCTCAGCCCCATTTACACATACAGATGGTTAGTGTCGACTCTGAGTGTGAGAGATGATGATGGTAGTGCTGACGGTTAGTGCCTAGAAAAGAAACATGACTTCAATAATAAAAACCTAAAATAGAAGACGGCTTGCTGCAGTGGAGGGGCGAGAATGGCTCTTCCCACTAAACATACTTTTCTCGTCAGTTTTCAGACATAGAATCGTCTCTAGGATTTCGGGGCTTTGCCCGGAAAGAAATAGTTGAGCAAGTGCAAGCTCTTAGCCCTAATGTCTGGGAGGGTGTTGCTTTTAGTAATGCAGAGATAAAAATAAAATGACCCTCTAAAGGCAGCGACGACTGCCCACAGCTTACTGGGGAGTCGGTAAAAACCTCATTTTTCATACCAGCCTCCGAGAGCTGACCTTTAAAATCACCACATCTGGGGAGAATGTGTGATTTGATGCAGAACATTTTAGGACATGCCATAGGATGAATGGCTGAGAATGTGCTCATCAGTTTTCTTCTCATTCAAGGAGCTCAGAATTGCTTAGGTTACAAAAGTCAGTTCTTGGACCCTTCCAAACCTATAGCATTTCCTTAAATAGGTCTTCCGTGCAGGATATATATAAATGGAATGCTGATCTGTGCAGCTGGTATGAAAATAATTCGGGTGTGTGCGTGTGTGTCTGTGTGTCTGTCTGTCCTCAAGGTGAAGTTTAGGCATTTCAAGGTAGCTAGTTGTATGATAAGTTCAGTAGATGGTCGTTTGGAAAAAAGATGGAATTGCTTTAAAAAGAGAGCCAAACTATGTGAACGGCTTTGTTGTGGAGATGTATCGAGACTTGTGTACTACACCTAGGGTCCAAGGAGTAATGCTGCTGAATATAAAGCCAGCTTTTGATTTGTGAAACTCAAAATACCTGTAGGTCCAGAGGGCATTAAAGAGAAGCCTAGTTTGTATTCATAATACCTTTTAAAGAGCCACCAGAACTTTGTGGAAAATAGCATTGGATGGGTGGTCAATCTCACAAATTCATCTCTGGGAGAAAATAACGTCTGTCGGATCTCACGTGTCATCATCTGCTGAAAGAAGGTCTGGGAAGTGATGCCAGTAGAACTCTCTCATGGCTGCTACTTCTGAGCGGCCTGGGCCGTGAGGCCCCTCAGGGCCGGGGTCTGTCACAGTCGGACTCTCCCTACTCTGACAAAGCGCAGTCAGCGCTTTTCCTGGCAAGTCTCCAGCTGGCTGCAGGGTTCAGACATGGCCAGCTCCCAAAGGCCTGCGAGTAGGACAGCTCTTCCCATCCTCGCTGGCTTGGAGAGCCATTGGCTGTTGTTGAAGAGAGGTCAGGGGACAGGTCCACTTCTGAAGCTATAAGTGAAAATTGATGTGATGGCTACTGTAGAAGGGTTTTCATCTTACGGAAAAGTCTATAATATTGGAGAATTTGCTGAGGGTAGTAGTTACTGCTTGGAAGATTGGCACTTACTCTGTTGCTTGGGCCACTGGGAAACTCTTCTTGTTTAACCATTTCCTTCCTCCTTCAAAATTTGCTGAGAACCTGCTACATGTCCGGCACGATGCTAGAGATCAGATATTAAACAATAAGAACAACCAAAACAAGTCGGTCAGAGCCTGGTGGAGAGGACAGGCAAGAAGACTGGCGATTTCCACGCAGACCCGTCAGTGCCGCACTGGGAGAGAGAAGAGAGCCGCCTACACCCAGCAGGAATTAGGCAGGGGAGCTGGACAATGACCAGAGCATTCCATGCAGGGGGAAGGCAGCATGCAAAGGCTTAGATGGGGAGCTGAAGAGAGCATGGCCCACTGCCCAGCAGCAAATCGTTCCCTGAGGGATGGACAATAGGGAGGAAGGAAGAAGGTTGAGAGACGAGGCTGGAGGAGGCAGGGGCTGGGTCGTGGAGGGTCTTTTTCTGCCATATGGAGAAGGAGTGTAATTGGTGAAGGTCTGTAATTGGGCCAGGACACGGCCACTGTGACCTGATATTTAGCTCTGGGGATAGAGAGTCTTAGACTGAATTTTGCCAGGGTTTCGAGGCTGGTCCAATTGCTCTGGCGGCTCTGATGTTAAGTGAATGCTCACCATTCCTGTTAGTCCACGATACATCTTTTTTTTCTATTTCTTCTCCTTTGTTATAATTAAAAAAAAAAACCCATTAAAGCCTGATGTAAAAATGTGTAAATGTTAAGTGATAAGTAAGGTGGCCTTCTCAGAAGTTGAAAATGCTCAGAGATAAGCTGAAGGACGGACAATAAAACTGAAATGGCCAGAGGGCTCTTAAACAAAATCATCCAATTGTTCTTGAAAGCAACCAGAAAGATATGGGAAGCAGTAGTTACGAAACGCACAGAAAAAATCCCAATGAAAGCAGTGCTGCTGAAATCGCCTGTGTCGATGTGTTCTTCAATAAAAGTTGTTTTCTGCTGACACTTTTCTTCCCCCATGGATGTTCCTCTTATATTTGATGATCAATTTTCCACAAGATTTGCTATAATGTTTCCTCAGAGCTTAGGTTTTTACATTTTAATTCATTCAATGGCAGTTCTTATCCTAAGACAATATATGCCGGTTCCACAACTCAGGATCACTGTTTTCTAGCTGACAAGATGCTACTCAAATCCGAACTGTCCTCTTTTTCTCTACTTGTTTTTGTCTGTCGTGATTTGAGGAGAACCCCTGGCAAAAGAAGCCGTCTCTGTCGGTTCAAGTGGATCCTGTGATCTAGTACATTCCATAATTTGACTCACCTCTTCCTTCCTTTGATGCTCATTTTGGATCCCCAGAAGTCACCCCCCGACCCAGCCTCTTGATACAACTCTTTCCAGTAACTTCCACACTTCCCAAAGCCCTTGTAAGATCCTATTAATCCTTCAAAAGTCCAGTACAGACTTTATATTCTTTGTGCTCTGAGACAGATAAGCACAGTGCAGTTTCAAGACAGAGTGAGTTTGCAGCAAGAGAAAAACAGCAGGTTTTCTTTAATTATTATTTTTATATTAATCTGGTCTCCCCAGCCATATTGCACATTTCTCGAGCACAGGGACCACAGCTTTCCCTATTTTTGGAATCTCACCTGGAGTTTAGCACAGGAGAATTGAGTAAATATCAATTCAGAAAGTGTGTCTGGATTAGGTTGTGGCTTGCCAAGAGCCACAGAGACGTTCAGTTAGAAGCTTGCGGTAAAATGAATGCAGAGATCAGGGTGTAGCTACCATGACACAAGGCATCAGGACAGTAGTCTTTGGAATCTGCACAGCCACTGAGCCGCCACTCCCTGCCCCCAGGTCTGTGAACATGGGAGCAGCGGCTTCCTTCTGCCGGAGGGGCTTTGAGCTGTGCCTGTAACCCCAGGACTGCAGCTGACGGATGGGTTCTAGCTCTCAGTTCCGAGTGTCTCTTACACTTGTATTTTACACAGGACTAGCTGGGGCCAAATACCAAAACACACGAAATCCGCCTTTCTGCTGTCTCTTGAAACTCTGTCCCTGAGTCCTTCCCCACTCCGGACACCTTGCTCTGGGGACACCACCCTGGGGTAGTCACAGCCTCCTAGTGGGATGTGGCTTTCTGCGCTGCTCTGGGGAGTGTTTGCAGACTAAATGGTCAAAGAAACGACAACAGAAACGGAGATCTGGTGATTTGCAGGGTCGGGGGGGGGGGGGGGACACATTTCAGGGGCTGAAACAGTGCAGTCCCTGTGTTCACTTCTGATCGCCGATGGTGATTGTATTGTCTTGACATTTCTATCCCAAAGCTTCTGGCTTAGCTATCACAGCAATCCTGTTGTCATTTGCAATTTAATTGAGATGAAGGGAATTGGGGTCAAAGGAGAGAAGTTACCTGCTGCTGCTTGTAAACTGAAATGTTGATGGAACTAAAATTCAAACCCCAATAGCTGGGGCTGGGTGGGAGAGGGGTGAATTTGAGGGGACCTGGAATGGTTCCACCTTTCAAGCAGTCCTCAAGTGTATATTTTGATGTGCTACTTGTTTGAGCTAAGATGGAAAGCTGTTAGAGAAAGCACTGTGAATGGGAGGTTTAAAAAAAAAATTTTTTTGCACCTATTAGAGGTGCAGACCCCGATGTTAGAACATCTTTGAAGAGCATTCTTCCTTTATTCGTTTGTCAGGATCCAGACACCAAATAGAACAGATGCATGCAATACTTGTAAGAGAATGGGGTTCTGAGGTCCCAGCTCTATAGGCAGGCACTGAGTATTATGTGCCAGGTTATAGAGCAGTGGTGATGGTGGTATAGGGAGGGTGTGAGGGATGGAACCTAGAAGCTGGGGCAGCATGGGAGTAGGGAATTTGGCGAGGGCAGGGTTATAGCTCTACACCCACTCTGGGATTTCATTATTTCAACAGCAGGAACTGCTGTGCCCCTGTGACTGACTGACCGGCACCCTACATTCATAAGTGTGCTTTGTTGATGGAGAAAGAACTTTGGATTTGAAGTTAGGAAATGAGCTTAATTCCTAGCTCTGCCTACTATGAGTTGTGGAATCTAGGAAAATCACTGGAATGTTGAGTCTTAGTCTTCCCATCTATAAAATGGGAACATGTAGTAATAACTGCTCTATCTCAAGTTACAGTAAGATAATGAGTTTGTAGTAAAGTGAAATCCATGAGAATGCATCATTAAACTGGGACATCTTCTGGCTAAGTTTCCTGTTATCTTGATGTTTTAGCATCATTGCTGAACTGTTTAGTGATAACTTCAAGTATGGAAATGTTTAGGTTTGTATGCTCAAGTGTCAAATTTTATATTTTTGTGTTTTCTGAGTTGTTTGGTCTGAATTTTATGTATTTTTTCATGTTCTCCTGTTATGTTAGGGTATAGGCTTAACACTACATAAGTAAACTTTGGACTGTGTACAAGATAAGGATAAAAAAGATTTCAGTGAGGGCCTGAGATTCTTTTAGATATAAAGTAATTCGAATTTAACATGGAACTTTTTGTTATGTTTAGCATATCTCAGGGCTTTTCTAAACATTCTTTGCTAGTTTGTGCTTTGTGCCTGTGTCCTGGATATGTGGATAACTGAATTCAATATGTGGAAGGATATATGTGATTATTTAAGAATGTATACTACCTGTATGTAAAGATCAGATTTTTAGTCAAAGTGGTAGAGAAAATATATCATTTACTCCCTCCTTCAGGCACTTACTAAGTGACGTGTGGAAACCACTTTCCTGGAGAAAGTGAAAGAAGTAGACAACTGGGCTACTTTCTAGAAGTTTGTGGGCACTCTTTCAATCCAATTTAAGAATACAGAAGGACTCTCAGGAAGAGGAGGTATAATTATTTCAAGGGACGCAGGTAGTGGGGGGGAAGTGGGAAGCAAAAGGGCCCTTTCGAAGGGTGATTGGAATACTAAATGTCTTTTTCATCAAGAGTTCTTTGAGGGGTTCCTGGATGGCTCAGTCGGTTAAGCAGCTGCCTACTGCTCAGGTCATAATCTCAGGTCCTGAGATCGAGTCCCGCATTGGGCTCCCTGCTCAACTGGGAGTCTGCTTCTCCCTCTGTGATTTCCCTCTCTCTCTCTCTCTCAAATAAGTACACAAAATCGTAAAAAATAAAAAAGAGTTCTTTGAAAAAGTTGTGTTTCTCTTTCATTGGAATATGTGCCTTAGCAAAAGCTTCAGGCAGACACACCAGACAGCAAAAAGATGTTGCAGCATTTGATTTTGGAAGTCACCATGTCAGGCCAGTGTGTATTTGCTGGTCTGTCCAGTGTCTATGAACTTGGTTCCCTCAAGTTTGCACCACAGCCCGCTTGGCTAGACCTGATCTGTTGAGAGAGTGCTGTACTACCAGTAGTGACCTGAAGATGGCAGCATTGGGTGCCCTATCTCATTTTCCTAAGCACCTGCTCTGCCTGGTACATTCTGTAGCTCTGTTCCATAGCAGTGTTTGGATTTCAGATTGTCAGTCAGACTTTTTTTCTGCTTAATGACTGCATATATGTAAATGATTCTGCTTTTCTTCTGTGGAAGATGTCCGCTCTATCACTCCTGTTTTGGTTTTGAGCTAATGATTATATGTAATTATATTCAAGTAAAATATTTAGAAATAATTACATATATTAGTGGTATGTAAAATTTGGAATTCATGAACATCGGCTTTGACGAAAGGTACCTCTTAATTGGGAGCTGATAATCTCAATATTATTTGTTTCTGTTTGAAAGACGTTAGTGGCCAATAATCTGCAATTCTCTTTTACAGGTGTTCTTGGAACGTTCCTGGTTTTTTTTTTTTTTTTTTGTGGTTTTTGTTTTTGTTTTGTTTTGCTAATAGGTAGGATATTTATTTGGCAAATCTCTAGGGAATATATTATAGATCCACATCTGGAGAATGTTCTAAGGAAAACAAATTGTATTTTCTTAAAATTTGGGGACGCAATTAGTTATCCTTGAATTCCAAAAGGTCTCCAAGGGGTAAGCCAGTCCAACTCTAAGCAGGCTTTGCATTTAAAACCAGACAGAAGAAAGATGCATTTGTCCTGGCTTCTCAGTCAGTGATCACGCCCAGGGCACTGTCTTGTGAGATCTCCACTAGTCTTGAAAACAGAAAAGAATTGTACTGAGCATGTCCATAATTAAAATTTTGCCAACATCTGAGGTTCAGGTACATTTTGCCATTTCTCTTTATCTGTTAGCCACACATGGAGCTGCAAATGGAAATCCATCTTAAAGCCAAAGGTCTAATTCTCTCGGGGGAAGAGGCTGTAGAAGTTAGCATGTAGGCTTTCCTTGGTTGAGGACAACAGAGAGTAAAAGAGCAGATGGAGCTTTGTAAGGTCAAAGTTTCTGGAAGGACTCCCAGACCAGGTATGGGGCCAGAGAGCATTCTGAATAATGCGAAGGAAGATTCACAGTGGCTCTTTCCTCTGAGCTTGCCCTGATTCTAGAAGCACATGGACCAAAGACACACTGATAGAAGTAACTTTGAACCTTTAGTTGAGTTGGTGCAGACCTTTAAATTCCTGTTTTAAAATAGGTTAGGGATGCCAGATCTATGTGATGACCATGCGTGTGGCTCCCCGGACATTCTTAGGGGCTCTCTCAGCCTGTTTTGATTTAGATCATTCTGTATGCACTGATGTAGCGTAAGGAAAATTAAAAATACCCTTACTAGGCTGACCTGAATGCTTCTGTGGCTGGCTCCATATGGCTATTTTGGAGGCTTTTGAACATTACCGCTCTCTCTCTCTTTCTTTCTTTATTTTTCTTTCTCTCTCTCTCTCTCTCTCTCTCTTTTTTTTTTTTTTTCAAAATCTTCTGTATTTAATGTTAAGCCTCCAAGGGTTTTACCTCATACACTATAAATGGAATATATATTAGGGCAATCAACCAAAAACACACTAAGAAGTTGCCATGAAACTCTAGTTTTCCTCTTTTAGACTTTTATTTCTCCATTTTGGTGGTAAGGGAGAATCATGCATCTATTAATCTTTTATCTAGAAACTTTCCAATGTGACAGAGGTTGAGCTCTTTCAAATTTGGAGCTCTGGATCTCTTAAATGTCACCATCTAGACTTGTCCTGGGATGAATCACTTTATCTCCTTAAACTTGAATTTTCCTTTTGGTGAAATGGGAGGTTAAACTTCCAGAACTCTTGTTCTATGACAATACAATCACTTCTCTTCATTGTGCCCAGGATTGTGCAAGATTTTTTTGGAGGATGGGTGTGCCTGAGGGGCTCTGTCGGTTAAGCCTCCGACTCTTGATTTCAGCTCAGGTATTGATCTCAGTGTTGTGAGTTCAAGCCTCATGTTGGGCTCCTCACTGGCCATGGAGCCTACTTTAAAAAATAAAAACATTATATATATATAAAAATTTGGGATGGGGGAGACAGACTTGAGGGCTGTATTTTAACTTTTCGACACATACTCAGATATCTTATTTTGGTTCTTCTGCTGAGGTCTTTGTGACACTGACTTCTCCCCAAGCCCTGCTCCCCCTGGCCCAAGTCCTTTTCCAGGTCACTCACCTCCTAGCTCCTTGGCTGCCTCTGCCTTCTCACTGATCTCTGTGCTTCTACTCTTGCCCCACCAACGGCCTGTTCTGTACCCAGCACCAGCACAGTCTTCTGAAATGAAATCAGAACATGTCTGTCTCTTGCCTGAAACCCCTCCCATGACTTCCCACTGCCCTTAGAAATACAAATCTGTTCCTGCCTTTGCACCTGCCTCCTCAGCTGGGAATGCTCTTTCTCGAAGATCTTGCACAAAGGGCTGCTTTTCAAGTGGGTTGCGGCTTAGATATCACTCCCTCAGAGAGGCCTTCCTTGACCACTTTGTCTAAAGCAGTCATCTCTACTGCTTAATACCAGACACATTATGTGGATTTATTATTTATATAGCATATCCCACCTGCAACTATCCTGTATATTGATTTTTGTTGTTGTTATATATCATCCCAGTAGCAAATAGGCTTCATGGGATTAAGGACTTTGCTGCTGTGTGCATTGCATATCCTTAGCAGCTAAAGCAAATTCTGGAATATAATAGGTGCTTAAGGAGTGTTTATAGAATGAATGAATGAATGGATGGATGTCATGGGTAGAAAAACTACATGCCAGAGAGGTTATGGTCACAGAGCTAATTAGAAGAAGGGCCAAAGAAGACATGAATAGACATTTCTCTAAAGAAGACATCTAGATGGCCAACAGACACATGAAAAAATGCTCAACATTACTCAGCATCAGGGAAATACCCATCAAAACCACTATGAGATACCACCACACCAGTCAGAATGGCTAAAATTAACAAGGCAGGAAATAACAGATGTTGGTGAGGATGCAGAGAAAGGGGATCCCTCTTGCACTGCTGGTGGGAACACAGACCAGTGCAGCCACTCTGGAAAACAGTAGAGAGGTTCCTCAAAAAGTTAGAAATAGAGCTACCCTATGACCCAGCAAATTGCACTAGTAGGTATTTACCCAAAGGATACAAACATAGTGATTTGAAGGGGCAACTGCCTCCCAGTGTTTATAGCAGCAATGTCCACAATAGTCAAACCATGGAACGAGCCCAGATATCTGTCAACAGATATATGGATAAAGAAGATATGGTGTGTATACACACACACACACACACACACACATATAATGGAACATTCCTCAGCCATCAAAAAGAATGAAATCTTACCATTTGCAACAACATGGAACTAGAGGGCATTAGGCTAAGTGAAACAAGTCAGTCAGAGAAAGACAAATATCATATGATTTCACTCATATGTGGAATTTAAGAAACAAAACAGATAAACATAGGGGAAGGGAGGGAAAAATAAAATAAGGCAAAATCAGAGAGGGAGACAAACCGTGAAACTCTTAACTATATGGAACAAACTTGAGTGTGTCTGGTGATGGACATTAAGGGGGACATGGGATTTAATGAGCCCTGGGTGTTATACACAACTGATGAATCACTAAACTTGACACCTGAAACTAGTAATACACTATGTGTTAATTAATAGAAAAAAAAAAAAAGAAGCAGGGCCAAGACTAGAGCTCAGGCCCCTTCCTGTCTTTCCTCCTGGTCACACTGCCACACAGCAAACCTGACTTAGAGATAATTCTCTCATTTGCTAGTTATTCACCAACTATTTATTGCACCCTTATTATGTTTCAGACACAATTCTGTATCAGTGGTTCTGAGGCAGAAGAGATGTTGGTCCCCTGGGAACATTTTTTAATGTCTAGAGACATTTTTAGCTGTTACAAGCAGGGTGGAGGCTGCTGCTGACATCTCGTCGGTGGAGGTCAGGGGTGCTGTCCTACAAAGCACGGAGTTTAGGGTGGGGAGACACATGACTATGGGGAACATACATACGGAAATTAAAGACCATGTCAAAAAGAGGGTATGATGGAAAAGAGAGAAAAGTCAGAACAGGGTAAGCAGGAGAGCTGGCGGGCATTGCGGGTGCTGATGGGGGTAGGAAGGACTCTAATTTTAGCCCTCTGCGGAGGTGAATCAGGAAAGGAAGTTTTCCTCGAGAGGTTGAGCGCCACGACCTGCAAGGACCAGTCCTTCGGGGTCAACCCGCTCGACCTCCCAGATCCTCCTCACACCTAAAAAGTATAAAACCCTTCTGAACCAGGGGACATCTCAACCTCCAAATGAAAATAGAGCAAACTGCGGTGGGCCAGAAATAATTACCATTTTCCACTTTCCAGGGGTGTGTAAATTCTTCCTTCTCAACACTGTCAGTGCTCTGTCGTCACTCATGCAGGACAGTGTTAATTTGATGCAGTTTGTATTGCTCATTGTCAACTTCTCACTTTTCTCTTGGGCAAGAGTAGTGTGATTTCAGCCTCTCCAAGAGCATCCTGAGATTATTGGTTGTACAGAGGTTTCTGTCTGTCTAGGTTGGTTTCCTAAAATCAACAGAAACAGTTATAGATTTCAGTTTCTTGGGAAAGCTGTGGTAGTTGATGCTGGCAAAACTCAGTCAATGAGTGGTTCTTAATATATATATATATATATATATAATATATATATATATTTACATATACATACATATACGTGTATCTATGTGTGTAGTATATGTAGATATACATGTAAGATCTTGCTAAAAAAAATCATACTAAAATTTTGGTTGGGTAACTTGGTAAGCATGTACTTGCTCTTTTGGTCTCACTCATGTTTCTTTACCACGATTCTTTGCATAGCATTGGTACCTGGTAGGTACTCACCAAATGCTTACTGAATGAATAAACAAACTGCAAAAATCAGTTTGGAATTACTGGGTTCCAAGTTATTTTTCCACATTTCCATGAACTTTGTTTATGTCAGCTGAAACACAACTTGGTAAACACAGTAACATGTTCTTTTTTTTTTTTTTTAAGATTAATTTATTTATTTTAGAGAGATAGAGAGTGTGAGTGGGAGGAGCGGCAGAGGGAGCGGCAGACTCCTGCTGAGCATGGAGCCCTGTGCGCTGCTCGATCCCATGACCCATGAGATCAGGATCTGAGCCAAAACCAAGAGTCAGATGCTTAAGAGACTAAGCCACCCAGGTGCCCCAACAGTAGCATATTCTTACAGTGTTATGATTATATCATATTCATTTATTTCTAAGTCTGTGATTTTTTTTTTTTAATTATTGCCAGGGATATGATTTGACTTATGGGGTTTCTGAATCTGCTAAGCATAAATCTCTTAGTAATTAATACATTTTCCATACACATTTAGCCTAGGGAGGGATTATTAAGCAAGTGAATAGATTTCAATGAATGTTCTTTTTTTTTTTTTTTTTAAAGATTTTATTTATTTATTTGACAGAGCGAGATCACAAGTAGGCAGAGAGGCAGGCAGAGAGAGAGAGGAGGAAGCAGGCTCCCTGCCAAGCAGAGAGCCCGATGCGGGACTCGATCCCAGGACCCTGAGATCATGACCTGAGCTGAAGGCAGAGGCCTAACCCACTGAGCCACCCAGGCGCCCTCAGTGAATGTTCTTAATTCAAATGTGTTTAAATTGACACTGGTGAAGAAATTATGCCCAGTGCACCATTTTATTTTGGGTGCCATTTTATTCTATATAAGAACAACGTTGACTAGTTTGCTGGATGTATGTCCATGTCTTTTTCTTTTTTTTTTTTTTTTCAGTGCTATTTTTTCACAATCGAGTTTGGCCTTTGCAAGCAAGAAGGGCAGCTGCGGGCATATGGAGCAGGACTCCTTTCCTCCATTGGAGAATTAAAGGTACGAAGCTGTGAATAAAAACATCCTTCCCAGGCAAACTGGTTCAAAGTCATGGAAATATTGATTTGTTTGTCTGAACAGTTCTATTCGTAGGTACCCCATAAATATTTAATACAGAGGATTTGGCACCTCAGATGTGGGTACTGACCTAACTTTTTGCGCTTCTGAAAATGGATCACGCCTTTCTAGGTTTGTAGTGTGACTCAGATGGTCAAGCAGCCATGTGCACAGATCAACAGGAAGGACAAATGTATGCTCAAATGTTGGATAACATATGACTGGCCTAAATTGAGTGCTGAAAAGTGGGCAGCCAAGTTAGCAGTGATCCTCCTGATTGAAATTTCCTTGCAAGGATATCTTGGGTATTTTTACTTCTGTTATCCCCATGGCTCCCATGGGTACCCTAGAATTTACTCCTCCAAGAGGAATTTGAGATTATTTTAGCCTCTTCAAAATTAATGTGTATTAAAACGTTTGTGGACATATACAATTTGGAAAAAAAAAACCCTAAATGAACCTACATTCAGAGGGGTAGCTAATATGTATAGTAATGCCTAAGGAATGCTATTTTTTTTTTTTTTTGGGTCTTAAAAGACAATAAAGGGATGCTGGGTGGCTCAGTTGGTTAAAATACAGTAAATTGGTCATTTATTCAGAAATGTTGGGGCCTGGATCATTTGATAATTTAAATATCCTGGTTACTTAAGAATTGCTGTGCATATACCACAGGAGGGTAACAAGTTTTGGTGAATTTAGAATACAATATGATGTATAATGTGGAAATGGTACTAAACATAGTTTAATCTTTCTTTGATTACTGAGACTAAGATCAGGATTATTGACTAAGCAGAGGTTATTTGGGGTATTGATTATCCTTATATAATATAGTTGGGAAATAGATGATTATTGGAACTTTTTGGTTGTTTATATTCTTGAAAGGTACAGTGTAACTGTAGTCTTACTGAGTGTTCACTTTATGATTCCATTCATGCATTCATTAATTCCTCAAACATTTGATTGAGTACCGACTATGTGCCATGTACTGTGCCAGTCACTGGGGATATAAATAATGAAGAAGGAGGAGTAGAGGAGGAGGAGAAGGAGAGGGAGAAGAAAGAAGAGGAGGAGGAGGGGGAGGAGTGGGAGGGAGAAGAAGGAGAAGAACAACATAATGGCAACCTCAGTGGACACTTAAGCAGACCTCAATTAGTATTGTGGGTGCTTTAAACATATTAACTCACTTATTTCTCATAACAACCCCATGAGATAATCAGTATTATTATCACAGATGAGAAAACGGAAGCACAAAGACATTAAGGAGCTTGCCCAAGATCACACAGCTAATGCGTGTTGGAGCTGGACCCAAGTCCAGGTGGCCTATCCTGCAGGATCCCAGACCTTAACCAGTAGGCTGTACTTCCTGGGGTCCCTGTTATCAGAGGGTTTACTTTCTAGTGCAAGGGCTAAGCAGCCAATCAGATAATGCCAAGTGTGACACGTGGGCCTGGCACTTACTAGGTCATGCCAGGGAAGGCTCCGGACAAGGGCCTTGCTGCCCACGCTGACTCCTGAGGAGTGGAAAAGATGAATGAGGAGAGGATGAGATGCACAGAACAGTTGAGTGGACAGCAGCATGTGTGCTCTTGTCAAATCCTGGCCTGTTTGGGGAGCTGCTGGAGCTCCATGTAGTTGGAATAGATAACATTTCACATGACAGAAGCCTGATGTAATGTGTTAATTTTTTTTTTTTTTTTAAACAAAGTTCTGTACAGCAACAAAAAAGCTACTTGGCGTTAATTTTAGTACAGCGGCCAAAGCCCACAGCAATAGCATGATGTCATATCCCTAGAAGACCCATGCCTTCTATAGAATGCTTCTTGATTTCCATGAGAAAAGAATTAGAAAATGATTTAGCTCTTTGAGCTACATCTATTTACATTCTCAGAAAGTTTATAAATGATACCAGAAACAAAAGAAACAAATCTCTCTCATTGCCCCGACTTTCGACAGGGTCCTCTAATCGGGTTAATGGGGCATGTATAGGCACCATTGGGTTGAGTGTGTTGTTTTTGTTCCTATTGGTGTGGACAGAAATGTCTGGAAATGGAAATCAGCCAGGGCTACATACACCAAAGGGCATTGTCTGCCGTGAATCTTGTTCTGGTCCATCACCTCTGGTCATTAGCATTCTTCCATTCTCAAACTTCTCCACTCCAACTTCCCAGTGATTGCTACTTTGGACCATTTTTACAATTCAGAAATTCTTGCTATGAGAAGTATCTTCTGATTACTCACAGAGAATACATAACACAAGAGGCTTCCCATACCCGCTTCCCTCTCCTCATCTCTGCTGTGCTCTCTGCAAATGTCCAGAATCCTCTCACAGCTTTTGAGTACTTCTGTCTAATTTCTAATTGAATGGATACATGATAATTCTGAACTCAGGATAGGGAGATAGCTTTAGTGATAGCACTATAAAAATTCCTGTGTAAAACACACTTAACAATTTTGAAAGGAGTTACGTTTTGCAGTGGAAGATCTCTTGTTTCCAACTGTAGCCTAAATGTAGGTCCCAGCTAAGCTGTGGGAGGTTTTGGTGTAATCTTTATTACTTTTACATAAATATCCATAATGCACCTTCTTTCCTTGAACAGAACACTTTTTAAAATTTGTGCTTTAAGAGGCTAAATTTTCCTGGGCGTAGGTGTTGTACTTCAGAGCTGACCAAGTACTCCCAAGGGGTGTATGTATACTTTGGAGGATAACTTTCATTTTCCCTCTTATTTTTTCAATGACTACAATGCTTGTTTTTTGACAGTCTTTGGAGAGAGAAACTAAATATGGAAAAGCTTGTACAAGCTACATCTGATAGCCACAAAGACTTCTTTTAACCTCATCAGTGGTTGCCCTCTCTCTTCTTTGTTCTGTGATATATTTTTGGGAATTCTAAAAGTGTGTTTTGGTAGGGCCTCTACCATACCTTCATCACTCTGGGGAGCAGCTGATAATGAGCTAACTCATTTGGAAGTCTGACTTTAAAAAAAGGTTGAAAGTAGGATGATCGATTGGTGTTTATCCATAGTCAGCGTATGTCTTTCACACTTTTTCTATCTCAGAATTGACCCTACTATATTATGTCTCATTTTTAAATTTATTATGCACTCATTTATTTATTCACTTTATTCAACAAACCCACAATTAAAGTTCTAATGTTTCAAGGAACTTGGAGTCTCTAGTAGGGAGATTCTAAGAAAGTGGTTGATAGGAGTCTCTGTCGAATCCAAGTGTCATGGGCAAGCAACAGTGAAGTTTGTTCCTGGTGGTGGTAAGGAAATGATTGCTAACTGATGAAATGGCTGAATCTTATCCTAAAAAGTTAATATGTCTAAAAAGCAAAAAGCAATTTCTCCTCTTTTTATGGGTAAAGGTAAAGTCTAGTTCTTTATTTCCTTAAGGGCATGGATTAGATTTTTTTGTAAACAGCCTTTGCACCTACCCTGTAGTAGTTGCTGATATAGTACATACAAATCCATCTGTTCTGCTTTTCAGGTTTTTACAAAGCTGATGGTTTTAAAATTTTTAATTATTATTATTTTTTCAGCTCTAGTTTTAGGATCTCCTTGCACAGTGACTTTATCATACTGCCTTTTTAGTAGACTAATTAGCATTCAAAGAACAGACTTGGTTTATTACAATCATTCATGTTTACAGCCATTTGCAGCAGCTCTGTCCAGTGGCTAGAATTCCCACTAGGCCCATATAGAAGAGGCTGGAGGCACCTGTGGATCCTGTCACCAGTATGGCTAGAGTTAGGACTCACCACTGCAGAGCTCTCCCACCTTTCCTCTGTACGGATGGCTCATACCTTCCCCCACCCCCCAACTCTTTTTCCTGAAACCAGCACTGTTAGTAAAGACAGAGAAAACTCTGGAGCATGGGGAGTTGGAAACAGGTCTTTGGCTTTTACAAAGAGATTGTTTGAAGAGGGAGTTTTTTCCCCTTATGCCTGCAGCTTATTCAAATTGATGAAACTTGCAACATCACTGATTTAAAAAAAAAAAAAAAAAGGTGTGATGCCATTATCACCTGATTGAGCAATAGCAATGTTGATGTCACTTTGTACTTGGTTAGTAGGAGGGACATTTGAGGGAAGTTCAAAAAATATTATCTACATGCATTCATATGTACATATATAAATGTACATATTTGCTGTTCTGATGGGGGAAAAGGAGATTACAATGTGAATATGGGAGTGTTTGCAAATTCTTATTTAGAATCTAGGGCCCAAATTACCTCTAAACCTGACTTCACACTTGACTCTTTTCCCAACTTAAACCAGTCCTAATATAGAGGGTGATGATCACAAGATTTACATGGAGAATAGTTGAGATAGTAACTTAGTGCCTACAAAGGCAGGTGGTTGGGAGGAAGGAAGATTTTAAATTGAACTTAGGGCAGACACTGTTGTAGTCTGAAACCTGGAAGCCTCATAGCTAGGGCCATGTTATTTTCTCTGTGGGTTCTGGACCCCTGGGGGAGAAGAGCTGCACCAGTGGTGACAGGCGGTGCCACTCGATCTCACGACCTGAGCTGAAATCAAGAGTCGGCCACTCAACTGATGGAGCCACTCAGGTGCCCCTCGTTTCTTACCACAACTGGCTTACAGATACTATTCGTATCCCCATTTCCAAGATGAATACTAGACTAGACTTATAGGGTGGGATAACTTACCCAGAGTCATGCAGAAACTTTAGATAACAACTGGTTCTAGGCAACTTGATGTTGGAAAAAGATTTTTGTATTTAAAAGGCTGGAATGACAAATAAGCCTTAATTTGTGCACTGAAGCCGATTAATTGCTAATGGCCACTTCTGTTGGGAAGGATGGGAAGGCCATGCTGAGGCCAGTGGGAGAGGCTGCCACGGCCAGTCTGTGCCACCTGGGGTAGAGGGAGGAGAGGCCGAGAAGTGCAATGTATCTGCAGGCCCTTTTCAAATGATACTGCAAGGAGAGCTTTGGAACTCATGTAGATCGGTCCTTTCAGTTTCTGAAAGAGGAAATTCTATCCCCACCTGGGGAAGTTTCACTCCTCTAATATCATGTCTCTGGGACAATGTGTTTAGGACCCGAGTATCGCAGCTTCCAGTCCTGCCTATTGACTTTAGCACTCTGGGTAAATCCAAAATAGTCTTTTTAGAGAGACTTTGGATGACGGCAGCTGATTCTCAAGCACTCCTGCACTTTTAAAGTGGTGTAAGACTAAAGGACTGTCAGCCACATTCTCTCAGCCTTAGAAGGCCTCTGTCTGCTGAAGCTGGATGAGTTCTTGTGGACTTCAGGATACCAGACTGTTAACACTTTGGGAAGGAGTCACCACAGAGTTCCCTGGGGACATCAAGCAGTGTGGCTCAATGTGTCACCACAGAGAATCCACTGTGGACATAGAGGGGAGGGCTGCTCCCTCAAGTCGAGGCAGTGGAGAGAGAGACGTGATAGGAGCTCAGCAGGGCTTCGCCCCCTGGGGCATCAGTAGAGACATGGACCTTTCCTAGCCTTGGGGCCACACTCTAGTATTCAGGCTGCATGGATGTCCCTGGCAGGCAGCCCGCAGAAGAGCTTGCTGTCAGGGAGATGCGACCCCTCACAGGTGTGAGCACCCCCTCATTTGTCGGCCTCACTTGGCGGTTGCCCCCTGAACTCCAGGCTTTTGTCATGCTGCAGGCTAATACAGGTACCACTATCATTCCCTTTTGGAATAGCCGACGAGCAGCGTTGGTCCCACACCCCATGGGTGGAGAGTCCCCAGTAGGTAGTTAGCATGTTGGACCCAGCAGGCTCCGGAGGGTAGACTGCCTTGTTGAGAGCTTTCGACAATCAGCTCCCAGTTTCTCCTTGGAATATTACATTCAGCAAGTGTGAAATGCATTGCCTGATGGTCTTTGCCTCAGGTTTCTTGAAGCCTGTCCTTGACTGTCTTTGAAGTCTGGGGCAGAGCACTCTGCCCTCTGGGCTCTTTCCTGGTCCCCTCTCCTCCTCTTTACTAGTTAAAATGACTACATGGGCTCATCTGAGTACCCAGTGGAATGTCACATGACAGTTCTTTCTACAGCTACACTGATTTCCGTCCCTGTTACTGTAGACACACATTCGGGAGGCCTCCGTTGTACATGGTTGCTGCCAAGCCTGCTAATGGCCCATCAAAGCATCTCAGACCCAAGCAGATGAGTTTCACCTCCTTCTCATCAGCAGTGGTTTAAGTGTTCTCACAGTCTATCCGGCTGTTGCTCTGCCCACGTCCCTGATTGTGAGGATGAGAAAACAGAAAGATCAAGGACACTGAGTCAGTCACTGTCCTTCCTTTCCTACGTGCTGGTGGGGGACCGCACACTTAGAACGATGCACCAAAGTCAAGCACGCCCCGAGTCCACGGCCGTGAAGGAAGCTGCTTCTAATTCTGAGCACCACAGCAAGTCGGTAGGAAGCCTGTTATTTGCAGAGTGGCGCCAGTTCTCCAAAAAAGACATTTGTTTCTCGAAACTGTGAAGTTGTTTTTAAAATGTGGACAGAATTATTAGTCATGTGGAACCCAAATCCCCTGATGTTCACTGCCCGGGACTGAATCTAGCACAAACGCATTTGCAGGTATAGTGACCTTCTTACTTCTAATGAAACTGTCCTGTGGGCCAAAAAGAATGCGTTCATTCCCAGAGGCCCTCCGCGTCCCCTGATTCACCGATGCATCGATGTGGACAACACAACTTTGCGGGAATGCAAATCACATGTGGGCTAGGGCCGCGTGCCCTTTCTCAGACATCCCAGTTTTTTTGGTTTGCAGTTACATTTTCAGACGTAGGGAACCTCAGCCTTATTCGTGGAAGGGTGCAAATCATGCCGTGCATTTTGAAATTGTTGGGGAATATACCAAGAAATGGAACGGGAAAGGTTTGTGGCATTTCTCTGGTTAACTCAGCAATCCACCTCTTACACTGGAAGGTGGAAAAGTACTTAGGGTGAAACCCATGTCTTCAGGAATCATCCAGCCCAAGCCTCTCCTTTACAGTTAGGGAAACAGAGGCACAGAGAGGTGAAAGACCACGGCGCGGTTACCCAGTGTGACAGCAGTAACATCTTGAGTGAAGCCCCTTTTCTCTCAGATCAGGGAGGTTCCTGCTGCCTCTTCTTTCAGTCTGCCCCTCTCCCCCAGCTAATTGAACCTTTCAGGAAAACACAACTTCTAGAGGAGTATTTCTCAAAATAGACTTCACAACCCCTAGGGTCGGAATCACCTTGGATGCCTCTACCATGCAGATTTCTGGGACTTACCCAGACCTGCTAAATAAAATTGAGGCCAGGTATCTGTATTTTTTTTTTTTTCACAAGCCCCTCAGTCATTCTTATGCACATGAGGGTTGAGAACCATTAACCCAGGGCTTATAAAAAGGCAGGTGGCACGTGGCAGGAAGTGACCACTCACCTTTAGCCTAGCTGGACTAATCTCGAGGAGATAATCATTCACTGTTCCTTGCTGTTCTCTGTGCCAGTCATGTAGTGAGTTGAATGGAGCTAATGATGGTTCAAAGAGTCATTGCACTGGCTTCCCTGTTTTCTTAACGCCTGGTCTGAGCATAACTATAACTATTAATATTAGTTCTTTTTGCCTACCTGACAATATTTATCTGCAGCATTTTGCTCTGCTCTGCTTGCTGGAAGGGAAATGAATGCTTTGCAAGTATCCTTAAAATATTCAAGCCCACTCCAGACTCTGTTGATACACAGTACCTGGCCTTAAAATGTCTCGTAATGAGGCCACAAATAGTTCAGTCAGAGTCCCAATTACTTTTCCATGCAGGTAATTATTACTTCTGCCATTTGAGTGAAATTTCAGTACATTGCTTATGGCAATAAATTGAGGGCCATATTTATGTTCTCTCCTTGCTTCTATTCATAGCATAGTTTTAAAATTCCATTTCTTTTGGGATATAGCTCCAAACTGTCCTTCCCTACGAATTTGTCTGATAATAAATAAAGTAATACCATAATCTCATTCCCCCCCCGCCTCAGCTTCTAACAGACTTGAACAAAAGCAAACAAAAACACAAACACTCAATTTACCCTGCATATGGGAAAGTACCATATTTCATGGCCGACTAGCAACTGAGCAGTTCTGTAAAAATACTGATCTGTGTTATAGAAACACGACATCATGGCACTTTGGAAGTCTCATTACGGAGTTTAATAGGTTTTGTGGTATGTTTTGCAGCATGCTCTTTCTGACAAGGCATGTGTGAAAGCCTTTGACCCAAAGACAACTTGCTTACAGGAATGCCTTATCACCACTTTCCAGGAAGCCTACTTTGTTTCAGAAAGTTTTGAAGAAGCCAAAGAAAAGATGAGGTAGACTTGTTTTTCTTCCATCTACAGAAAGTAACTTTTTATTTCTTCTGGCTCTGTTCCTTCCTTTCTCTCTGTGTCTCTTCTACCAGTGAGAGTTGATCACATATCCTTCTATCTCCATTTATTTTGCAGGGACTTTGCAAAGTCAATTACCCGTCCCTTCTCCGTGTACTTCAATCCCTACACACAGAGTATTGAAATTCTGAAAGACACCCGAAGTATTGAAAATGTGGTGCAGGACCTTCGCAGTGATTTGAACACAGTGTGTGATGCCTTGAACAAAATGAACCAGTATCTGGGGATTTGATGCCTGGAACCAGTGTCGTTGCCAGCGTGATCTTTTGGGGGCTTAGCAGCAATTCAGTCAATGTCATGTAACACTGATAACTTTCTGTGTTGTGTCATGGCTTGGCTAGTAAGCATGCAATTCTGTATATCTCTATCTATGTGTAATTTACTGTGTTAATGTGTGAAACACCATAAGGAACCCAGTGACTACAGATAACCACTCATTGTTTGATATGTAACCTGTTTAAACGTCTTCAATAGATTTGACCTTTCCTGCTTGGTGTCCTTAACCAAACTGCAGCTCTTTAAAATTTGTTACAAATAGCCCTCTTCTGATTCTAGCTTATTACTTTTTCCTTCTTAGATCTGAGCTTTTCCCCATGTTCATTAGATAAAATGAAAATAGCAGTGAAACTGTTTCTATAGCCCCAGTGTTTCCACAGCATTATTTGAGATAAACCCAGAATTGTGTGAAACCTCCCATCACATTAACAAAGGATTCAGTATTCTGTTTCAAAAGGGAAAACTAGTGAGCACACTAGTTGGAATGGGTTTTCAATTGAGTATTTATACAATGTAAGAAAAGAGAACATCTTACAAATGGGACAGATAGGGGACATTGACTGTGTAGAAACTGAGGGGTGACATGCTTTCCAAATAATTTTGGAAGAAAATGCTTCCAGAGGAGCCATTAGGAAACACTAAACGGTGGGCAAAAAAATCTTGAGACTATGAATTTTATGCTACAATAAAGTAGATTATCATGCTCAATTGTTTAGCCCATTTTTCTTAGAGAACACTAATATCAGAGAGCTTGGATTTCAGAGCTGTGGAAATGGATCTCAGAGAGCTGAAGTGCTAGGCACAGTCAGCGTGCACTAACATGTTTACAGACCGCTGCACCCCACTTTTGGATCACTGAGAAGTTCAACTTGGTGGATTTGTGTGTAGTCAGAGAAGGGAAACCAATACTTATCAAAACTAAGGTTTATCACTAAAGAGGATTTGGTTTGTGATCAAGGGCTGCCAGTAGTATAGCTGTCTCCCCCCACAGCTCCAAGCCAAGCCAGGTCTCTTGAGGGCTTGTCCGGTTTGCCCAGAGTTTGGGGAGATTTGGGCAAATGGTAGTGATACACCACACATGTCTGATTATCTCTGCCCTAAGAGGTATCATCAGGTGGTTAAGTGAACAAATAAAAAACTACTGAATGAGTGAATAAGTTTCTTCTGATTCTCTGAACAAACACAACCACGGTTCCTCTCATGCTCCTTTTGTCATACAGAATGCTGGGTGGAGGGAAGAGGGGCTGGGGAAAAGAAGAGAAGAAAAAGATGACCAAATGATTTTTAAGTTAACAGCTCTAAAATATTTACTTATGCAATTTCCAAGGTGTTCTTTTAATAACAAATTGCATGTAATTTCAAACTAATTGGTACTCACACGGGGCCATTTGGAGTCAGAAATTTTTGGACTACATATACTCAGGGAGGACATGACAAAAAGTAAAAATATGACTCAGAGAGAGGTAGATGAAAATAAATCAGAGGTTTGAATAGAGGTCCCTTAACCCCTGAGGATCTTTCATTTCTGAAGGATTCTTGGAACAACTGAGTTTTGGAAGGGGATTTGGTAGACAGAATGTGAGAGTCATGCGACTTAAAATGCAATTTTGTAAATTATGTTCAGTTAGACACCGTATAGTACATAATTAGTTTTTGATGTAGTGTTCAATGTTTCATTAGTTAAGTATAACACCTAGTACTTCAATTCTATTTTAGATGAAAGAGATAGTGCCTTGAAAAATTATTGGTGTTAGAGAAATGTTGAGCTAGCTGAACCAAGAGGACCTAGAATGATCTCGTAGTTGTGTATTTCAATAATTTTATAGGTCCCCAAATACATAATTTTTTATATCTTGTTTCACTAGATTTAGATGACCCTGAGTAATCTAATTATTTACTTACAAATACTAACCTAGAACAATAACCCAGAACAATAAATCCAGAAATTTCTAGAACTAGTTGCCGAATTTTCTCAAAGAAGGAAATTGGCTGAGAAACTCTTATTGTTTGCCTTCTATGTTGTTTTCATAATTTGGGTTTGCTTTACCCACCCTTACAAAAAAGCCATAAATAGCCATTAGGTTTTTTCCCTTCCAGACCCATGAAAGGGGAGGTTTTCAGCTAAGTGGACTGAAAGAAGAATTATAGTTAATTGTAAACAAACTCCCTCAACAAAAATAATGTTTGAGCTATCTTCTGATTTGGCTTGCAGTGGCATCTTCTTTTCTTTTCTTTTAATATGTGCAAAATCTATGTTGTTTCAAAAATAGAAGAGTTGCAAAGTAAATAGGCTTTCCCACAGAGCTTATGTAGGTATCATACACGGTGGAGGAATTACTTGATTCTTTTTAGACTTGTTCTCCATTTGGAAAATCAGTAATGATGGTTTTCACCGTGTGAAACAATGGAATCATGGTTTTCATTTGTTGTGAGCATTTAACACTCAGATGCCATTACAACTAATGGTGGGAAAAATCCTATAAAATTTAATGGCCATCGTAGGAAAAGTGTTGGCAGAAAAAGTCCCCAAATGGAAATCGTACAACAAGATAATCACAGCTAGCTTCTCATCATATTTGATACCTGCTCTGTGTAACCATTTGCCTCCATTATGACTCATGACTTAAAGCTAAATGAAATAGAATCAAGGACAATTATAAATTTGAAGACACTTGCTCACTGTTGTCTCATTGTGCACTGATACTTTATTTTGACTTTGCTGCTAAATTCTATAACAAACTAATCAGAAATCAACAAGAGATTCCTAGTAAGACCAGGTTTTTATGCATCACAAATTAGCAAAAGACAGCCAGAATCTGATTAGTCCAGTTTTGTTTTTTTTTTTTTGAGCATTTTTTCTGTTATGAGTTAGGATCAGGCTTCCAATACATTCTTGCATGATCAGTTTATTTGGCATAATGAGAGTTCAATAGATTGTTCATAAATAGCATCTTTTTTTTTTTTTAAGATTTTATTTATTTAAGAGTGAGAAAGAAAGAGAAAGAGAGTGCAGGCAGGGGGAGAGACAGAGGGAGATGCAGACTCTCTGCTGAGTAGGGAGCCTGATGCGGTACTTGATCCCAGGACCCTGGGATCATGACCTGAGCTGAAGGCAGCCACTTAACCAACTAAGCCACCCAGGTGCCCCATAAATTACATGTTTTAAAGTAGGGAACTTTGACCCAAGGTTGTTATTTATTTTTATTTATTTATTTATTACACTAGTGGTAAAGGTTGTGCAACTTGGGTTTCTGGTTTAGTCTCATTTATTTACTGTGTAATTTAGAAATTATGCTTGATGGGGATGATATATCTGTGCCTGTCTTGCTTGCACGTAGCAAATGGGCCTCAGCCTAATGAATGTAAAGTATTGCAACATTTACCAACATGAAAAGTCTAAAATGAAAAACAGTGTGCTTTAACGTGGAAGCAAATAGAAATACAACGTTTCATTTTCAAATGGAGTCATGGCTCACATCATCTCATTTTCTTCATTCGAGAAAGAAAACATTAACACTCGATGTAGTTGTCCTCCAATTCATTTGATCTAATTTTCAACTTCTAAAGAATCAAGCACTGATGCTTACTCTCATGAACCTTATCTTACTTATAATGAAAAAGAAAGCAGCCCAGAGTTTTCTAGTGTGTCTGAGTTTTTTTTTTTTCTTTTTTTCTTTTTCTCCTTCTTCAGTTTCCAGAGGCATTCTCTTATTTTGGGAAATGATTCTTGTGTAGATTGCCATATTCTGGGAAGAGGCAAGGGAATTAATAGTGAGATACTATTACACTTCTTCTAATATTAGATTTACATGTATTCAAAAGAAACCAGTTCTGGAACATCAAATAGTGATGCTTTATAATATGACTTGGGGGTCTCAAAACATTTATTCAGTGGCTTAGACCATATCGGGGACTATCTGAGATACTTTTCTAGACACTGAGGATATAGTGGTAAATAAGGCAGAGAAGTTTATGCCCATTTTGAACTTATATTCTGGTGGACAGATACAGGAGAAAAAAATATTATTTGAGACCACGGCAAATTTCATGAAGAAAATAATTGGAGGGATAAGGAGCAATGGGCAGGGGGAAGGAGTAAGGTGGTCAGGGAAAGCTTTTCTGAGCAGATGGCATTTGACTAAGAACCATAGGATGAGAAGAAGCCAGGCGTGAAGAGACCCATGGAAAGAGGGTTTCTGGAAGAGGGGACAGTGAGATTATAGCCATGGGAAGGCTTCAGAGGAAGGATAAGAGGGCAGTCTGGGAGGCAAGGATGAGATAATACAGGGTTCCAGAGGGGAATCAGGTTTTTGTTTTTTAAATTTTTATTTATTTATTTGTTTATTAGAGAGAGAGAGAGAGAGAGAGAACACAAGTGGGAAGGGCAGAGGGAGAGAGAGAATCCTAAGCAGACTCTCCTCTGAGCACATTGCTCAACAGGAGACTTGATGTCATGATCCTGATATCATGACCTGAGGCAGAAACCAAGAGTGTGTTGCTTAGCAGACTGTCCCACTCAGGAGCCCTTGGAGGTCAGTTATGTTCTAAATGGGGTGGAAAGTAACCGGGGAGCCATAGCAAGACAGTGACAAGATCTGATTTACATTTTTAAGAGGTTACTCAGGCTGTGAGTAATGAACTGAAGAGGGATGGGATGGGAGTGTGGGGTCAAACCAGTTAGGAGGCCATTGCAATACAGTATCTTGCTGGATCATGGTGGACACTATTAAAAGATGTTGTAATTAAGCAAGTTACTAAATTGAGTGGATGGATTAGAACTGTCAGATGAAAAATTAGGAAACTGCCATAACTGGTACCTGGGTTATGATTTGACCAGAGAAGCAGATATCCAATGATATCCTGTGTCTTCCGCAAATACAGAAAGCTTCCTTTGACAAAGCAACATCATGTTACACTTTCCATGGCCAACTTTTAAGGATAAAAAGCCATGCTGATTTTTTTCCCCCTTGTGAATCACAAATACTAGTTGCATAAGTAAAAAAGAAGTAGAAAATGAGGCATTCTTGGTGCTGATGGGTAGTGCTGACATTTAGGATAATTCAGGACAAAAAATCTCCCTCACCTCCCGGCACACTGAACTTTTGTGTTCACCATGCCATCTAGCCATTTGTGTGGGAACGGACCATGGAAGTGTAAGTGAGTCAGTTGTCTATTTCCATTCTTCTTGCTGCTTCCCATCTCCCCAGATGCATATTTCAGGTACCCCAGAAAGCTTCCCTTACTGTGATTTCTTCCTCTCCCCAAGAAGGCTGGGTCTGGTGCAGCAGCTGGGTGTATATTTCTTTCTTGGGGAAGATCATAGTGAGCCTGATGTTTGACCTAAGGACATCTGTGGTCCTGATATGCCTGCAAATAGCATTTTCATAATCCAGTCTGGGTGCAGTTTTTATAATTGAACAACGAAAACATCTGACAGATGTGGGCAGGGTAATTTCAAAGCTCATGGCACTGAGAAATCAAGTTCATTTTCTGTCAGAATCAAATCTTTAAAATAGTTGCAAACCTAGCCCTCATTTTTAGGTTAGGAAAGATAATATTAATAATAGGAAGGTGGTGGGAATTTCCTGGTGCCTCCTTCACTCCTTCCAGATCCCTTGTAGTCCCTACTTTTTAGCTTGTTAATTTTCATGCAACTAGCAAGATGCTGATTCAGTAGGTCTATTATTCCCAAAGGATTGAAAACCACTGAACACATCTAATGTACAGCTTGCCCAATTTTAGTGAACAGCTAACTTCACAGACGTTAATGAGGCCAATTATTTGAAGTGAATTTGAAGTGAAGAACACATTAGGTTTGCCACTATAGCAGTTATTTGCTATTGGGATTGATCGAGGCAAACTTCCTTTTGATCATTACATCTGATTGATTACGGCACATGGCATTATGAAAGAATGAGTTTCCCCAATCAGATAGGTACTTGGAAGAAAAATCTCTACCTTGCCAGGGCAGAACATGTTCCCCTATCCATTTCAGTGTGAAAGCCTAGCCATTAAGTTGGAATGGATCCTAATTAAGCCTCCTCACAAATCTCTCAAACTTTTTGGTCTTTCCTGTTGAACAGAATTTAAAAGAAGCTGAAATTCCTCCCTTTCCCTACGTACAGTCAATATCAAAGAAAATAACTTGCAGGGTAATACTTACTGCTGAAAACCAGTGCAGACACAGAAATCCTGATTTGAAGTGGCATTGGAAAGTATAATTTGATTCACCCAGCCAAATGATTACAGCAAGTACAGATCATCAGCATAGCCCACTCCAGCACGTTTGATTGGTGATCAGCTGACAGCTAATTGCCAGGATGAGTTTGCCTTTTGAGCTTCTGCCTGGGAACAGAGGGAAAAGTCCCCGTGACTCCTACGGAGACTGGACAGAGGGTTTTCCATGTTGGAACTATGCCTTTGAGGATGGTTGTTGCTCTGCTTACACTGGCCAGCTGCTGTTTGCCTCTCTTCTACCAGTAACCGTGACTCCTCCTTTCCTTTTGTGAACACCCCCCTACGCTCTGTTCATACCTTGGGTAAAGCTGACTCTCTCAGTTCCAGGGATGGGCTTATGGCCAAGGCTTTGTCAGTAAGATATATTATGGTGACTGGTACAGGGATGGGCCATGACCTGAGGCGGGCCAATTAAAGTCAAACACTGGCCTTTTCTGGAACCCTTGGGAAAGAGGCATGCTGCTGTCTTTCTTCCATGACTAGAAGGTGGTAATTTATGAGTCTAGAATTTCTAGGAGCCACCAGGCAGGGAATGTAGGACCAAGAGCAAGAGATAGAGATGATGTCTTAATGCCATTGTCAAGCTCATGGATTTAACTGCACCTGAAGCGAGATGTACTTTTGGACTTGGCCAGGTCTGTGAGCTAATGCATGGCCCCTCCTCCCTTGCTCTCATTTTCCTGCTGTGGCCACGGGCTCCAAAAAAGCACTCACGCCTAGGATAAAAGCACAAAAAGGAGAGGCAGGAGATTTTAGACGTGCTTTTTTTTCACAGTTTTCCTCTTGGTTTTGGAAATCACAGCTTCCTGAAGAAGTACTATTTATATCCTTTTGGTTTATTCTGTGCCATAGAAGTCTGGGATGTCTGACCTGTTTATCCTCCTCTAATGCTGGAAACGGTATGACTTCTTCCGGTAAGATGTGGCCAGCAAACTTGCTCAATGGAAGGGTTTAATTGGATTCTAGGTTACTCTCGGAGATTCAGTCTGGAGGCCACTGATTTATTTGTCCCATGGAAAAAGAATATCAAGGCTAATTAAACTTAAGATACTTGGATAAGACTTTTTTTGTACCAGGTTTTTTTTTTTTTTGTCATTGTTTTTGTTTTTACTGTAAGTGTTAGGAGGATCTGGTTTGCAGTAGAATTGAGCAGCTCTAAACAAAATTTCTCAGATTCTAGGACGAGAACATGGGCTCTGGAGTCAGGTAAATGGAAGTACATAGTCTGGTTTCTCTGCTTACTAGCTGGCTGATTTCTATGGATATACTGACACTTTCTGAGCTCCAGTTTCGTTTTCTGCAAATGAGAATGAGAATATGTTTTTATAGAATTATCATAAAAATTAATTTTATATATATATCTAACCATAAAAATTACATCATGAAGGTTAATTTCCTTCTCTTCTTGTTTTAAAATCATGAGCCCTTAAACATCTCCAGCTTTTCTCACAATTTAGATGATGAAATCATTGTATCTTAATGGCCCAAAGAAGTACCATCCAGTGTTATGGGTCATTGTTTTTATTTCTGTGACTTTTCATACTTTCATTTGACCAGATGTTAATAGAACTGAGTCTCATTCAGATGGGAATCTGTGGGCTTGTGATCATTTGCATGATGGCCTTAAATCACTACCTGGAAATTCAGACAACAGATATTCCCTGATTCAGTGACCTCAGAGATGTTTTGCAATTTCTCTGTGGACATCAAAATTTGTATCTATGAAATGGGGCTAAAAATATAAAAACTTGCTTAAACTAATGAAACAATATAAAAAGTTGGAACTTTCTGGAAGAAACACACTAAGAAGATCAAACTGTTATTCAAAGTTCATTGAATCATGATAAATTGGCTCTGGGCCAGTCTACAACTCTATCTCAGGGATGGGCCATGTTCTCAGAAAAACTGAGCCAGAGGGCAGAATGGTTGGTGGGTCCATATTTTAGTCACCAGTCCCTCTACTAAAAGGCAGGCCCAACCAACCTCTTCTTTCTCAGAGGCACTGTGTTCCCAAGGCTTCATTTCAGAGAGCAATTGCTTAGGGCTGTCTCTAATGAGAATAAAGTCCTGGTCAGAGGGAACAAATTAAGTTCAGAATATAAATGCATTTTATTTGTAAAGCAGGAAAGGGAGGTGCTAAGTGAAAAGAGGAAATTGGAATATTATGTATTGGGAGAGCAATTCCCTTCATCCTTGGAGCTAATGGACTGAACAAAAAGTGAACAATTTGTTTCATATGATGATTCGCTAACGCGAACCGACGAGGTTTCCATTTTGGAGTCCCATTGCACATTCAGCTGCTTGTTCTGTAGAGCAGTAGCACAATTATCTGTCTATCTACTGCACTGCATAAACAGGATGGCTGAAATGTGTGTGAGGAATAGCCGTAACTGCTTAAATCCTTCCTGTTTAAGGAAGGAGCGAGGGAAAGGCAATATGGAGTGTCTCCTACTTGCCTTAAAATAACCATCTGTTTCCTTTGTGATGTCCTCTTCCCTGGAGAATTCACTTTCAGAAAAATATTCTAATATGGAAAGGGGAGCTGTAGCTGGATTTAGAATTACTTGGAGCTTTATTCTGACATCCTTGTCATCTTGGTTTTAAATTAAACAACTTTGAATATAGTGCTCTTTCTAACCACCAGTGTAGACATTATCCTTGTGGTCGCCTTTACATGAGGACCGAGGTTAGGTGGGACAAAAACTGACATGTGGGGAGAAGGGACATTGGACATGTGAACTGAAATGAAGCCTCATTTCAGGAAACATTGTAATCAAAAACTGATCAACTGCTATCTTTATCTTCCATTCCTGAATGTTTATTTTGTTGACTTTTGTTTTGGTATTATTTTGTATCATTTGGGTTGGCTGGGCCAATGATGGGGAGCTTTCATACATATGGCTCATGGAGCCCAAGAGCAGGGGTGCAGTGGGCCCCCCAAAAGAGCTGGTAACTGGAAAGACTTTAGATTTGCTCTCTGTTTTCACCTTTGCCTTCTCTGCACATCTGTTTCATTCTACTTTCTGGGACTTTTTTTTTTTTTTTTAATCTTCTTTAAAATCTGCAGATGGGATTTTCCTACTTACCCATCTGCATGGTGGAATATGGGGACTTCAGAACTCCCGAGTTTTACATGTTATAGTTTTAGCTAAAGACAGACTCACTGCATCTGAATTCAGATTTCAAGTTCTTAGGAAAGAGAATCTGATTGCTCCAGTGTGGGTCAGCTTCAGTTCATGGTCTAATTGACTGTGGACAGAATGGAAGAGTAATGTGGCTTAAATATGACTGCAGAGACTGTTTCCTATGAGCAGGGAGTCAGTTCTGGGAGAAGATGGATTGGGTAGAAACTCAAACAGGTTTTTATTGTCCAGACTATAACTCTTGCCCCATTTAAAAAAAAAAAATCATTGTTGCCTAATGGAGCTTGTCCCTAGATCCTAAATGATGAGGCTTCAGGTGGGTCTTTACCCCCTATATCTCATTTTAATCACTCCCTTTTGCATGTGCTGATTTCTCATCAAATGTCCTAGTTTTTTGAGTGGATGAAGTGAGCTTATACTAGTGGTAACACCACCATTGGCCAGTCTATTCTCCCCCCTTTACTCTCTCCCCACTTTTGTACTTGACATCATCTAACATGCAGGCTGGAAAGACCCCTTGGTGGGCTCTTAAGGTGGTGAGCAGAGAGGAAAGACAATGAGAACAGAGGAGGAGCATGAAGAAAAGTAGGAGGATCAAGAATGTGTGGTCCTAGAAGCCAAAGGAGAAGAACTTTAAGGGTTAAGGGATTATGGACTCCAAAGAACTGGGCCCTTGGCGCCTAGAGGCATGAATGGAACACCTGTGACTTGGATATAATCATGAGCATAGTCAGTCAAGTTCCATGCATGTGGACTATATGTTCCTACTCAGATTCCTACCTTATTCTAGGAGTGATATTTTCCTTTCTTTGGAACATGAGGTTAATTCTTCTATACAGAAAAGGGAATATTACTCAGCATTGAAAAAGGAGGAAGTCCTGCCATATGCAACAACAAAGATGAACCTGGGAAACATTATGTTAAGTGAAATAAGCCAATCACAGGACACATTCTGCATGATTCCACTTGTAGGAAGTATCTAAAATGGTCACACTCAAAGAAGCAGAGAGTAAACTGGTGATTTCCAGGTTTGGGAAGGAGGGAGAAACAGGGAATTCATCCATGGACAGAAAGTTTCAGTTTGCAGGATAAATAAGTTCCAACAATCTGCTGTATGACACTATGCCTATACTTAACACCACTGTATTATGCACTTTAAAGTTTTGGGGAGAGCATAGATCTTATGTTGCGTGTTCTTACCAGAACTTATCTCCACCTCCCAAAAAACCCAGTCCCCAAACCAAAACCAAAACCAAAATGAAAACAAAGGGATATGAAGTGATGGATATGTTTAGTACCTCAGCTGTGCTGATGGATTCACCGTATGTCTAAATTTATCAAATTATAAACATTACATATATGCAGTTTTTTTGTATCTCAATTATACCTCAGTAAAGCTATTAAAATATTCATAAATAAAAAATTGGTAAAGAGGATTGGATTATATAACCACTAACCTACTTCTACTTTCAAAATTCATTTAACATATCTATAACAATATCTATAGGTCAGATTTTTCCCAGACTCCATAAAACCTATCTATTCCTCTGTCATATGGTTGTTGAAGGTTTTCAGAACTGATGAATCTGCCAGAAAGTGTATTAACATTCTTGAATATTTCTCAGGGTCCACCCACCATAGAATACACCAGTCCCTTCTATACATCGATCACCAATTGCAACTTTCTCTGACTACTTTTAAGAGACCTTCTCTGGGGCCAGTTTAAGCCACATGGGCAGATAAAACTTTTTTTTTTTTTTTTTTGTTTTCTTTTCTTTCCACGTCCACAAGCCTCTCTCACAGAAATAGTGTGCTATTTTTTCTATTGCTACTCTAACACCATTGCAACCTTAGCTGCTAGAACAATAGTTTTCTAGGTTGGAAGTCTGGCATGGGTCTGAATGGGCTAAAATCAAGGTGCTGATAAGGCTGGCTTCATTTCTGGAGATTGTAGGGGAGAATCTCGTCTTTTTTCCCTCCAGCTTCTAGATTTTTAAATTCATTTTTTGGCTCATGACCCCTTCTTCTGTCCTCAAAGCTAGCAATGTGGGTGGAGTCCTTAGCTTGCATCCCTCTGACCATGCTTCTGTGATCGCATCTATTTCTCTCGACTTTTCTACTTTCCTTCCTCACTTTCAAGACTCTTGTGAGTACACTGGGTCTACCTGGCTAATCCAGGATCATCTCCCTATTTTGAGGCCAGCTGATTAGCTACTTTAATTCCATCTGCAGCCTTAGTTCTTTCTTGTTCCCTCACCTAAGATATCTACAGATTCCAGAGATTAAGAATATGGACATTTTAGAGGATGGCTTAATTTTGCTTACCTTGAGGAAGTTATTTAACCAATTTCTTTATTCTTAAAATGCGGATATTATTTTTCTTGTACACTTGGTGCAAAAATTAAATGAAATTACATATTAAAAATTTATAGTAACAGTGTCTTGCCCATGATAGATATATGGTGAAGAGTATCATTACTATTAATGTATTATCTGGCACACCCAGACAAGAAGTATAGCTAAGAGAGAATTCTGTTAGAAGGGTTATTTTTCCTATTTAAGCCCTCTTGTAGTAGAAAAAATTTTCAATATAACCTTTCTCCTATAAAAAAAAAGCAATGTCTTTTCATTATAAGATGTTTGGGAAATTAAACGAAATGTAAATAAATGATATGTACACTGGGATACCTGGGTGGCTCAAGTCTCTTGATCTTGATCTTAGCTCAGATCTTGATCTCAGGGTCATGAGTTCAAGCCATGTGTTGGGCTCCATGCTGGCTGTGGAGCCTACTTAAAAAAATATGACCTATATACCTCACAGACACAGCTGCTGTTGAAACTCATGCTCTCTTACAGTCTTAGAGGTTTTATAGCTATAAGCAGCAGAAGCTCAAATTAGCTTAAGCAAAAATGGACATTTATTGAAAGGATATCCATGAAATTCAAGAACATCAAGAAGGAGGGGCTCTGGTCATTGACAAGTCAGCAATAATGTTTACTCTTTTCATTCCTCTAAGACAGAACGTTTTCTTATCTTTGCTTCCTTTTGCTGTTTTTCTGCTCTTGAACACTGATTTTTTTTCAGTTTTGGACATGCATGTGGCTACTCTAGTCATGGCCTTTGTATTATTTCAGTAAAGGCTGAGCTCCTGCCTCAAAGAGCCTCTGAAACGCAGTGGCTTAAAAGAAGTGTATTTCTGTCTCTCTCCAGGGTGATGGGGTAGGTCTACTCCACGTAGCCATTTTGGATTCTAGGTTTCTTCCATCTTTTTGCTCTGCCGTTCCCTGGGGTACTGACAGGGTCTGCCTGGTTGAAATTGGCTCACTAGCATATCCAAGTTTCCAATTTGTGGGAGGGAGTCCAGGCAGCACTTGTTCAGGAGAAAGGGCTTATCTTTCAAGTAGGAGATAATCTAGAAGTTACATACCGAATTTCCGAATTTCCACTCTCAGTCCTTTGATCTGAACTAAACCATTTAACCACAACTTGCCACTGGAAGCTGGGAAATGTCAAAGGTGCTATCAGGTATCCAGCTACAACCCTATTGCTGTGGACAACTAGCAGTCTCTGCTAGGACTTCCCAATTCAAGAACTCAAACTGTAGGGGCACCTGGGTGGCTCAGTTGGTTGAGCGTCTGCCTTTGGCTCTGGTCACAGTCTCAGGATCCTGGAATTGAGCCCTGTGTTGGGTTCCCTGCTCAGCAGAGAGCCTGCTTCTCCCTCTGCCTCTCTCTCACTCACTCTCTCTCCCTTAAATAAATAAAATCTTAAAAAAAAAAAAAAAGAAAAAAAAAAAAAGAACTCAGCAGCTTCTCTTCTTTAATTCCAAACTCTCCTTAATGGGGCTCTGACTGGTCTAGGATGGGTAAGGTATTTAGTCAATCTTATTTAGTCAATCTTTGTCTGGGGAGGCAGGATCATGTGAACCATGGAAACATTATAGAGGTTCTGGGAGAAGACTAAGAAGGAGCAAACATACAAACTGCTATTATGTATGAATATATATATTCCCCCCAATATGGACATATAAATACATACACAAATATTTGGGGATTCGTCCTCCAAATCTATATATCCTGTTATCCATCCATCCATCCATCCATCCATCCATCCATCCATCCATGTACATGTTACCCAGTTCTTTAAGATTTAAACAAACGTGCTTGAATTAACTGGGTCAGAGAAGATAGTTTTCCTTTTCTCCTGGGCATACACCTAGACCACATTTTCTGCCTTCTTTATAGTTAGGTATGGCCATATGATTGAATTATGGATAGTAGAATGTGGGTCATAGAAATAATTTGCATGGTTCTCTATTCTCTCCCTCTCCTACCAAGAGCTAGCCAAATGCCCAGGGTGACCTTGGAATTCATGTGTCACATTGTCTGTCAGCCCGAGAACATGAATAACTGTGTGGAGCAGAGCTACTAGTCTCTTATCCATCACCAAGTGAACTGTGATGTGTAGTAGACATAAATTTCTATTGTTTTAAACCATTGAGATCTAGGAATAGCAGATAAGGTTACCTTAGTACACTCACTGATTTCTGTCTCATGGGCTGTCCAATGCCCTAGCTATGATTTCTGGACTTCTTGGAGGATTATATTTTTATGATACCTCTCTCTCTGATTTCCTGTTTTATTAAAGCTTGGAACTCATTAATCTCTCCACTTGTAAAGTAGTTCCTTTCTTCCTTGACCACATTAAGCCAGGTGGAAGAACAAAGAGCTTCTGTCCTTTTCTCTCCTCCTAATACTGTTGCCCAGGCTACCTGTGCACATGGCATTCTTTGCTGAAGATTTGTGCGACCCCTAAGAATTGGATATTTAAAAAATCCTTGTTCTTCTAAGTTCGTACCCCGTCTATGGCTGTTAGCTGGTTTTTAATTTTCTCTCCTCTCTCTCTTTTTTCCCTCAACCCCAAGTGAAACTTTTTTGCAGGGTAGTCTAGCTACCTACTCTTTGGCTAGTCTCAGTCTACCCAGGCTATCCTCAGATAGCTCTCTTCTCTCTCTCTTTCTCTCTTGCTATCTCTCTCTCTCTCTCTGTCTCTCTCTCTCTCTCACACACACACACACACACACACACACACACACACACACACACACTCACTAGGTCACCCTGGCAGCCCTTGAGCTCTAAGTGGTGCTTTACAATATTGGCCATTACACAAAAAGCCTAAAAAAAATTCAGGTGGTTAGCTCCTTCTGAAAGAAAGAAAAAAAAGATCAGAAGAGATGCAACATTTCCAGCTACACAAGTGCACACTCCCAGATACAATCAGACGGAGCTGAGGATTGGTTGTCTTTATAGCTGGGGAAGCACCCTTCAGCGAGCCTCACCCCTACTCCCACTATTCCATGTTATCTATTAGACCTGGGCCATCTCACTCACTTCTGTCACTTGCCTCTCTCTTTTTAGCATATGAGCTTGCTCCTTCTTTTCCATGACGAAGTAGTTTCTATGTCAATAAGAACTCCGGGCCCAACTCTCAAAATAACAAGTATTCTCATCTATATGCATATGTATTGGCCATTTTGCTACTTCTGTGATGCCGCTGAAGACCCAGTAACATACAAATGTACCACCGTATTACTTAACCATTTCTCTAAAGCTCTTAATGTGAATTGTTTCTAAATCTTAGTGTATAAATGTCTGTCCACTCTCCATTTTTATAGACTAGCTTCCTGGAGGTATCATCACTTGGTGAGCAGGTATGAAGAATTCATAGTACCTAATAGATATCACTAAATTATTCTGAAAGAGATGCCATCAGCTGTGAGTGCCAGGGTTTTGCTTGCGGTAGTTAATAGAGCTATAACTCAGTCTTGAATCACAGCTCCTACAAGACCTGGAAGGGTTCCTTACTTTTGAAATTTTTGACTGAATTCATGCTCAGAGATGAAAACTATATAAAGTGTAGTATTTGGTTAACCTCAGTCTAAGCATATGTGGTACATTTTAAAGATGATAATGAGACGAGAATTTCAATCATCCTCAGTAAAGAATGTGCAGAAACCTTAGTTAAATGTGGCTGAGCAAAGAGTTTTGGTTCTAGTTTTCTTTTTTGTATCGCACAACTTTTTTTTTTTTTTTTTTTTTATCCTTTTCTGTGTATCTCATGGTGATCTTGTTCTACTTAGGAGGAAGGCTACTTCCTTTGAACAGGACATTTCTTACCATTTGCAACAAATTTTTAGTTTTCTTCTGTTTCTTAAAATAGAGAGTCCATCACAGTGTTCAAAAGACATGACTTTCCTCTTCTCCCAGGCTGAATGTTTCTCATCTGTTCCTTACTATGCTGACAGTGTCTGTCTCTGTCCTCTGGACTGCCTGGTTCAGCTAACATTCTGGACTTGGGTGGAAATACTGGTCCAACTGTGCAGCAGCATAATCGCGATGATATTTCCTATGTCACACTGATATAGTTCCTTCTGGACAAGTTTAATTATTTATGTTCCTCATAACCACATTCACGCAGCCTACCCTGGTGAATGATGAATGTAACGTTACAACATAATTCTTCACACCAAAACTCTTATTCTGATATGAAAAGAATCAAAGGGAAACTTCAATGCAGAGATTCTCATTTATTTAGGGATTCAGGAGCAGCCTGCCTTAAAGGCCAGTGTGTGGCCTTGATGCTTGTGTAACATGGTTCCCATTCTGGTAATGGTACGACTTTACACAAATAACAGCGAAGATCAAAGTCACTGCCCAGTTCAACGAGGTAATGTTCTTTCTGTGTTTGGAATGGACTTACTTCAGGAATGAATCATTTCATCTCTGTGGTTTGCCTGTCTAGATACTGGTCTAGTTTAAAGTAACTTCAGAAGCCCTTTGATCTAATGCAATCAGGGCAGTAGTTAAATTGGTTAACTGGAGAAGTTGTTTAAAAGCAAGAGATTATTTAAAAAAGACACTTTAAAGATTTTACTTACCTTAAGAACATATACTTTTATATTCCTTCCCCAGCATTCTCCTGTAGATCCGCCGTCTTCATTTCGGGTCCATGTCCCCTGGCTGGAGTTCAGCATCATCTTCCTTGCATCAACCCCAACCATAATTTATTGTCTGTGCGTTCTGCTTCGGCTTCTTCAAGTAGAGCAATAACCTAAGACATGGGCACAGCAACCTGGGTGCTGACACCTTCATTTTTATGATTCTTCTAAAAATACTTTACGATTGTCTCACTCACATCTAATCTGACAGCATATTTTTTTAGTGACTCACCTTTATAAAGTCTTTCCCAAACATTCAACATGATTTTCAAAGACAGGGCTCTTTTTTTTTTTTTTTTTTTTTTGGATTCAACAACATGAACTTACATGCTATTTCATTAAATTATGCAATTATATAACTATAAAAGCAAGGTTAAATGGCATCAACAGAATTGGGAACAAACAGAGCGGCCCTTGGCAAGCACCCAGTTCTGCTGATGGGAGCCCCATTGAGTGAACTGCCTGGGGCGTGGCCTCAGCCCAGCGGCTTTCTGCGGCTCTGGGCTGCATGAGGGAGCCCGGGAATATCAGCTAACCTGGCAAACTGGTTAGTGGATGTAGGTTAATAGAGTTCCACTCGACTTCTAGGATCCCTATTAAATGTGTTACAGGTAAATTTGAATGCTACTTACTATGAACTCAGTTAAGGTGGGAAATAAATATTTTGCGGAAACCCCAAACCATTTAATTTGAGTTTCTGGAAGATTTTTATCTTTTATTCCACTGGCTCTCTCTCTAACATTCCTCTTGGTGGGATTCTTCGCAATTTAACATCAGAGCCTGGATGAATCTTTTAATACACTGGCTTCGTGTTTCCTTGCCCTCCTCTGCCCCACGCAGCCTGCCTTCCAACCTCCCACAACTCTTCATTTTCCGGCATATCCCAATGTTGTTGTTGCCGGTAACTGCAACCTCTCTGTAGGTTCTGTTTCCAACAACTTCTTCCTACCACCACCACCCCAACTCCGCAACTCCCTTCGGTGACCTCAACCGTGCAAGTCCTGGTATCCTCTTTTCACTCTCCCTCACCTGCCTTTTGTATACATTTCCCTTCTTCTCCAGCTTAAATTCCAGGGTCCGTCATTGTAGTAATAACGCACACACCCTCAGCTGCCCTGATGGATGCTCTCGCTTTCTGAGTTTTGCTGGGGAAAATCCCAACCTGGGTAAGCTGCACTGTTTTCTTACTCTATGCCTATAACCATGCAACAGAATGTGATTGTAGACAAACACACAACTGTGGTTGGTCTCACTTTATTTTTCTATTTTTTGAAAGATTTTATTTATTTATTTGAGAGAGAGAAAGAGCATGAGCCGGGGGCAGAGCAGAGGGAGAGGGATAAGCAGACTCCCATGGAGCTAGGATCCCGACTTAGGCCTCGATCCCAAGACCCTGGAATCATGTCGTGAGCTGAAGGCAGATGCCTCATTGACTGAGCCACCCAGGCACCCCTGGTTGGTCTCACTTTAAATTTGTGATCACTCACCCCAAGAGGCGCTTATGCAGCCTGACCTTATGTTGTCCATCTACTTTCCCACTCTCTTTGATTATGTCATACTGTCTCCTCTCTCTCTCTTTTTAAAAAAGATTTTATTTATTTATTTGACAGAGAGAGAGATCACAAGTGGTCAGAGAGGCAGGCAGAGGGGGAAGCAGGCTCCCTGCTGAGCAGAGAGCCCGATGCGGGTTCCATCCCAGGACCCTGAGATCATGACCTGAGCCGAAGGCAGAAACCCAACCCACTGAGCCACCCAGATGCCCCTCTCCTCTCTCTTTAAACTCACATAACACCTGCTCCATCCCCTCTCTTAGCTGACCTTGCTTCCTACTCCATTGAGAAAATAGAAGTAGTCAAGAGGCTTTCCATAAGCTCCCATCCAAAACTACTTGTTTTCTAGCTCTAGTTCCATCTACACTATCTTCTCACCCATTTATCAACCTTCTGTCTTTCTCCTTCATTAAGTTTTCATCTTCCTCTGGATCATTCTCATCAGCATAGGAAAAAAAAAAAAACAATGCTATTCTCCCTACCAGTAAAAAACAACAACAACCCAATATACTTTTTTAAAATTGCATTTCTCCCTCTTGCTATTGCCCCATTTCTCTGTTCCCTGTATAGCAAAAATTGTTAAGGAGCTATTTATACATACTGACCCTGTCCCTCTTCTCCCACTCTTTAGACCTCATGCCAACTGAGTTTCTGCCCCTACCACTCTACCGAAACTTAGTCAAATCGTCAGACCTTCATGTTGCAGGATCCTCATGGTAATGTTTCAGTCTTTTTCTCACTTCACCTTTCAGTACAGTTGGTCCAATGGCCCTCTTACTCTATACATGACTTTAGTCACTAGGCTTACAGGCACTGTCCTCTTTTGGGGTCTTCTCCTACGCCTCTGGCTGCTTCTACTCAGTCTTTTTGCTTGTTCTTCCTCATTTCCTCAACCTGTCTATGTTGCAGGTTTCCAAGGCTTGGATTTCACCTGTTCTCTAGCAATAGTCATTTCCTCATTTCCTTGGAGATCTTACCTAATCTTAAGCTTTAAGTAACATCTAAGTGCCTATGACTCTTAAATTTATATTTTAGCCTAGACTTCTTCCCTGATATGTGCAATTTCTATTTAATCCCCACTTTAAAGCCTAATGGGAAACTCAAACTCACTATGTCCAAGACTGAGATTTTGATTTTTTCCCCCAAACTTGCCTCTCTCGTAGGCTTCCTTGTTTTTGTAAATACATCTCTCTTAAGTTATTCAGCGTATCAATTAGCTGTTGCTTCGTAACAAACCATCTTACTCTCAAAGTCTTAAAACAATAATCGTTTATTATTGCTCCTGTTTCTAAAGGCTGATTTGGAGTTGGATAATCTAGATTGGCCTTGCAGACCCACCTGGGCTGTAAACTTCAGAGGCTAAGGCGACTCTGCTTCCTACTGCAGGTCTGTGGGTCACCCGAGCAGCTCTAGTCCACCTGTTTCTTTTTTTTCTGGAACAAGCAGACAAGGCAGGGACTATTCTTTCATGCTGATGGCAGAGGTATGAGAAGGCAAGAAACAACGTGTAAGACTTCTTGAGATTTAAGTTTGGGACCAGCAGGTAGTCACTTCTGCACATGTCATCGGCCAAAGTTAAGTGTATGGTTGAGCCCATGGTCAAGGTGTGGGAAAACAGATGCTGCCCATATTAGGGTAATGAGAAGGATGCTGAATGCTGGGAGACATGAGGAATTAGTCAATAATTCAGCTGACCACAATCAACCCAAATCCTTAGTGTCATACTTGATTCTTCTTTCTTGTACTAGCTTCCAACATTCAATCCATAAATCCTGTTGTCTCTACCTTCAAAATACACCTGAAGCCTGATCACTTCCCACTACCTTCACTGCTACCACTCAGGTCCTTGCCACCATTAATGTCTTACTTGAATAACTGTAATAACTTCCTATCTGGTTTCCATGCTGCTGTCCCTTTCTCCTGATGGTCTTCCTGAGTATCGCAGCCAGAGTGATCCTGTTGAAATGGAACTCAGGTCATGTCTTTCATTTCAAATCCCTCCAAGCACTTCCCAAATTAGAGAAAAAGCTGAAATTCTTAGAAGGGCCTAAAAGAGTGTACACGATTTTAATCTTAATCCTTTACCTCTATGAGATCATGTTTACTCTCTCTCCCCTCACATTGCTTCAGAAATAACACATTCCTTGATGTTCCTTGAAAATGACGACCATACCCCTGCCTCAGGGCTTTTACATTTGCTATTTCTTCTGCCCGAAATGCTTTTGCTCTGGATATCAATGTCTTGCTCTCTTACTTCCTTCAGGTATTTGCACAAAAGCTACCTTCTCAGTGAAGCATTATTGTTCAATACTCTCTCCCCCCTCCTCCTCAAATCTTGCCACCCTCAGCAGTTCCCATCATCCTTTCCTGTATTGTTTCTCCATAGCATCTATCACCATCAAACATACATATATTTTATTCATATTTTGTCTTCCTTTACTGGAATAAAAGTTCTATTCTTACATCTCTCTAGCTGAGATCTTTCCCCCTCTTGTTCACTGCCATACCTCCAGTGTCTAGAAGAATGCTTGGGACATAGTAGACTTTCAGTTAATATTTTCTGAATGAAAAAATAATTGAATGAATTTTACTGTTTCATTAGTGTTTAATTCATAATGGGCAGAAAGAACATTCCTTTGCTTAATTGCGAATAATTATCAGTAAATATTTTAGGGATGTTTAACTTAAAAATATTCTTGATCACTTATAATTTCCTGAAGTCAGCTATGGATTTCAGAATTTTTTGTCAGAAAAATTTATAATTTGGATGTTGATTAATTATTATTAAAGTACATAGTAGAGAATATATTTATTGAAATTACTTCTTTTCAACTGAGCTTTATTTTCATCTTTCCTTCTTCTTTAATCTATGGTATTTCCTCTGGACAGCATTTCCTCTGGACAAAATATTATTTGTTCCCTTTCTTTTGCAAAATGACTGGTTTTGCAATTTCAGCAAAAATGGCTTCAGTAGGGGAAATAAATAAGTTTAATTCTCCTTTAGGTTTTGAGATGATTAAAATTGAGAATAGGTAGGATGTTTCTCTCATATGTTATTTCTTCAGCTTTATAATTTTATGTTCAGCTAGTTTATTTTTCTAAGTCCTCCCTTTTTTCCCTCCTCTGAGGGCAAAGTAAATCGCTTTACCTTGCAGAAAAATGCCAGCAGCATCCTGCAAGATTTTTGAGGAAGCTTATCCATTGTCATTAATTTTGGAAGATTCATGGATCCCTGTAAAAAATATAAAAAGCCAGTGCTTGGAAGCACTGATGATTATTATTTTTTACTTTTCTTCCCTTTCATTTGCAAGGGGTGGGTGGGCATATTTCCTTAGTTTTAATGATAGTGATACATGATCAGAGATAGTCATTCTTCCCAAACTCTAATGGAAAGGAGTGACTGCTCATCCAAAAAATAGAGCCTGGTCTGCAGTTAAGAATTATGTGTGTCTGGATGAAAGGAATTGGTTTGGGTCTCCTAGCATATATCAATAAGTTTAGTTTCCTTTGTATATCTTACAAAGTTCCTTTCATTTCTTTTACTTTATGAAAGGTGATTGAAGTAGAGGTTTAAAGGGACTAAATATATTGCTGCAATTTCCTGCAACTATTATGTTTCCTTCCATATGTCAGGCTGAAGACAATTATCAATAAAATGTATAGAATTATTATTTGGCACTGACACTCACACTTATCACATGCATTTATAAAGGCACAGGGAATATGTTGGATTAGGTTTTCCAAGTCTTTGCAAATAACTCTTTTGATCTTTGATTGTTTTAATTCATATTTAAATGTTTTTTAACTCATAGTTTAACTCATAGCCTTCAGTTTTGTATAGAAAAAGAATCCTCACTATCCTGCTTCTTCAAGGTGGCATTCCAGAGGAGGTTTCTTGTTTTGTTTTGTTTTGCTTTTCTGGTAGAAATGCCTAAATTTATGTTTTTCCCCCTGAGATGACCAAATGATAGATTTCTTTACATGAAAAATCCGAACTTAAATAATATCATTTTTAATGGCTGGTACCTATTAAAAAAAACACTTTACATTCATTATTTGATCTCTTTCCTAACTCAGAGAGTGTGTGGGAAAGAGTAGTCACTGTAGCATTGTCCTGTAAAACCTTTTCCATTTGTCACTAGTATCTTGTGATATTTTCTTCGTGGCCCAGTGACCCTTGGCCCCCACATCTCTTCTAGAAAGGAAATAGGAGGCTCCACTTTAAAGAACCAAATTGGGGGGAAAAAAATGAATGGACATATCGCCCTGGACATAGTCTGCAGATATTTTCAAAGTTAATTTCTCCCGGAGGAAGGGCAGTAAACAGGCTTTCACTTTGGAAGGTCAAAGTCTTATTTTTAGTCATTTAAAATGGGAATGTTAATAAGAACACAATTAGAGTAAACAGTCTACAGCCCATGTGAGAATCATCAAAGTTATGAACAAGAGGAGGCATTTAAGGAATAAACATAATTGCTGAAATTGTGTTGAAATGAAAAAAAAAAGGATGTTAGACTGAGAATATGCTGAAGATTTTAATCACATCTTTGCTCCTTTTTTATTACTGACACCCCACCCTCCCCACCACCACATACACCCTCTTTCCCCAGGGTCAGGCCAACCCTGGTCTACCTTTTGGGTCTAGAGTGGAGGAAGCATGGGCTTCAAAGACAAGGTGGTATATTTGCAGTTCCCCTTCCCATTTTCTACCTTGTGACCTCACTGGCCTAGCCCCTGCTGGTGGGCTTCCTCCTTGCTGGAGCCACGCCCACAAGCCCTGGGTGTGGGGGAAGGGAGATGTCATTCCCTTTGTGGGAAGGCGCCATGGCCTTTAATGAGAGAGGTGTTGATAAGGCTTTCTCTATTTCTGTGGAAAACTAAAAAAAAAAAAAAAAAAAAGACTGGTTGGACCTCAGGACAGTATTTTTAAAACTTAAAAGCACTAGAATAAGCACTATTGTAGAAAACGATGTTAAGTTTCTGGTTTTGGAGATTGTCCAAGAAAATGTTCGGTTCATCAACAGCAATTCACTGAGGCTTATTTTATTTTAATGTCCAATTTTCACATCCGTCATCATATGGCTACACAGGACTTTGAGGAAACAGGGAACTTATGGTTCCATGTGATTTGGGCCCTTGTCTGCAGGCGAGAGACCCCACCTAGTCTGCATGGTCCAAGTAGCCCCTGGCTGGTAGAGACCCCAGCCTCTGAAGTCAAATTGCCGGGTTGTTGAGTTCTGCTTCTCTTAACAAACTATGGTCTTAGCAAATTATCTAATCTCTCTGCCTCAGTTTCCTCATATGTGATAGGGGGGGCAATAATAGTATCTCCCTCACAGAGTTGCAATGAAGTGCTGAGAAAAGTGTCTGACACATTGTAGCTCATGAGTGGGGAGCGGAGGAAGCTGAGAATAAGAGCGATTCTACTTTGCATTTAATGTGAGATGTGAGATGTGACTGAACTCTACGAAATTAAAGTGACTCATTAAAAAGTGGGGCAGCAACAATATATTTTATTCTACCCTAACATGTAGGTGTAAGAAATTTCTTTTACTTCCTTAAATCAAATTTAATCTGATCTAAGCCTTCATGTCATTGGCTGGGAATTCCATCTCAACAGTTTTTGGAGTTTTCTCTGTTGCCAAATTTGGCAAAGGAGCTGGTGAGGGTGGGGTGGGCAGGGGATGATGCTTACAGTGAGACTACTTGGGGGTGATTCTCATATCTTTGGTTGATAGGGATCTCTGCCCCAGTTCACATCTATCTTGGATAGGGATAGGCTCTGTGCACCAACCCCCGCCATTTTTTTGAGCTATATTGAGTCATGATTAAAATCATAAATGAAATTGTCTGTATTTCAAGTGTACTACATGATGTGATATATATGTATATACATATACACTGTGAAGTTTACCAAAATCAAGTAAATAAGCATCCATCACCACAGCTACTTTTTTTTTTTTTTGGTTTTGAGAAACCTTAAGATCTACCCTCTTGGCAAATTGCAAGTATATAATACAGTATTACTGACTATAGTCGCCACACTGCACATTAGATTCTCAGGGCTCATTCATCTTAAGACTGAAAGTTTGTACCCTTTGACTAATATCTTTTCATTTCCCCCATGTGTAACCCTTGGCAACCACCATTTTACCGTCTGTTATTGAGTTGCCCCCTTTTTTTTTTTTCAGAGTACACATATAAGAGATACCACACAGTTTTTGTCTTTCTCTGTATGCTGCTTTTGCTACAAGCTGGAGTCTGGATGTTTGTGAGGCTGCATTCCTACACACCTACGGGCCACTCTCCCAGCATACACACACAAGCATCTCTCAGTGACCCTGCTGTCTTTTCTCTTTGTGGGACCTCTTTGTTGTCAAACCCACGGATCTCAATCCCTTTCCTCATCTTGGGAATTCTCCTTCCAAGCATTCACCTTATTTCCTTCCTTTCTTCCCCTGTAGACCTAGCATAACTCTCTAAATGAATTTAGACTTTTAGAAAAAAAATCCAGAAAGATGTGTAATCTTTGGGCAACTTTTGCTTGGACCTTGCGACATGAACTCCCTTAAGAAGAAAACATAAGGACTCGGTGGCGATCTTGGAACAGGGAGGGAAAATTCTAGGAAAAAGAAAACACATACTAATCTCACATTTTGGTTTCAGAGTGTGGAATGCAGGAGCTCATTTTCTCCGGAGTCCCTCCTATACTCCTTTCAGATTGTAAGGGCCTCTTCTCTGACACTTGTTGAAATCAACAAGTCATGTTAAATGGCAGTGCAGTTTTAGTCATTTCTGGCCTACATTATGGCCCATGAATTGTCTTTCATCGGTAAATGCAGCATGATCCTTCTCCCAACGGAGATCTTGAATGGTGGAAATGCGATGCATACCAGCACAGATCTGAGGGACCTAAATACACCAAGTATTATATTTGGGCTGAATTTTAAAATAGATGTTTTGTTTTGTAGTGTTGAAGGACATTAAGAGGAAGTGACCACCACTTGACCCGGGGCTGGACCGGGACAATCAGAGGCTCTTCACCCCCACTCTCCTTCCCTGAAATGTGTTCAGCCCACCATTCCCACAGCTGAAGCTGTTTTCAGGGATGCAGACTTGAGAGAAAAATATTTTTAAGCCTTCTGTTGTATCTTATATGTGACTGATGCTTAAGTCCTATGTATAAACTTTGAAGATTCTAGTGGGTTGGTGCAGAGATCTACTTCTCTTGAGGCCACCTGAGATAAACCTCATGAGTTAGTTCTCTTGCTTATTAAAACCTGCCACCTGCCAATCTGGACTGGCCTCTCTCTTTCTCTGCTCTCTCCTTGCCCTCCGTGCATGGGGCCAGTTAACAACCTAACACATAGAATTAAAGTAAGCAATTGCCTTCACCTCTATAAAATACTGAGTACTAGATTTTTAAAACATCCAAGAGTCAGACTTTGGTCATCTATGACCCTAGAAGATTTACATGACCTTAAAGGAATCCTTGGTAACCTGCCACCACAGCACAAACTCACTGGTCTCTTCCTCATCGATTTTTCTTGCTATTTCTTCCCCTCCTATACTATTCTCTTCCTTCTGCCTTGTCTTTCTATCTCTCCATTTTTCCTGTCCCCTCTTTCTGTATTTCCCCTACTTCCTATTCCAGAATAATTGTTGCCCATCCCCATTGGGGACAGCAGGACCAAAGAGACTGTTAATCTCTAGTGGGAAGGTGTTTTCTTTCCTTTAAACTGAAGAGCTGCTTTATTTTCTCATTAAGAGAATATCATGTATGCTAAAATCTTTGAAAAAAATTAGGGGTACCTGGGTGGCTCAGTGGGTTAAGCCTCTGCCTTCAGCTCAGGTCATGATCTCAGGATCCTGGGATCGAGCCCCGCATCGGGCTCTCTGCTCAGCAGGGAGCCTGCTTCCCTCCCTCTCTCTCTCTACCTGCCTCTCTGCCTACTTGTGGTCTCTCTCTTTCCATCAAATAAATAAATAAAATCTTTAAAAAAAAAAGAGAATATCACATATGTATGTGTGTATACACACACACATCACACACACACACTCACACACACACACACACATATATATATATATATATATATATATATATATATATGATGTCCATTCGGTGTTCTTTTTTTCTATCCCACATTATCTCCAGTAACTTAAGGAAGCAACATGTTCAGTAAATATCATTCCTAGAGTTCTCATCAGAGAAAATGAGGTCAGTTTTGTCTATATCGGAACAAGTATCTAGGTTGTTAAGTTGATACTCCCTCAGATCTTTTTAAGACCAAGCAGTAGTATTGAGGTCAGGGCTTTACTTGCAAAAAAGTCCAAAGGCTTTCATTTCCATTAGGAAGACACACGCACCAAATGCTTTTTCCATTTCTGCAGCAGCATTTTCCTGGAGGTGGGTAGTGTCAGTTACCACTGTTTCAAGTGAATAAATATATATATATAATCAAAGATCAGAGTCCAGAATCCAGAAAGCAAAGTCCTCCAAATAATTCAATTCAACTCAAGAAGCCACCAGGATGATAAAAATAGTTCCTTTGCTCTAGAACAACATTCAGCAAATTATGGCCCTTGGACCAAATATGGCTTACTGCCTGTAAATGAAATTTTACTGGGCCGCAGCCATACTCATTTGTTTCCATGTTGATCATGGCCGCTTTGTGCTACAGTGGCAGGGTTGAATAGCTATGACTATGGTTCAAAAAGCCTAAAATATTTACTATCTGGCACTCACAGGAGATGTTTACCAACCTTGCCATGGAAGCTAACATGGAGTGTGGAACATGGTGGTCAAGGAGACATAGACACCATTTTGCTCACCCTCATTGTGGGTTATGCTGGAGGAAGAGGTCACGCCCGCCGTGTCTCCACAGTATCCTGTAGTTTCTGTTTAAAGAGCCCTTGACACCGGGTGTGGCAGTTATTAACCCTGACCGTTAGACCATTTTTAGTCAGCACTTCCTGAGGCTCTCCTTTGTGTCAGGTGTTGCTTTAGGCAGGGAAGATAATGTCCATAAGCAACAACAAAATACTTTCTCTTTCTCTCTCTCCATTGCGTTCACAGTCTGAATCTGGGGTTGCAACTCCAAATGTTTTCAGGGACGGGGCTAGTAATGGGAATGAGTGAGGCAGCCCGGTTGTCTTAGTCTGTTTGGGCTATTAGAACGAAATGCTATACACTGGGTGGCTTGTAAACAGCACTTATTTGTCACAGTTCTGGAGGCTGAGAAGTTGAAGATCATGGCACTGGCAGATCGGTTGTCTGGTGGAGCCAGCTTCCTCTTTGGCAGCCGTCTTCTCACTGTGCCCTCAGAAGGTGGAAGGCGCAGGCCAGCTCTCTGGGGTCTCCTATTATTCGTGAGAGCTCTACCCTCATGACCTAATCACTTCCCGAAGGCCCCACCTCCGGGTACTATCTCCTTAGGGCTTAGGATTCCAGCATATAAATTTTGGGGGACACAAACATTCAGAACACAGTACCAAGGCTTACTTTCTTTGGCTATTAAATGTGTAAAAATAGTTCTCACTTCCACAGAGTCTGTGCTGCTTCCTAATTTTCTTGAAACATGAGCACCTTTTGGATTATGCTTCACTTTCCCAATTTTGATAGAGACATATTTGAGATATATTTCTCTCCTATGAGAAAAGCAACAGTATATGATTATAAACAGGGACGAACACTTGGCTTTAGAGTCAGAGGGGTGATGGGGACTGTGACACATTGTAGATGTCTAGATGTGTAGATGTAGATTTTCCTTCTTCCAAGGAAACACACCAATGACTCACTTGTCATATAGGAATGTTAAATAGTCTTCTCCTTTCCTTCTTCTTGCCTCATTTTTTTTTTTTAAACTAGAAAGAGAGAAGCTGAATAGTTGATCTGGATTTTATGTGAACTCTTGGTCTTTAAATTTTGGCTCAACTAAAAAAATACTGTGCAAACTAAACTTGATATACATGCTAGTAAATTTTTATCTATGGTCCATCAGCTTGTGTACTGTGTGAGAGCTGTGTAAGTTCCTTGGGAATAAGTGCCTTGTTTTAATAAAACAAAACAAAAAAACAGCTGCCCCCTCCCAACCTAAAAAATAGAACTGAAAATGCAGGACTACTGGAAAAATGTAAAAAGATAATATATACAAAAGTTTCCAGTAAACCAGAAAGCTCTGTGTGGATATTTGTTTATAAAGTGATAAAAGAGGGATGTTTGAGTGGCTCAGTCAGTTAAGCATCTGCTTTTGGCTCAGGTTATGATCCCAGAGTCCTGAGATGCAGTCCTGAGTTGGGCTCCCTGCTCAGCAGGGAGTCTGCCTCTCCCTCTCCCTCTAACACTCAGCGGTCCCCCAACCCCCCCCCCCCCCCCCCCCCCCCTGTGTGCTATCTCTCTCTCCAATAATTAAAAAAAAACTTAAAAAAAAAAACCAAAGTGATATAAGAGGGCCTCCGTATTCTCTAAGTGTTGGGGAAAGAGATTCGCTTGTTTTCTTGGCAGAGATAGACTTGCCAAGTACCACTTGATGTTCTGATGTTCTTGTAATTCGATGCACTAGATTTATGTGCTGGCTTTGCAATGGCAAGCTATTCTAGGCTGTGGGTGGGAAGCCCTTAAACCACTCCCTCCCCTTTTAGTAACAGTAACTAGTCTTTGCTTTATTCACTTGCTTCAGAATATTATCCAGTTTACCCCCCACACACAGAGGTGTTTTCTTGTCGCCATTTTTGAATTGCTGAGGCAGGTTGTTTTAGTTGTGTATGTTTTTTGTATTTCCTTTTCCCTGTGGAATTTTTTATCTAAGAGATTACAACTCAGCTGCTTCTGTTGAAAACCAGTTTTCCAGGCCAGCTAGAGACAGGCTGTTGGATAAGAAGCAGTTGAGAGATTGCCTGTATGATCTGTTATTCCCATGTTAAGTCGGCATTCTGCATCCGAAATGCTGAACGAATGTGGTGTCTGATAACTCTCTGCAAGTCTCTGATTCTGCCTTTAGTTTGTAAATGGTCCTCTCAAGAGAAAAGTAGGGGAAAAATCCCGAGTGGAAGGAGTTTATGCAGATGCGTTCAGATTAGCATTATTCATTAACCTCAGCAGTTTGTGCTGGGTTAATAATCGCTAACACACTGTGCTTTGGAAGATTACTTATTAGGCAGTGTAAATGTCCCCTCAAAGACATTCTTGCTATTTCATTTAAAAGGCAATGAATTAGCCCTGGACATCTGCCATCTATAATTTCTATCTAGTGGAACTGCCCTTCTATGTAGCATATTAGATTTTAGTGCTGGGAAAATTTCATCATCAAGTAACATCTTGTTTCTCTACTAAGGGAAAGAATTGAAGATGAGAACAGTGTCAGTGTGATGATACAATTTACATATTACTTTTGGACACAAATTGTTTTAAATTTATTTTTAAAGTATCAAGCAAATACATATTTAGACTAGGGGAATATATACAATGTGGCATATTATTTTAAAACAGCCAGATTTTATGGTATGGACTGTGATAGTTTAAATTCTAGAGACTGACCTGGGTGCATCTTAGCTCACTCACCTATTAGATGGGACTTGGGTAAATCATTCAACCTCTATGAACCTCAATTTCCTTAGTGCAAAATGAGGATAATAATAGCAACTTCACAGAATGTTTTTGATGATTATATGTATAGGGCTTGGAAAGCACTTAGCAGAGTACATGGCACTGCATAGGCCTTTAATAAATGGTAGTTATCATAATTGTTGAATCAAATTCTTTTAGGAATTAATCTATTCCTTGTTTTTAAGTTTGATGCATAATTTTGGAAAAAATTCTTCCCTATATTACTCTGTAGGATTTGAAATGAGAATGAATGGCTTAGAATTAAGATTCTACCATTTACCTAACTGTGGGGTCATAGAAAAGCCATTCATTCATTCATGCATTCCCCTACTCATGCATTTATTCAATGTCATTTGGGGCCACTATGTGCCAGGCTCTAGGCATTGGGGATGAAGAGATGAGGAAGAAAGAAAGACAAGGCTTTTATCTGTATTTGTGACCCTACATATACACACACATATATATATCCCGAACCAACAATGGGACTTTGTTTATATTGCAAATAAATATTATTTTTTCTTAAAAAAATACATTGTACTTACATTGTACTAAGACTTGTTAGACCATCAAAAATATATCTAAATGATGAAATAAAATAATTTGGAATTATTTAGAAATAATTATAAAGAAAATAAATATAGGTTGCTTACTGTTATAGAGAAACAGTGTGTCTTATGAAGAAAGTAGAAACAGGCCATTGTGTTGGGGGCTCGTTGAGAGCTGCGGCACGGTGTAGTATATGACCAGATCTGAGAGGATACATTTCATTTCAGATTCAAATCACAAAACAGCCAAACACTCAGAGATATGTGAGAAGAGTGTTGTAGAGAGAGGGAGGCCTTGATGGGGTATACTTGGAGTAATAGGAAGCCATTAGAAAATGTTAATGAGGAGAAAGATATGTTTCAGATTTTTATGATTTAATCTTTTGGGGGATATGTTTGTTACATATAAACAGTGGATGATAATACATATAAACAGTTCCCTGCTAGGATGCCAGAGTATGAAAGGAGAGAGTGCAAATAAAACATTTGGCACTGGCATGTCTAACCACGTAATAAAGGGAAGCTATAAAGTTATTTTTGTGGAATTTATCCAATTTTTATCTCAGCTGCTTTGGACTGAGTCATGTTCTTCCAAGATTCATATGTTTCTGTATTTAGAGTTGGTGCCTTTAGGACGGAATTGAAGTGAGATGAGGTCATGAGGGTAAGACTCTAATTTGAGGGCTGGTACTCCCAGAAGAAAAGAAAGAGACATAGAACTTTATTTGTGATGGGTTTGGATGGGGAAATATATTCTCACTTGGTTTTCTAGGTGAGGAGCCCCAAACACTGGGGGAGACATAATGGCCAGGGATAGAGGAACTGTTATGGGCATGAAGCAGGAACAATGTTTATTTTAGCTGATACTCTGAGCACATGAACTAAGCGGTTATGACTTCTAGGTTCGTTAGTTCTGGAACGATGTTTTACAAGTCTGGCTGCATGTAATAATGACTGGGAGAAATTTTAAAATGACATATTTCTGGATTCTACTGCCAGAGATTTTGATTTAGTAGTTCAGTGACTGAGCCCTGTGTTACGTATTTTTGACAAAATACTTCAACTGCTCTGCCAAGTTTGGGATGTGCTGGTTTTAACATATTTCCTAGTGACCTAAAATGATGTCAATAAATTGTGTTCAAATGCATTGGATTTTTATTTAGAGAACACCAAGCCCTAGGAGAGTCTGATGATTTAAACTTAGAGTTTATGGGTTTTCTATGAAGCTCTTCAATATACCACATGTTTTTAAGAAACTATGGAGTATAATAGATTTGTACATGTCCTCTGGACATAGAATTGATAGATGGAAATCCCAGGGACATGACTTACCAGCTATGCAGTTCTGGGCAAATTATGTACTTCATTTTATCTGTACCATCTATAAATGGGAGGATGATGATAATGCCCCAAATTCTAGAACAAATCTTACTAAAACCAACATAAGAAAAAATATAAAATCTGAATAGTATTATAATTATTGAATAAATTTCTAACTAAAAACTTTCCCACAAATAAAACTCCAGATCAGATGATTTCACTAGTTGATTCCAGAAAATACTAAGAAAAAAAGTCAATCTTACACAAACTCTCTCAGAAAAAAAAAGTGGGGGAGAGATTACTTTCCAATTTTTTTTCATGAAGCTAGCAGAACAAGAATAAGTCCTGACAAGAATATTACAAAAAAGAGATACTATCAGTCAGTCTCAGTCACTGTGTGAAAAAGTTAACATAGTGGGTCTGAGACTATCCTCCTTACAAGGGCTTGCTGGCAAGGCTGTCTTTGGCTGGCATCTGGAAACTTGGATTTCAGGAGTATTCCCATTGTTCCCTAACTGGTAGGGGTGACTCACTGGGCCTTACTGTCTGTACGTGGTTTATGCTAAAAGTCTGCTTTCCTTATAGAAATCTGGAGTTTTAGCATGTGCTGGGCAGGGGGTGCCTATATAACCAACCTCCATGAAAAACCCTGGCCACGGCATCTCTAACGAGTTTCTCCGGTAGACATCACTTCCCAGGTGTTATTGCAATTCAGTGTTGGAGAAATTAAGCATGTCTTGTCTGACCCCACTAGGAGAGGACTCTTGGAAGCTTGCTCCTGGTTTCTCTCACACTTCACTCCTTGTGTCTTTTCTCTTTGCTGAATTTGCTTTGTATCCTCGTGCTGTAATAATTCAGTATGACTAAATGCTGAATGCTGTGAGTCCTTCTTCATGAATCAAATCCTGCTTTCAGGGACCCTCAAAAGGTTCATGCACTGTAGTTATTAACCAACTCCATAAGTCATGAGAAAGTTTAAAAGGTATAAGGATTATTTGCACCAAAGATGATCCTATGCATAGAACTGAAAAATAAGTTTAGCAAGGATGCTGGGTACACTAGCAAAATTTTTCAAATTGACCATGTTTCTATGTAATAGCAAGAGAGTGTAGGAAAATACAAAAGTAAAGGTACTAAGTCCCCTAGAGTAAATCTAATAAATGTGTAAGAGCTCTTCACAGAAAAACATATTATTGAGAGAAATTAAAGAAGACCTAAGTATTCTGATAGATGTGTCATACTCATGGATTAGAAGATTCAAAACAATAAATATGAAAACCTTTTCCAAGCTGATTTATAGATTCAATGGAATATCAATTGAAATTCAAATTTTTTTTAGTGAAATGTGTCAAACTAATTTTAAAATTATATGGAAATGCAAAGGGTTAGGACTAGCCAAGACTCCTTTGAACAACAAGATTAGAGGACTCATTTTATTCAATGGTTGTCACAAATAAAAATAAATACATAAAATATATTTATATATCTAGAAATGCACATTTATGGATACATGAAATATATAAAATATTTTAATGTATTTTTATACATATATATTTTTATTTATGACAACAATATCATTTTGGCACAGTAGGGAAAGAAAAGTCTTCTCAACTAATGTGCTCAGTCAACTGTTTATCGATATGGAAAACAATATCCTATATCTCACAAAAATTCATTCCTGATGAGGTATGGGCATAAAAATGAAATGAGCAAAAACAAGAAACAGTAAAGATTCTAGGCAAGGGCTATTCAATAGGAGTTTCTGTGATGACAGAGGTATCCTATAACTGTGCTGTCCATTACGGTAGTCACCATATTGGGCCTATAGACCCCTTAAATGCTGGTAGTGTTAATGAGAAATGGAATTTTTATTTATTTTTTTGTGGGGGGGCGCCTGGGTGGCTCAGTGGGTTAAAGCCTCTGCCTTAGACTCAGGTCATGATCTCAGGGTCCTGGGATCGAGCCCACATCGGGCTGTCTGCTCCGTGGGGAGTCTGCTTTCTCCTCTCTCTCTCTGCCTGCCGCTCTGCTTACTTGTGATGTCTGTCTGTCAAATAAATAAATAAAATCTTTAAAAAAAAAGGTAAGAAATTTATTAAAAAGAAGAATTTTTATTTCTTAAAAACTTTATTATTATTATTATTTTTAAAGATTTTATTTATTTATTTTACAGAGAGAGACATAGTAAGAAAAGGAACACAAGCAGGGGGAGTGGGAGAGGGAGAAGCAGGCTTCCCACTGATCAAGGAGTCCAATGCGGGGCTCGATCCCAGGACCCTGGGATCATGATCTGGGCTGAAGGCAGACACTTAAAGACTGAGCCACCCAGGTGCCCCTATTTCTTAAGAATTTTAGTTGCTATAAATTTAAATTTAAATAGCCACATGCAGCTGATGGCTAAATACTGTGCAGTGCAGTTGAGTACATTATAGGAGACTATCCTTTTAACTTTGAGATAAGGAAAGATTTCTTAAGGAGGACAGCAAAATTAGCAACTAAGAAGGAATATGTAATAAATTAAGCTACATTAAAATTAATAATTTTTCTTCATCAAAAGATACCAGTAAGAGGGTGAAAAATTAAGGCACAGGATGAGAGAAAGTATTTTCAGTACAGAAAATTGACAGTCCTGTTCAGAATATATAAAGAAATAGGTATAAAGAAGAGGAACAGAAGAAAAAGGGAGCTAACACGAGAAAGATTTGCAAGAGACTTGCACAGACAATTTCAAAGGAGGATATAGAAATGACCAATGAGCATATGGAAAGGTGCTTGACATGATTAGTGATCAAAGAAATGCAAATTTCAAACCACAAGATGACACTACTGTCTTATGAGAATATTAAAATTCAAAACTCTTAAAGAATACCAAGTGTTGGTGATGATTTGGAGCAACAGGAATTCTTAAATTCTGCTGGTAGGCATTGCAATTCAACCACTTTGAAAAACAGTTTGGTTGAGGGTATGTATATAACTCAGTATTTTCCCAACAGAAACACAAGAAGAGGTGCTCAAATGAGGTTTCTAAGAATGTTCGTGGCAGGATTATTATAGTCCAAACCAAGGCAAAAAAATCAAATAACCACTAAGGATAGAATGAATGTGTGAATTATGGTTGTTTTATAGAATGGGATTTTTTTTAGATTTTAAAAAAAGTTTTTATTTATTTATTTTTTTAGAGAGGGAGTGGGGGGCAAGGGCAGAGAGAGAGGGAGAAAGAGAATCTTAAGCAGGCTCCACGCCCTGTGTGGAGCATGACTCGGGGCTGGATCTCACAACCCTGAGATCATGACCTGAGCCAAAATCAAGAGTTGGATGCTTTAACTGACCCAGCCACCCAGGTGCCCCAGTTTCTCTATTTCTAACAATGAAGTCAATCTGCTTGGCATTTGCATGTTGTTTTAAAGCAAGAAGATTAGAGTTGTGGTGCATATTCACAGAGAAGAACACCTGTGCTTTTCCCCCTTCAAAATAAAAGCTGATTATAAATAATATATGTGCTCCAGTTTCAGGTGTACAATATAGTGATTCTACACTCCCGTAGGGCACCCAGTGCTCATGAGAACAAGTGTACCCTTAATCCCTGTCACCTATTTCACCCATCCCCCTGCCCACCTCCCCTCTGGTACCCGTCAGCTTGTTCTCTACAGTTGAGTCTCTTAGTTTCACTTATTTTTTTTCCCTTTGCTCACTTTTTTTATTTCTTAAATTCCACATATGAATGGAATTATATGGCATTTGTCTTTCTCTGACTGAATTACTTCACTTAGCCTAATACTCTCTAGCTCGATCCATGTCATTGCAAATAGTAAGATTTCATTATTTTTTAGCTGAGTAATATTCCATTGTGTATATAAACCACATCTTCTTTATCCATTCATCTGTTGGTGGACACTTGGGCTGCTTCCATAATTTGGCTATTATTGATAATGCTGTTATAAAAATGGGGTGCATGTATCCCTTTGAAGTGTTTTTGTATCCTTTGGGTAAATACCTCATAGTGCAATGGTTGGGTCGTAGGGCGGCTCTATTTTTAACTTTTTGAGAAACCTCCATACTGTTTTCCAGAGTGGCTGCACCAGTTTGCATTCCCACCAATAGCGCAAGAGGGTTTCCCTTTCTCTGGATCCTTGCTTGAATGGAATTTTTTTTATAGAATGAAAATGATTGAACTATAGTCACATAAACATGGGTTTGTCTTATAAAATTGAGTAGAAAAGGCAGACAGAGAGAGCATATAATATCTTTTTCTACTTAAATAAAACTGAAAAGTACCCAAAACTGAGCTGTGGTCTTAGAAGTTGGGATAGTAGTTGTCTTGGTTGAGGAATGAAAAATGGCAATTGGAAAAGGGCATGAGGGAAACTTCTGAGGGGCTAATATTATGTTTCTTGACCTGGCTATGGTTACATGGGTATGCTTGCTTTTCATAATGCATTGAGCTATGCACTTAGGTTTTGTGCACTTTTCTGGATATGTGTTTTATCTCCATAAAATGCAAATTAATGAAAAGAACAAATTAGGTAATAAAGTAGGCCAGAAAATAGACTAAAGAGATTAAGGTAATTCATCTCAAATATATAAAGAAAACATACTCTTTTTAGAAATAAGAAGCAGTACTATCTTTGCATTTAGGGCAGTGTCCATGTCCAGGTCCATGTCTAGGTCCAGGGTCTGGCTGACGATGCAGCACCCACGAGTGGGCTAGCTCAGCCGGGCAGGAGAGAACAGGGCTGGCTTTCACCCAGCGAGAACTGTGAGGCAGGCCGGCAGGTGGGAGCTGGTATCTGGGAGGCCTGGCAGTGGTCTGCAGACAGATGTCCTCCTGGCTGCTGGGTTAGGGCTCTCGAGTTGGCAGTGGGCAGACAGTGAGTGTCCAAGCAGGCAGGTGGTCAGGACAAGGAGGACTTCCAGCAGGTGTTATTGACCATGCTATGCAAATAGGGCTCAGGGACTGGCCTCCGTATCCCAAGTGGAATGAGGGGAGAACGATGGGATTCAAATCCCAGAGGAATAGGGTACAAGGCAGGAAGTCAGTCAGCTGCTTGTACCTGTGAAAATGGGGGATGAGTGGAGGTTTGGTCATGAGAGTCTCCGAGTCTAGACCTATTTTGAGTCCACAGGTGGGAGTTAAATATTTGCAGCTGTGCAGCTTGGAGGATTAAGGAGGGAATCAGGCTGATATACAATTTAGAGTGTGTAGGAAAAAATAGTAGAAGCAAAAAATGTGAGCACCAGAAGGAACCTTAAAGCTCATCTAATTCAATGCCTTCATTTTACAGAAATGGAGACTAACATTACTGAATGCCACCCGTGACATGCTTTTTACAAGTGAATCCATTTGATCCTTGTAACCATCTCGTGAATTAAATAGTATTGTCTTTATTTTTGGGTCAGAGAAGTTCAGTAAATTCAGATGGGTCAGAGAAGTTCAGTAAATTCCTCTGTGTCATATAGCCCTGTTAGTGCTATTTCCACTTCATCAAATACCAAGTAATGGCAGAGTTGGATCTAAAATTCAGCTCCTTGACTTCTAGGTTTATTCTATTTCCAATATGACAGAAATGACTGTAATTTTATTTACATGGGTTGACTGAAAAGGAGATCTAAAATTTCAATACTTCTGTCTCACTTGAGCTGAAAACATGGGCTGACTGATAATTTACACTGGGAGCATTGGTTTCCTGTATTTGAGGGTTGTTGAAAATCTGATTTGTGCCCGAAATGGCTCAGATACAGAGGGGTGTTTGAGTAGATCCAATTATTATCTTTGGGTTCCAGTTGAATTTTCCTATGTACAGCCTTAGTTCAGGAAAACCAGAGTGCGTAAGGTAAAAAAAAAAAAGAATAAAATCAAACAAGAAACTTTTAGCCAACTGTTTTGAAGCCCTTTTTGGATGAGAGATGAGCTGATGGACTGGGGAGAGGCTAATGACACCGTTGCAGCCGGCTCTCGCAGACCTATTAGCCCAGCAGCAGGAGTGGGGAAGACAATGGAAGCACTCTGCTGGGATAGAGGAGCAGAAATTTCCAAAGGCACCTGAAAAGCGAAATAATTATAGAGAGTCACCTGAAATTCAGCCAGAAACATAGCATGGACAAGTCACTTAACACCTTTATTCATCCTGTCTGAATTGCAGATAAAAGCTTTTTATCTACCTACCTTATTGAGAAATAAGAATACATGTAATTTTTGTTGTAAAGTTCTTCCAACTACTTCACAAAGAATCCTATCTAAAGACAATGCATTATTGTTACTGTTTCTTTCTGCTTTGTGTCTAGGGAGATTTTGAAAGATGCTACAAATGGATTAGGTATGTCAGAGATAATACTGTCCTCCTCCTCCAGGAGCTTGAAATCTGTTGATGGCAGACCAATTTCTCCCCCAGCATTACATGTAGAAATGCAAATGAACACATATCAATATCTTCTATATAATATCTGGGGGTGTCATTGTGTTAAGCACCCTCTCATTAGTTGTCTGAGTTTTCCCGTTCTGTCCGTATGTCAGGTTGTGTACTTTGGCTGTTTACCCTTTCCTGCCTCTGCCCTTTTCTCTCCCCCTACCCTTGCGCTTTCTTTCCTTATTTCCTTTTAGATCTTTATTGACTGAGATGAAAGGTGAACATTATCATCGTGGAAGTTTTCTTCTTCTGTGTGATGCCAAATATGTTCTGAAACATCTGGAGGTTTGGAAGAGTCTATTTAGTGCAGTATGGAAAAAATATGCAGACATTCAATTTCAATCCAGTTTGAGAACAGGTATCAAAAACAAATCAAGTGCCCCAGGGGTAAGAAAATATGGTTTTCTCAGTCTGGATTTCATTTTCTCATACGGTAAAAGATACTTACATCTAGAAAAATATTTACGATTAAAATATGAAAAGGAGTGGATGCAGGCTTGATGGTAAAGAACTATTGACACCCAGACTGGGATCTGGAGACAAGAGGAGGTGGTAGGAACTGTAGTTAATATCTACCATATGGAAACATGGGTTCCAATTTAGACATGTTTTTCAAATTTTCAAAAAAATTTAGAAATCTCTTTGTTTATTGTATAGTATCCTTAAAAAAATACTGGCAATGAATTAAAAATCATTTGAAACACCCTTTAGGGCAAACGCAGGTCTGTGGGTCCAATTCTGTTCACAGGGACCCATCTCTAGTCTTTGAGGTAGGGTGTGGAGAAATTGGGATTTTTAATATGCACGCAATAGGAAATCATTCAGTATAATCTAATTTGCATTTCCCAAAGGCACCTCCTGGCTACTGTGTGGGGAGTGGTTTCTAGGTGGGCAAGAGTGGAAGAAAGTCAAAGGTGAGGTCCAAGTGCAGGATGCTGGGCTTTGGTATGTGGTGGAGGCTATGAAGTGGGAGAGTGTGAGTTACAATCGACAAGGAAAGGGCAGAATCAAGGATGTCACACAGATTTGGGGCTGAGGCAGTCGAGCGGATGTTGGGGCCATCTACTCAACTGCCTCAGCTGAGGGTGAGAGGTTTAAGTCCCAGGTAGAATGAGAACTCAATTTTGGATAAGTTCTTTCTCTAATTTCTTACCTTGAATGCTTAGTTGAATGCTTACTATTTGTCTTAAAACTGAGAACATTTCGTTTGACCCTATCATCAATGCTGTCATTTGTATTTTTTTGGTGGTTTCCCTTCAATAATCTAGTATTATATTCTTATTTTCCCTTTTCATCCAGTTTTGTTTGGGAGACTATTTTAAAATATCTAAACAGTTCTGGTTTTGCTATCGACTACTTTTATTCCACTGTGGTTAAAAAATGGAGTCTGTCCAAATTCTGCTTTTATAAATTAATGGAGATTTTCTTTGTAGCTAGTATAAAATTGGCTCTTCTGGAAAAAAAAAAATCTCTATTTTATCTCCATTTCATTTTACTGAGTCTCCAACACCTCAGAAGGCCAATCAGAGCTTCTTACCCAGACTTACTTCAAGAAAGAAGAATTATTGTTCTATTTAAAATAATGGTTGATTTGCTTTGCCAGGGAAAATACCTACTAGAAAAATTAATCTCATGAGAAGGTAATGTCATACCATTTTTCATGTAGGAGTTTTCAGGTGCATACGGGAGTGTATGCTGCAGCAGCATTTATTCTAGATGAGATTTCGACAAAAGGTGATTTCATTTTGGACCTGCGTCCAAAGAAACTTGACCTCTTCCACGGGGTTTCCGTGACTGAAGCCTGGAGTGTTTCAAAGGACACTTTCCTGCAACGTGACTCTGTTCCGAGCCCTCCCTCGACCTGCCGGCGCCAGGGACCCAGGGACAGGCTGCTGTCTTTCCTTCACAGATGCTTCTTTCTCAAGTGCACACTTCACTTTGATTCCCTCAGATGCTCTCTCTCCTCTTTCTTTCGCAAACACTTATTTCTGTGAGTTCTTTGCTAGCATCTATGAAGTACTGAATCTCATGCACATGTATTTCTTGGAACTTCTTTTTCCAGTGAAATACTTTGCAGCTGCTCTGCAATCGAGCGACAGTCTTATGACTGCCACTTTCCCCAGACTCGTTTAGCCTCTTTTTTCTCCTTTTCAGTAAGTGGCCAAGCAGAGAAATCTCTTGCCCAGTTCCTATCGCTTGGTGCACTCACCTAATTTGTTTTTTTCATTTTCTTTTTTTTTTTTCCACCTGAAAGTATTTGGGAAAATATAAAGTGTTTATGTCAGGTAATACATGAATACTTATCATCATAAAATATTCAACAGTAAACCTGTTTGTTTATGCCACACTATTTTGGATTTTAATTTATGCACTTTCATATTCTCTTTGTGAATAGTTGAACTCAAATTTCAGTAGAAAGAAAATATTGGAAAGAGTCCCATGAAGTGCATTATAGCCAAAAGCTCATGGAGGAAGAGCTTTTCTCTTAAGTAGTTTCCAAAGCATCACCAAAGCGAACATTGTGCTAAAGGTGAGGCAAGGTCAGGGATTAAATTCAAATTCATTCCCAAATGGTAGCCAATATGTCTAATGTACACTGAAAATAGTCTACTAGTTACTAAGTAGGCTTGAATACATTATTAAAGGAAAAAAATTCTGTGGGATTTCATTGCCAGCTCAAGAAGAGAGAGGCCCAGGCTAGCTTTCTCGCTCCTCTGGTCCCCATTTCTTCGTAGCTTGCTTCTGAAAGAAGCAATCAACAGTGGTTTATGATGCTCAGACATTTCTATGATGCGTGCTGACTGAAAATCATTGATGTTTCTGCTTTAACTAGATTTAGCTACTTTGAGTTGAAAGCCCTGCACTGCCTGAAATCCCATTTTACTAAACCCTTCAGTGAGTAAAACCACCGAGTCCTTCAGGAAAATTCCATCGCACAGTTAGAGGAAACTGTTAATTATAGACTCGCTCAGCTCTGAAGCTCTACCTTAAAGGTACAGGAGCTCTGCCGGCTCCAGCTGGTTTTCAGCCCACGTGGTGCCATTCAAGTGCTACCACGTGGCTGAGGCTCTTTTGATGTGTTTCCTGGGATTCTGATTTCTGTGTCCCCACAAAACGCTCTGGGAGCAAGGCCACGAATCTTTTCCATTCCAATCCAAAGGAGAGAAAGCTCTCCTTTCTTTTCTATTCCTGGGATTCCAGGTTTTACCCACTGGCCTCCTACCCCCTCTCTCCCTTTAGCAAAAGAGCTAATTCTTAAAAAAAAAAAAAAAAAAATAGATTTAAACCAACCCCACACTCAATTATGTGTAGAACTGGCCCCTGTGCAGAGAATATGTTACCTTGGGAACTGAGACAAATTGTAGGCTTATGGATTATAAAGATTTTTTTTTTACCTTAATGAAAATTTAATTTGTTATGAATGGTTCATCATAACATATGCCAAGAAGAGCGTGCCAGAAATAACAATCTGAAGGAACACACGGGATCTAACGCTTCCATACTTTTCCAAGAGCAAAAGAGATCATTGAAACAACACATGTCAGATGCTATTACTGTCATATTGTTGAGGCCATCTGTTAAAAACCAGGATCAGGACCCGCTGCGTTCATTGAATTTGCAGTTCTGGAAAGGACAATGTCAAATGAAATTAAGTTGATTCTGTTAAGAGGAGTGTACCTGAGGGATTAAAAAAAATTTTTTTTTTTCAATAAGATAAGCCCATGTTATTTGTATGGGTGTCTATACAAACATAGCAGCCTTTTTTATTTTTTTAAAAAGAACTAAAATTTGCATCACCACATTAGTTATTTAGTTTCTGAAACACAAAATTGTGACAATAGTTTATATAGTTAGATATATTTTGAATGTATGCATGCAAAAATGCAGAATATGCTTACATACCTGATAAAGTTGTCAGTTAGAATACATAGGGGCTTTTAGAATAAATCAAGATGATCATAAGAGAATATCTGATACTTTATCAGTTAAAAAATGTGTGATTTCTTTGATATTCTGATGAGGCTTGAAAAGTGGAATTTAAGAATGGTTTTAATGAGATGCTTACTCACTTTCCAGCCATTCTTGCTTTTATACTGAAATATCAAGCTGGTTTTATTAAACAGTAACTGTGTGTGCTTCCTGGTCTCTTAGAATGTTTCTTTGGGCAGTATTTCAAGTGTCCCTGCTAACATTCCATTTGTCTGTATACTTTTTTTTCATTCTCTTGCAATACATCCTCCTGTCACACAAATAGTGAAAGAGTAAAAATTCTCTTTGTCCTTCTATTTCTTAACTCTGATCAGACTCTGTGGCTGGGGTTCTTTAGTAAAAGCCTATCTGCCTAATGCACTGGTTCTTAATCAGTGGCTAAATGCATTAAGGCAGGTCATGGACAACCCATTGATCATCACCCAGAACGTGTCTGGAGTGAATTTAATGACCACTAATGTCCTTTCCATTTCTAGAAGTCCAGGATCCTAGGGAGAGCAGAGGCCTGTGTGTCTATAAAGTGACATAACATACTCTATTTAAATTTTATCTGAGCAGATGATGTGGAGTTAACAACACATAGCAAAATTGCCAAGAAAATCTAAGAAAAAACAATAATATTTGACATAAATCTTAACCCACTGGAGACAAGGACATACTTTCTGAACAGATCTCTAAGTTTTCTTTTTTTTTTTCTATCTTATTGCATGGTTCACCACAAATTTATATCTATCACCTGTCCTTCCGTCCATCCATCCACCCATGAATGAAGTGACTTATGAGGTCATTAAGTGGCTTAGATGCATGAGGCTTGTTTCTCACTGATTTTCCGTTATAACAGGGGTAGGAATTTTTCTAGTCTTCCCTCATGGCAGTTGGTTGTGAGGGGAAAGGATGTGGGCTGGGGACTAAGATTAAATGGATGTGCCCCCAGATGGTCAGATTTATGTGACAATGCCAGAGCAGTGGGGTGACTGTGGGGATGGGCATGGGGAGAGGGAACACAGACACTAAGAACTATATTTAAATAGAAGATAATATCTGAGTAGTTGCCTGATGGTCCTGCCTAACAAATGCTAGAGCATGAGACTTAGGTTTCCAGGCCTAATCTCACCTGATGGAAGACCTGGAGGGCAGACCCATCTGACTCACCCAGCCACACACTGAGGATTAAGGTCTCTACTTTGCTGTAGCAGTCCTGTCCCCTCGTGAAATGGAGGTTCAGTCTCCATTTCAGTCTTAAGTTCAGTCTCAGCTCGGACTAATATCTAGTAGCATTTTCTTCCTTTCTTCCTTAGTTGGGTCCAGGGGAATGGTGTGGGAGGTGGAAGTTAGCTACTAAGGGAATGGACAATGGTGGATGCTGAGGCAAAAGTTATTCCTGTGGGCACAGTGGAAATATAAGGAGAGAGGTCGTAATGACCCCCAACCACAAAAGTTCATATATAAATAGTAAACATGATTAATTTGGCCAATTGCTTACTTTCTTGGTTCTACCTACAACTCTCAGGGAACCTGTTACCTCCTATTCTAGACCATTTTTAGGATTTATCTTAATGAGATTGCATGTGCTTATAAATGAGTATTGGGGTCAAAACACTTTACGCTTTGGGTTTTATATTTTTAATAAAGAACAATCTGCTTATGTGCTTGATTGAAATTTCCTCTGACCTAATTTTCTTCTAGTGACCTTGTGAGATACTGATTCATTATGATTCTTCCTAGATTGAGAGAGGGTCCCTAACATACTGAAAAACTTTTAATTGGCTTTTACTTATGTTTGATTAAGTTCAACAAAAGATATTGTCTACTATAGACTAGGTTCTATAGGGTGCACAAAATGAATTTCCTTGCTCAACCAAACAGGTTGGTTTTATTTATTTATTTTTGTATTTTATTTATTTGTCAGAGAGACAGAACAAGCAGGGGGAGGGGCAGAGGGAGAGGGAGAGGGAGAAGCAGAATTCCCGCTGAATAGGGAGCTGGATGAGGGTCTCGATCCCATGATGCTGGGATCATGACCCAAGCGGAAGGCAGACACTCAACAACGAAGCTATCCAGGTGTCCCTACAGGTTGGTTTTAAAGTGTTAATACTGTTAATACTGTACTTACTGATTCTAAGATATACATTTTTAACATTTCTAAAATCAGGATTCTTCTTATTCTGGTTGATGGAGTTACCTAATTTAATAGGTGGTATTTAAAATTTCTTAATGGTAAATAAAATTACATGTCTTGTAGTTAATATCTTCAGAGTCAACGAGATGTGGAAATGTGAGGAATTTGGGCAAGTTTACCCCGTACATTTGTTAAGTATAGGCTGTGAGTGACTGTGGGTCAGAAAATAGGAATCTATAGTTCTGTCAGTTAATTTCAATTTCCAGTTCCTACCTGCCCTTCCATGTGTGAATGTCTTACCAGTTGAAAGTGATTCTAGGATTTAAAGCTACATCACCATCTTCCAAGACACAAACCAGTTAGCTTCATTTGTCATTCAGTAGAGTAAACAGGTATGTTTTGCAATGCTGGAGGGAACACCAGGTTTCCTAGATATACTGAAAAATAGCATGGAGGACCTCAACAGCATGGCAATTTTCTGACATTTTCAAAGGTAAATCTGACTATATTGGTTTTTTCCCCCCATAATAACTAAAAAGCCATGTGAGATGTCTTCACTGTATACGACAAGAGAGGATATGGAATTTTGGCAATGGTATGAAGATTAGAGGATGCCCAAATTATTTCTAGGCATTTGTGTATTTGGAAAACATACTGAATTTGGAAAACAATGTGTGTATTTGGAAAACAATTGCAATATGCCCACCCTATCTAGGAGAGTATAATAGCAAGAAGTCAAGAGATAGCATTCTGAATTTTGTCTTCAAGGTCTTTATAATATAATATAGCAAAGTATATACATATATTTAAATAACAAAATATTTGTAATTGTTGATATTGCTAAATGTCTTATTATTTTAAAATGTGTTTAGAACAGTGTCTGGGACGTTATAAGTGTTACATGAAAGTACTTGTTAAAGGCACAAAGAAAGGAAGGACAAACTATAATATAGTATATTACGAGATAAGTTACCTAAGCATGATACGAAAAATGTGTTGGAAATTTAAAAAGAGAGGTATGTTCCAGCTAGGGGTGATCATGGAGTCAGGGAATTTTTGAGCTAAGTTTGTAAAGAACAGTAGGATTCTAGTGGAGAGAGAAAAGAGAAAGCCCCCTAAATCCAAAGAATGCCAGGAAAAAAGTCCGTGTACGCAGACTTACTACACTAGAGCCTGTTTATTCGCTGATGGGATTCAAAGCATAAGCAGACAGAGGGATTAATCTTACACCAAAAGAGCATTCCCTCTTTCTGTGAGGCATGAAGAAAGGAAAGAGGAATAAGAACAGATGTGGCCAAATTAATTTGGGGGGCAATTACCTCAGCAATCCTTAGCAGCTGAGGTGTAAACGTGGAAGAGGGTTGTAGAGCCGCTACAAGGCTGAATTGTCTTGGAAGCTGCAGCTCGATGGGGAAGTGAGGTCAAGTGTCCACAGAGAAGAAGGAAATTGAGGGGTGCTGGAGATCTTGAAGAAGTCGATCAAATTTGGTAGGAATGTGGGAATGAGTTATGTGGAAGGCCAAGAGGCTGTTTTTGCAGAATGGAGTATCAGAATCCTTGTTGCTTAGACTGACTCAAGTCTTAGCTGTTGGACAGTTATCCACACTGATAGGAACTAAACTTCAAAAGTCCACAGTGGATCTGGGGCAGTGATCTGGAGGTCAGTAGAGGATAATAATAAGAAAGGCTGTAAGGAATTACAGGGGAATCAGATGTACCTTGAAGATGTGAAGGCACATTTTTAAAAGATGAGGATGGAAAGATTAGAGAAGATTGGCAAGAAACAGTGGGAGTAGGGAGAGTGATATCTAAATATTTTAGTCTTAAAATACATGTGCTGTAGGAAAATGAGGATTTGATAGATTAAAAAAAGGCAATATTTTTAGGGGAGAGACATACTTTGAAGACTAGGTAGGCAGCAAGTTACCATTCTGGACTGGAGTATGAACTATGGAGTCAGATAAACCTGAATCAAATCAGTGCTATTAGAGCTGAGACCTGGGACAGCATAACTGCTATGCCTTGATTTTCTCATCTATAAAATGGAAGTAATAAGAGTACCTAGTTTCTTTATGAATTAAGTGCTATGGTGCTTTTCTCCCCATTCATAGATCTCTCAACCTCAATTCCTTCACTATTTTTTTCTTGTCTTCTTGGGCTTCTAATGTTGGAATATCTTAGTACTCAGACCTCATTTTGCTTTATTTTCTCTCCTCTCCTCTTCTCCCATCCTGTGCCCTTCCCATGAGCCAGCCTCATGGTTTTAAATACCATCCATATGCTGATGACTTGTTAATTTTTTTCTCTAATCCAGAAATTTCTCCCAAACTTTAAACTATATACACATCTGCTTATCAAATGTTTCCATTTGGAGGGCTCATATACATCCCCAATTCAACATGTCCAAAACTGAAATCTTGAACTCCCCTTCCCACTGATGGCAAATTGATCTACTTCCCAAGGCCAGACCTTCTGAAGTCATCCTTGTTTCTCTCAGACCCAACACACACTTGTGTTTGCCTACAAAGAATATCCTGAATCGAGCCACTTACCGCCAGTGGCTACCATCTCCATCTGAGTGCATCTTCCACACTGATTCTAGCATTTCCTTCTATAGTCTTTTCTCAACATCACTTGAGTTTTGCTAGAGAGTTCTTTAAAGATGTAAGGTCATGTCACTTTTCTAATGCTTATGAGTCGGTTCCATTTCTCTCAAAAATTTTAAGTTCTTACAAAGACTTGCAAGGCTGTACATAATCTGCACTTTCCTTACCTCTCTGGCCTCATCACCCACTGTTCTTTTCCTTTCTCATGTGTCGCAGTCTGTGCAGCCTCCTTATTCCTTGAACAGGCCATCTAAGCTCTTGCTCTATAGCTTTTGTACTAACAATTTCCTCTGCCTTGAATATTCCTCCTTCATTTGTTTTCTTAGTTAATTTCCTTCCCTTCAAATCTTTTTCCAAATCTTATCTTCTCAACAAAGCCTGTCCTACCCCCACCTTTTAACAACGTACCCTGTTCCAGCCCCACTATGACACTCCCAATCTCTTAATCCTGATTTACTTTTTCTTACCACCTCCTTAAATACAATATAATTTGCTTATTATGTTTATTTTTTATTGCCCATCTCTCTATGCAATACAAAATTACATATGAGCAGGGTCTTTATCTGCTTCCATCACTAATGTATACTAAGAACGTAGCATGGTGCTTGGCAAGTTGTGGGTACTCAATAAATATTTGTTGAGTAAATAAAATAATGAGTAAAGGAATGAGTGACCATAAAGCACTTTCTATATGCTGGGTATTATACTAAGTACTACATTAATGCTACCTCTTATTGTTATTTTTTAGTTGGGGGAAAGGAATGAATGAAGAAGATATTCTAGAAAGGCTTGAAAGGAATAGTGATAGAGAAGAAGACTGTTAGGTTGACAGAGGCTGGCAAGTGGATTATGACCTTAAAATAAACCGTAGCAGGCTATTGGTTTCTCTGTAAGAGCTCTCTGGCAGAAGGCACATTTGGGAGAGCAGAGTTAAGAAATAATTTACTCAGGGATAATTATTACTAGCAGGAATGAATCTTTTCTCACCCTGACTCACCCAATGGAGACTACTTTTAAGTAATTATCTTTGTTAAGTTTTATTAATCTTGTGGCACTGAACGCAGTGGTGCACTTTATGGGAAGACACTGTTCACCACTGAATTTTTAAAGCTCTTGGGGGAGCATTTGAATGAGAATAGAACTTGATAGTAGGATTGATTTAAGAGTGGTGGCTCACATTTTCCTTACTTTTTTTTTTTTTTAATTTTGAATGTTTGGGCAATTAGTGAGTTTAAGAGACAATTGGAAAATTTTAGTTCAGAGAATATGGGATTTTCTGATTACTTTGAGTGAGTTTTTATGCCTTTTGAATTTTGACGCTTTGTTCAAGTACTGCCCATTGGTTTAAATATTGAAATGGTTTAACTGATCTATTTGGCCTAGGAATTTTATGGTAGACCCAGGGATATAGGTAGACCTTTTTTCTTAAATTAACTTTGTATCCTGCTGACATAATTTGTATTCATTATAGATAATGCTGGAAATGCAGAAAATTTTCAAAGAAAAAAAATAAACTCTTATCCCATCACCAGAGATAACCACAGATAAGTGTACTGGGCATGTTCTATCTTGAGTCATTTCAAAATTTGGATATATTTTTCTTGGAATTTGTTCATTAGGTATCAAAACCACCGTACTGTCTATAAGATAGGAGTGATTTCTGACCCTTTCTTTTGTTATGGACTCTTCTGAGAATCTAAGGAAAGCATAAAATTCCTTCTCCAAATCTCTGTATGGTCATGCACACAACTTTTCTTTATTATCAAAGTATTTATGGACAATCTGAATCCTATAATAGTTTATGGATTCTAGGTTGAAATCTTTAATATAAAGCACAAACCATCTTTAAAAAATTTTAAAAATCTGATAAATTATGAAAAATTAATATACATGCTTGTTCAAAGGTAACTATAATGATTATCTGTTACTTTTACCTGCTTTGTACACATTTGATTCTTCTCTTCTGGTAACACTGCCCAATCACAATGTTACAAGGATGGGCATGGGTTGCAGCAAGAAAAATATCTAACTTTAGAATAGTTAAAGCATGAGTTAACATTAAACAGAGTGACATTTTACCAAGTATTTAAGAATCTATGCATCTGAATTTTTTTTTTCCACTGTAATTACTTTAGGAGATTTCTTTTCAATTATATTGTCATGGTTTGAAATACTTTTGTTTCTCTTCTGGAATTGCATTTACAGCAAATGTATGAGCTATATAAGCAAGGCACATCATCAAAACTTTTGGTTGAATGTTACAGAAAACTCCACTCAAATGACTTAAGTAAAAAGGGAATTTATTGGTCCATGTAATTGGAAAGTTTAGCAGGGAGGTCTATCTTCAAACACAGGTGGACAGAAAAACTCAAATAGTGTCATCAGGACACCATTTGTCTCCTTGTCTTTGGGCCCTGCTTCTTTGTGTTGGCTCCATTCTCAGATAGGCTTCTCCTGTGTGGTAACAGAAGTGACCGTAGCATCCTTTCAGGCTGAAATCCATTGGAAGCAGTGAACATCATTTCTGGCAGCCACCGGAGAAGTCTACAGACATACAGACTGCATTCTCACAGTGAAACCATCTCTGATGTCAAGGGAATGCATCGTGGTTTCTGGTTAATTCTGGGGCATGTGCTTCCCACTGGAATCTTAGTTCCACACAAAGTATCTGGACTATGAGTGGAGGAGGAGGTTAAGTGTCAACATAGGAGACTGTTGTTGGAAGAAGGGTAAAAGGATATTGATGATACTCATTCTATAGTTAGTATGACTCTTTTAAAGTCACAACTTACATGTGACTAAAAATATCTGCCTTCTTTACCAGATGTGATGCTAAATAACTTTTGATAACAATAAAGATAATAACTTACTAGCATCAGAGGTATCCAGAAGAATATGTTTCAGATTGTAATATCCATTCCAAGGAAGGTAGCTGTCATACCTGGGAAAATACAGTTTACTCAGAGGAGCTATCTGCTAATTTAAAACAAAGAATAATAATAATAAAAAAGAAGGAATAAGCAGTAAGACAAGTAAATCATAAAATAGCATGTAAGCAAGTGTTGACTTTTAGCCTGCATTCTTAAAAGCCATCTTTTAAAAAGAGATTATGAAATTCTCAGGGAGTGTCTGCAACATTGGATTATAGACAAAATGCCAACTTAGTAAATGTATTAAGTTTTGAAAAATGTACTAAAATATGAATTCTTGTGAATGTTCCTGTGGGCTCAGAAAATTATATGCCATCTGTGTTACTGGTTATGTTTTATGTTATCAAGCTTATTGTGGGATTTACACATTTTCCATTTGGCTTATTTTTGTCTGTTGATCTAGCAGTTTCCGAGATGAACATGTTACAGTCTTTACCTACAATTGTTGATTTAGCTATTTATCTCTTCTGATTTTTCAGTAATTTAAAGAATATGTATATTTTAAGGCTATATGCATACATCTATTCATGACTGATACAGTTCCTTTTATCAGTATATGATGTTCCTTTTTTCCCTTATGATGTTTTTCACCATAAGTTCTATAACCTGGTTTTATTTCTCATTTTGCTGGTATATTCTTTCCATTCCATTATCATCATTTTTATATACCTTCTTTATTGCTCTCTCCTGGCTTTTAATATTCACCCTGAGATTTTCTGTCTTTTGATTGATAAGTTTGATCCATTTATATTCATTGTAATTAGTTTTGTTAAGATTTGTCATCTTACTTTTTGTTTTCTATTTACACCTTTTCCTTTTCATTTATTTTTTCTTCTTTTATATACTCTATTATGTAGATGAGAAAAAAATTTTTTGGTGTTGAAAGCTGTATATTTTATTTTTTATTCTTATGGTGTTTATTTCCAACTTAGTAAGATTTATACTTGTGCTTATTTTTTTCATCGAACAGAAAACTTATCAATACCTATGTTTTTCATTAAACAAGACAAGAACCTTAGGACACTCTAATTTCTCTTACTTTCCTCTGGTATCTTCCCCAAACTTCATTATCATATTATTATTGTTTAGAATTTTAGTGTTAGATTTTTGTGCACATATATTTCTGGTTATTGCTTATAATAGTAATTTAAGTTTTACCTCATCTTACTTCCCCCATCTTGTTTTTTTCCTTCTAGATTTAGTCCTTATTATGTTATAGTATATTTTTTAAGAATTCTCTCAAAGTCTTTGATGAATTTTTGTAACCTTATAAATCTTTATCTCATCATTGCATTTAGGTGATAATTTAGCTGGATATAAAATCTCAGCCTCAAAACAATTTTTCTTTAACATTTTGAAGATTTTTATTACAATATATTCATGTATTAACATGATAAATTTGATATCCATTTGATTCTTCTTACATTGTAAGTTACCTGCTTTTTTACCCTAAAGACTTTAAAGTTTTAGAAAAATTTCAGTATAACTTCACTAATTATGGGTTTTTAAAACTTATGTTTGATACTTTATTTTTTCTTTTCCTGTGAGTTTTGATAATTTTTCTTTTTTAAAATTATATAGTTGGTTTAGGTTTAGTATAATGTAGCATATTTTAGTATTTCTTTTGGAATGTGTGTTCTCCTCAGATTTCTTTTAATGCTTTTCTGGATGTATCTTTTACTTCTTTATGGATACTAGCTCCTTTGACTTGTAATGTCAGCATGGGGAGATGGGCATAAATCTAGGCCCGGTTTGGGCTCCTTTAGGCACTTTGGAGATTTCAGTGCATGGGGAGAGACTTTGGATTCTGCCCATTCCAATGTTCTCTGCTTCAGGTATTACCATACCTTGCACCATCCAGGGAACCATGCCTTTTTAACATAATTTCCTAGCCCAAGGGGTGGGGAGGGGAAGGAGAAGAAGGAATATTCAGGGCCAGCCCTTCTGTCAGGTCTCATTGCTTTAGTTATGTTCCAGCGCTACCCTGATATTACTTCTTTAACACCTGTATCTGATTCTGTAGTGAAATGGTGGTTAATATTCTCCCAGGGCAACATGGAGGAGAGAAAAAGAATTAATTGAAGGCTCTCCTAACCTATTTTGAACTGTAGCCTCAGGCCTGCTCTGTCTCCAGCACACTCCTCTTTCTTACTATGGGATCTGGCCTCCATCTGACTCCCCAGAGCTTTCTTACAGTTTATGTGTAGACATGGCCCTGAAATCTGTGAACATTCACATTTCTCCTATGAGAAATAGATTAGGTTTTGGGAGTGGGAGCCATCAGCACTCATTTGTCTTGAACTTCTCACTACTTTGTTGAAAACTGGAAATCATTCTTATGTTGTGAATTTTTGCTACATTTATTTCACATTGCAGGTAAAAGCAAGGCATATCATTATAGAGAAACAAACTGTGGCAATAACGTGTTTTCAATATTTTACCCTTTTTGCATTCTACCTCTCTCAATATTTCAGTGAAATATCTCCATAAAGTTGGAAGGTTATATACTTAAGACAATTCTTAATCCTGAACTATTAGATTTCTGAAAGACTTACCTGAATTAGATATATTGACAGACAAAAATTTTAATCCACAGTGACAGCTATGACTTGGAGTGGCATTTATTCATTTCTTCATTGCCCAATAAACATGCTTGAAATGTGTGAGGCAATGTACCAAATGAAGAGAAAAACAAAAAGAATGTGATCCTTTTGCATGGAGAACTTGGAGTCAGGTAAGATCACTTGAACAGCCATAAAATAATTTTAATTCAGAGTAGTCTATTACAATCCACACTTTCTCCTTTACAATCTCTTGTCACATCTTTATAATTCCCATTTACTACTTTTTACATATTGTTTTCTCCCCTTTGAATGTATGTCCCTTAGAACGTATGTCTCTTTGAGGTAAATACTCAGGAGTGCTATTGCTGGGGCATAAGATAGCTCTATTTTTTAAACTTTTTGAGGAACCTCCACCCTGTTTTCCAAAGTGGCTGTACCAACTTGGATTCCCACCAACATTGTAAGAGCATTCCCCTTTCTCCACAATCTCTCCAACTTTGTTGTTTCTTGGCTTGTCAATTTTTGTCATTCTAACTGGTGTAAGGTGGTATCTCAATGCGGTTTTGATTTGAATTTCCTTGGCTATTGATGTTGAACATTTTTTCATGTGTCTGTTAGCCATTTGTATGTCTTCTTTGGAGAAGTGTCTGTTCATGTCTTTTGCCCATTTTTTGATTTATTTGTTTTTTGGGTGTTGAGAAGTTCTTTGTAGATCTTGGATACCAGCCCTTTATCTGTAGTGTCATTTACAAATATCTTCTCCCATTCCGTGGGTTGCCTCTTTGTTTTGTTAACTGTTTTCTTTGTTGTGCAGAAGGCTTTTATCTTGATGAAGTCCCAAAAGTTCATTTTCGCTTTTGTTTCCCTTGCCTATGGAGATAAGTTTTGAAAGAAGTTGCTGTCCAGTGTACCCCAAAGATACAAATGTAGTGAAAAGAATGGCCATATGTACCCCAAAGTTCATAGAAGCAATGTCCACAATAGCCAAACTGTGGAAGGAGCCGAGATGCCCTTCAACAGAAGAATGGATAAAGAAGATGTGGTCCATATATACAATAGAATATTACTCATCCATCAGAAAGGACAAATAACCAACATTTGCATCAAACTGGATGGGATTGGAGGAGATTATGCAATGCTAAATGAAATAAGTCAAACAGAGAAAGTCAATTATCATATGGTTTCACTTATTTGTGGAACATAAGGAATAGCATGGAGGACATTAGGAGAAGGAAAGAAAAAATGAAGGGGGGGGATCAGAGAGGGAGACAAACCATGAGAGACTGTGGACTCTGGGAATCAAACGGAGGGTTTTAGAGGGGAGGGGGTGAGTCTGGTGATGGATATTAAGGAGGGCATGTATTGCATGGAGCACTGGGTGTTATATGCAAACAGTGAATCATGGAACACTATATCAAAAACTAATGATGTATTGTATGGTGACTAACATAACCTAATAAAAAATTATTTAAAAAAAAAGAATGTATGTCTTTTTCAACTCTCTTATTTAAAAAAAAATTTTTTTATTGTAGTGAGAAGACTTAACATGAGATCTATCTGCTTAATAATTTTAAGTGTACAATATTGTTAATATATAAGCACAATATTGTATAACAGATGTCTAGAACTTCTTCATCTTGTATAATTGAAAATTTATGCCATGGATTAGCAATTTCCTCTTTCCTCTTCTCACCAGTCCCTGGTAACCACCATTCTACTTTCTGATTATATGAGTTTGATAATTTAGATACCTCATATGAATGGAATAATGTAATATTTGTTCTTCTGTGATTGACTTATTTTGTTTAGCATAATATTTTCAAGCTTCATCTATGTTGTCACATATTGCAGGATTTCCTTCTTCTTTAAGGCTGAATAGTATTTCACAATGTGTGTGTGTGTGTGTGTGTGTGTGTGTGTGTGTGTGTAAACACAGCATTTTCATTATTCATTCGTCTGAAATGAAATATCATTTCATTGATATTTAGGTTGCGTCCATGTCTTATTGTTGTGAGTAGTGTAGCAATGAACATTCAGGTGCTAATATCACTTTGAGAGCCTGACTGATTCCAATTCTTCTTGATAAATCCCCAGAATTGGGATTACTAGGTCAAATGATAGTTTTATTTTTTAAATATTTTTAAGAATCTTCATTCTGTCTTTCAAAGCAGCTACACCATTTTTCATTCCCATTAATAGTGTAACTGTCTTAATTATTTTAATCACATCTTAGTATTTTTTTATTTTTAAAAGATTTTATTTATATATTTGACAGAGAGATGGAAAACAAAAGCAGGCAGAGCAGGAGGCAGAGGGAGAGGGAGAAGCAGGCTCTGCGCTGAGCAGGGAGCCCAATGTGGGGCCCGATCCCAGGACCACCTGAGCTGAAGGTAGCCACCTAAGCAACTGAGCCACCTAGGCACCCTCATTACATTTTAGATGCTAAACATTAATGTGCTATTATAGATATTATAGAAGATAAAAGAGCATTTCTGGGTTGCCAGGAATAGTGAAAATGCTATTTGAAGTGGGTTAATCTTGGCTTCAACTCAAATCCTGTTTCCTTAGGTGTGCTTTCAAACTTACCTTGATCATCTTGAAACACCTTTCCCCTCTCTCACCAGAAATTTCTGAAAAATATACCAACTCCAGGGGAAGGGCTATATGTTTTTGTCATCATCTTTGTCTTTCAGATCAAACTTGTTTTCTACTGGGAAAGCCAAACTTTCACCTGAGATAGCTGAGAAAACCTTGTAGTGTGGGCTGCCTTTAACAATTCAGCGTCACCTTGGCTAGGATGCTGCCAACACCCACGGACCCCCGTCATCGCTATTCTCAGCAGCATATAACCCACTTTTATTTAAATAGCATAAAGGTTGGAGCTGCAAAAGAGAACAATATCCAATTGGGCATTTGAAATAAATATTATAGACTCTAGAGATTCTAGGAAGGAGTGAGGTTGGTGGTCCTTGATCAGAGAGAAGGTTAGAAACATGGTATAAGTGAATGTTAGAAGGTACTTTGGGGGGATTCACTAGATCTACTCCCCACCCCTCACCTTAAAGAGAGGGAAACTGAAATCTGGCATGATGAAATGACTTGGTTAAATTAGCACCAGTCCTGTAACTATTACTCAGGCTTTCTTACTCCCAGGGCAATGTTCTTCCTGTCACATTCAACTGTGTTTCCAGTATTTCTGACTTTGAAATCAATGATAGCATGCTGCGAAGATTTTTTTTTATAGATCTGGATTTTGTAAGCACGAAAAAATTTAGTTGATGTGGAGAAATTTGCTAAGACTTGTTCTTACACTTAGTGTGATAGTTAATTTTATGTGTCAGCTTGGCTGGGCATAGTGCCAGATGTGTGGTCAAACATTATTCTGGATGTTTCTGTGAAGATATTTTAGATGACATTAATAGTTAAATCCATGGAGTTTGAGCAGATTCTCCTCCATGATGTGGGTGGGTCTCATCTAATCAGCTGATGGTCAAACTAGAACAAAAGACTGACTTTCCTCAAGCAAGAGTAAATTTTGCTGGCAGATGGCCTTTGGACTTGAAGATCAATATTGGCTACTCATGGGTCTCTATAGCTCCTCATATGGTCTCAGGTGATGGCCCACCCTGCAGATTTTAAACTTGCCAGTCACCATTCAGTGAGCCAGTTCCTTAAAATAGACTTCTTTCTACCTCTTTCTCTCTTCTCTTTCTTTCTCCACATATATATATATGGAGTATGGATTGATATGTATCCTATTGGCTATGTTACTCTGGAGAACTCTAATACACTTAGTGAAATACTTGTTTGTTTAATCTGGCATTTGGACCTTAGATATTGTACCTAGAGGATCTTGTCTGATGTTTGGGTCATCAGGTACTATTGTCTTTCTCTCTTATGCTCTGTAAACACAAAGATGCTTCTTTTTTATTTTGCTACTAAAATAAAACCTCTAAAAACAATGCTCTTGTTTCTTTCTTGGTAATGAAGATCATTTCAATGGAGTCTCTATGTGTCTTCATCAAATTCTGAGACCAGTGGTGCTGGTTCTACCTGTTGAAGGTTGAGACAAGTTTTTGGATCTGGTGCCAGAGAAGGCATGAAAGAAAGCACACAGCAACTCAGTGTTCATTCTTTTTCTGAAAAATTGATAGTCCTTTTCCTATCCAGTTCTCTATTCTGCTTTCCCAAGATATTCCTACATCCACTTCATGCTCTTTCTTTGTATTGGTTAGAACCCTTTCAGTCATGGGTGACAGTAACCCAACTTAACCTGTTTAAGTCAAAAGAGAATTTTACTTGCTTATGTAATAAAAAAAAGTCTGAAGGGAGTTCTAGAGTAGAATTCAGAGCCTCAAATATTGTCACTAATTTTCTCCCTATTTCTCTGCTTGGCTTTCCTCTGTTTTGGTGCCATTTTGGGGGCTAGTTCATCCATAGTTTGGCAAGATACAGTAGTAGTTCCTTGTTCACATTCTGCTCATTTAAAACCATGGAAAAAAGAGCATGCTTCCAGAGAGTTCTATCAGAAGTCCTGGGCTTGACTCTCATTGGGCAGTTAAGTCATATGTCCACCCTTGAAAGTGCTGATTCACTTACTCTTGGATCATGTCTATCTTCATACTCAAGGCTGGTCTCAATCAACCCACATGTACAAAGAGCAAAGAAGATACAGTTTTCTCAAAGAGAAAGAGAGAATGGATACCTAGTAAACAGAAGTAGTAGAATACCCTACAGCATCCTTGTCAAGTTTGGGCAAGTTTGTGCCTGACAGGTGGGCAAAAAGCAGTAGAGAGAACTAAAGAGCTCAGTCTTGAATAGTTCATTTAAAAAAATCTTTAAAAATGTTTCTTCTGTTCAGCTTTATTGAGGTATAATTGACAAATAAAATTAAAATGTATTTACTCACCATGTGTATGTGTGTGTGTGTGTGTGTGTGTGTGTTTGATATACATACACAAATACGTATAGAATATCCTGTGGTTCTGCATAACTGAGCTCTGGAAATAGTGAAAGACTAAGCTAGAGAGTCTTTTCAATGTTTTAGAAACAACTTACATTTCCTGTAAGTCTTTAAGGTTCTAGAATGGAGATTCAGAATATAGTCTCTCCTTGCTCTACAGTGTCAACTTCTCATTGATTACTTTATTGTCAGCCCCTGGGTCTTCTGTTTTATTCTTTTCTGTGCTCTGCCATGGTATTTAGAGTGAAATAATGGGAAGTATGGTCTGTGAGGAAAAGGGTTTATTCCTTTTGTTCACTGTTAGATATCCAGTGCCTAGAATAGTACTGGGCCTATGAGAGGCCCTCAAAAGTATTTGTTGAATAAGTGGTTAGGTAAACTATAAATGTTATTTTATACTTGGCCTCACTGTGGTTTGGTAAAATGTTGTGATAATGAATTCTACTTTGTTTTCTATGCTTTTTTCTGATGAAACTCTTTCCAGCTGACTTTTAAAAAACTGAACTTTTTGAGATAATTATAGATTCACATGCAGTTGTAAGAAAAAATACAGAGATTTCATGTACTCTTTATCCTGTTTCTCCCAATGAGAACATATGCAAAACTATTTCACAAATAGGATATTGAGGTGTTGATATTGATACAGTTAATCTGGCTGACTTTTTCTTTGTATGTGTGTACACGTGTGTGTGTCGTCAATTGTTTCATGGCCACAAAGTTTTTCCATCCACTCTACACATTCTTTTGCAATGTGAGTTTACTGTTCCTGTAATCCAAAAGTAAATTGTCTTGTTCCATTATCCTGAAATTCAGCCAGACTTATTTTGCTTTGACTAATAGAATGTGGCAGAAGTTATGTTGTGCTAGCCTTGGCCTCAAAAGGCCTTTCATCTTTTATTCTCTTTGTCATGATACATGTTCCTGAGAAAATATGGTCTAGTCAATTGGAAGATGAGGGGCTATGCAGAGGCAAACTGAAATGCCCCAGCCAATGGCTAGGACCACTGTCAGACATGTATGTGAGGCCATCTTTGAACTTCCAACCCAGCCAACTATCTTGCTAAATGCAAGAGTAAGCCCAGATGAAACGAGTAGTAGAGGATTTTTCCAAAGTCCACAGAATTGTAAGAAATAAGAGATTACTGTTGCTTTAATTTTTGGAATGTTTGTTACATGGCAGAGGGTAACTGACAGGAGCATCTCATATTGAGAATCTTTAGATGTAAAGATTCAGGTTTTATTCTTGGATTATGATCTAGTAACTAGCAGGTGAGGGTCAACTATGTGTAGTTTGCATTTTTTTCCCCTTAAATACATTACCTGTCAGTTGCTTTCATCTTGTCATGTTTCTACTCAGCTACATATCTAGAAAATCTGCTTAACATCAACTGTACCTCAACACTCTCTTTTGTTAGGATGCTGAAGTTTTTTTTTTTTTTTTAAGATTTTATTTATTTATTTGACAGACAGAGATTACAAGCAGGCAAGAGAGGCAGGCAGGGAGAGAGAGGAGGAAGCAGGCTCTCTGTGGAGCCGAGAGCCCGATGTGGGGCTCGATCCCAGGACCCTGGGATCATGACGTGAGCCGAAGGCAGAGGCTTTAAACCACTGAGCCACCCAGGCGCCCCGATGCTGAAGTTTTAATGGTACCTGACAAAGCAACTTAATGGTTTTATGTAGATAAAGACCCAAACCTTGTTTCCTAGGTTAAAATGTAGACTCAAACATAGCCAAATAAATATTTCAGTAGAAAAATCCACATCACCATATTGTAAGATAAATATTGAAATCCAGAGTTCTGACTCAAGATGACAGTATAAAGACTGTTTATGTTTTCTGGAAAACATTCAGCTCCTATTACTTTTATTTTTGTGTTACTCCTAATGTTAATACCCGTGATGAATCTTTAACTAGATGTGATCTGAAAGGATATATTTCAGAAACCCAAGAAGATACCTGGACATGGAGATATTTCCGTAGACTGTGAAAATATGAATTTTATATCTACTAGTTCTTTACAACCTTTCTCTTTTAGATATATTAAAGATTAATTACATAAACCCATGGATAGATCTCTGCACAGTCGTTAAGAAATCAGTCTTTGGAGTTAGATTCCCAGGGTTAAAATCTAACTATATCACTTACACATTGTAGAACCATTGGCAGATTACTTAATCTCCTTGGGCCTCAGTTCTTATATCTATAAAATAAAGATGATAATAATCTCACTCTCAGGTTTCTTATGGAAAAATGCACACTCTAGCACAAGCTAATTACTCAAATGTTACTTAATATTATACCTCCTTTTGCTTCTTCTCTGATTGCCACCATTATCACTCCTTATTCTCTCCTTGGTTGATCACTAATGTGAATAATCTTGTTTCTAGGTTTTTCTCATAACTCTAGGACTCTGAACATTTAACACGAAATTAATGACTTGTCTGATTCGAGCTTTTTGATTATAACAGTTAATAAATATTTATCATGAGGTCAGCAATGTGTAGCATGAGAGAAACTTCATGGGTTCAACTGGATCACTATGGTGTATTGTTGTAGTTATTTATCTTCTCTGGATATCCCTTCTACTTTTCTGAGGCAACAAGCAAATAAATGAAGATTTCTGAAAATTGCTGCCTCCTAGTTCCTTTGGGATCAGGTGAAGAATAGTCCCCTTGAAATGGAAATTCTTCAGGCTGTATTTACCACTCCAAGATGTATTGTGATCATGACCCATCATTCCACCAAAGTGCAAGGCTTGTTTCCATTTATTGAAGCATTGGCTGTGTCATTGACCCGCTCACATACATGATAAGGTTGTATCAGTCTGGGAATTGATGACAACCCAGTCCTTAACAAGATTCTTCTTTCTTTTCTCTGAATAGCCATGATTCATTTTGGCTACTAAATTCATCATGAGGTGCATACATTCTGGTTCTTCCGGATGCAAATAAAGCTGCATGGGATATACCCAAATTCAGGAGTAAATGAAGGGTAAAGTGGTATGGCAGTGTGACTGCAGTCTGGCTAATTTGAATCTATTTGGCCTCCATCATTTCTGTGTCAGTGTAGCCACACCACAGTGGATTCTGTGAAGCTGATCGAATCGTAGCATCTAGCAGCTTAATAAGCTGCTAAAATGTAAATACCGACCTGGGGAATTTTGCATAGCTAATGAAGGCAGAGTTCAGTGTTCATGATGATATTGCACAGCTTTACTCAAACAGCCAATAAATGTTTACAAATCCATTAGATCTACTCAGTTTGCCTGCTCACAATCTAGGTGGGGGGATTTTATTTCGATAACAACTTTGAGCTTTTAGAGAGAATGGCATGAAGGGAATGAAGCAATAGATGCAAGATGAGCCTCTCTTTTAAGTCCAGGTTTTAAGGATGGTTGGCACACAGTCCTCCAAGTATTCTGTTTGGTGATTACGGTATTATCTTTATGAACAAGGAGCTTTTTGCCAATAAGTCTTGCAAATAGTTTTGGTTCTGGAAGAAAATTGGGAGGAGAGAGGAGGAAAGAATATAAATGCTCTGTGCTATAAATGCTGGATCTTTCCATCTGAAATCTGTAAATACAATATAGATTTTCCTGGCATTGAGTAAGATTTGGCAGATCCTTCATTCCATTGATCTTGAGGGTAATAATATTTATCATAGTGAAGTCCTTTAGTAGAAGCAAAAATACTTCTGACTGAAGAGACATTCCAATTATTCATGTCCCTTTGTTATTGTGCTATTATCTTTCTGTTTCTTTTGTCTGACTGTTTTGGTGAAGAGAGACTGAGAGAAAATGTGAAATTTGAAATGGTGCAGGGGTGGGTACCCTGGAAAATGATAAATGCATAAGTAATTTCTTGCTTTGAATTCGAGGCAAAGTTCATTTCCAAACTAAAAACATAATTAGTTATAACGACAGCCTATTTTGTTTAGATCATTTAAAATTTCAAAGTGTGCTGCTAAATGCACAGATTTGTTCTTTTCATCTCTTCTCCTATGTGACTCTTTGCTTAAAGCAAAGAGCTCCATGATAGAACAGAAGGAATCTTTGTGAAGCAATAATAGAGCAGAATGACCACAACTGGAAGTGTAGACTTGGTGCAAATTACGCTTTTCCTAGCCCTTGGGTAATTTAGGTAACTGGATATGCTTAGCCCATATCCCAAGTACTAGGCAATTTGGGGTCCCCTTCTGCCCCAGATAATAGCAGGGCTTTGAGTAAGGCTTTGAGAGAGGGACAGGGTGATGTATTCAAACTCACAGCCACCTTAAAGGACTTTCTCTATAGCCAGACTGGTTCAGTCATCAAGGGATATGCTCAGATGTGGTAGAAGGGTTTGGTTCCGGGGATACAGAGAAATGCCAATAATCTGATGGGTCCATTGAGTACTCAAATAACTTGACTGTTTTAGATGAACCAAACCAAACCTGCTAGACCTCAGTCTTCCGGGCCATCCCAATTCTGTGTTCCAGCCTAACAGTAACCCTAACCTAAATTTGATCATTTATTTCATTAAATTCTAATCTTTAACTAGTTCAACTGATAACAGGCAGTTTGTGGGGTCCCAGAAAGTGTATTTGGAGGTTAAAGTTTTTGGCAAAAGCCTTGGGAGTTTAAGGGGAAGGGAAGTGGGACCATGAGAAGTCTTTATTTTGTGGAACTCTCCAACCTACACCTTGTAGAAAATGCTCCTGTGGAGGTGGTCACAAGGGTGAGACATGAGGCAGATCCCAGTATATGATGACTAGTGGGAAGCATTGTCTAGATCCCCTTTCAAGGAAGGGCTTGTCGCCCCAGCCAGTGGGAGCGCTGTCAGCAGACAGCTTGTAGGCAACATCGTCTCAGTAGCAGAGAACCAACCATGTTGCCCAGAGCTACCCTCCTGGCAGCCTGTATCTAATGACAGATCTAGACAGGGCTGTAAAGATTGGACATTCTGGCCCAACACAAGTCAATTCCGACAAGTCTTTGTAGCTTCACAGTGCCCTCTGGCACCAATACATTTTGCCATATGTTTTCTTCCTTTACCCAATCCTGCTTTCTTCTCCTTCTTCTCCCAAGTACTATGTGCACATTAAATTCCATGTCAGAGTCAGCTTCCCAGAGCATTCAATTTGAGACACAGTGTGGACTTCAGAAGTTCAATTGAAAATAGAGCTGGAGTTTAGTGAGGAAGAATGAAAGGATCCTGATCTGAGAGGTTAAGAAGGCAGAGAGATTAAAGGTCTTTGTCCATAAATCCTTTGCTATCCTACCTGTATCTTGTCCAGTTTTTAAAAGAATATTTTATCTTAGAGAAGTATTGTACTAGAATATGACTAAATGATCAACTTGTTCAGTGAATTCATGGGAAAGCCTACCACTTAAAGGAATCCCACTTTTAGGGGATAGAGGGAAGAAGGTGCCAACAGGGAAAAAAGACCAATATGGTAGAAGGGAGCCAGGTATTCATAACAGTGGTAATGAAAGACAAGACTTGCTGTGTTCCCCACCTAAAAACTGTTATGTGATTTCCATTTGCTGTGAATCCTCTGGTTGGAGGAGAAGCTCTTAAGTCCGGAAGAACAGAAACATCTATTTTTATGTTTCCATAGCCTTTACTCCTCTAGTCAAGGAATATTATTTGCAGGCTGGTCTTTCCCACTTAAGGGTAAGTTTTTTAAGGGCATTGATTCAGTTTGGTTTACTCTGGAAGCAGAGCAGGAAATAAAGATTTGAATGACAATAACCCCTTCCATCCCCCAGGGGAGATACAGGGAACACTGATAAGAAGTAGAAACGTAATAGAGCAATGGAGAAGAGGCCAATAAAATGTCCATTATCAAGCTGGTTTTAGTGGGCTACTCCTGTGTCTCAGCATCATGCCCCCCAAGCATCGAGGGAACTGGAGTATTTGTAGATCCTCTTCTGTTAGTCACTGCTTGAGGGCTTTGGGAGTCAAGAGTTATGGGGAATGGAGGAGGCATAGGGAAACGTTAATTCTCTGGCACTTTTGGCATGCTATGCTCTGGGAGAGTAGCTTTCTAGCAGAATTCCTCTGTCTCAGTGAAGGAGATACTAGCAGATAGACGTTGGAGCACATCAAATTGGTAAAGTCCAAAATATATGGGTATGGGGAAGAAGCTGACAAGGGCTACTCAGAAATGAATTGTATTATTCCTTTTTATATTTCCCCTGAAATATGGCCCTATGCTTGATACATAATGCATGCTCAGTCATCGTGAATTCCTTTAAGATGACCAGACTCAGCTATGGGGTTCTTGTGTGCCAGGGTCTGAGAATCCTGGCAGGCTAGAGAAGACAAATATGCTGCAGCTCAGGTCATCTCTTGTTTCTCAAAGAGGGAATGGAGAAGACCACACACATTTAGACTCAGTTCTTAAAGATTAATGTAGAACTTGGTTTCCCTGATAAGCTTTAAATTAAAGTTGGAAATTGCCTCATGAAATTCACAAAGGCGCATCCACAAAAGGGAGAAAAAAATTCTGATTACAGTTTTATTTGCTGACACTCCTTAACAATTTAAGTTCAAGTGCTATTTTGCTAATTAATAGCTGCTCAAGAAATGCCATGTGTCAGCAATGAATCACTTACTTTTGTTGCTCTTCAATTGTATATGGATAATGAACAAGGACAAGTCATATAATTAATGCTGAAAATAGCCCAGCTAGGGTCAAAGGCCCATCAATAGGAAGAAGATACTATATTTGCCAGTATCCATGCTAGGCTGTTAACAGTCAAACTAGTTAAAAGCTTAAGTGGCAACTTTATTGACATATAACCCAATAGCCACGGTACAGAAAGGACAAATAGAGTTAGCTTCAAGGATATTTGGAACCAGGGAGTAGAACACCATCCAGATTCCCACTTTCCATCTTTTACCTTTGCCTTTCTTTGTGCTTCTTCATGCCTTTACACTTTTACATGGGTTTGGGGCCATGGGCTGTTGGTAGCTTTGGACTCACACCTAACACCTCTGTGCCAGAAAGGAGAGGCCTCTTCTCTTCCACTTCAGCTTGAATTACTTCATGGAAGGACTAACTGGCCATGAGAATCATGTGACCAAGGAGGTGGACTCCACTCTTTAGAAATTTCTTCTCAGAAGAAGAGAGAGATTCCTTCATGAGTGAACAAGACGATAGGTTGTTAAGTATAAGAAGCTGTATGAGGGGGCGCCTGGGTGGCTCAGTGGGTTAAGCCGCTGCCTTCGGCTCAGGTCGTGATCTCAGGATCCTGGAATCGAGCCCCGCATTGGGCTCTCTGCTCGGCAGGGAGCCTGCCTCCTCCTCTCTCTGCCTGCCTCTCTGCCTGCTTGTGATCTCTCTCTGTCAGATAAATAAATAAATAAAATCTTAAAAAAAAAAAAAAAAAGAAGCTGTATGAGGATTGAAATTCTAGGACAGTTTGGATTAAAACTGCCCTCATAGTTCAGAGCAGGAGAAGAGGATGATTGAGTTGTTGAGGAGCTGGGACTTGAATGGGAACATCTACCCAACTTTGAGGGGCAAAATGAAATAATAACCTAAATATACACCAAAATGCTTGGGAGCCCAGGAAGTGAGAGATGCCCCCATGGGTATGGTGGTAACTCCATCTGCTGGATCCTGCTGGTCCTTGGATGTAGTTAATTGGCTGAACTCACCCTTTCTGAACCCTTCAGAGTCTCCAGTGGAACTGTCTTCAGTTTCCTGTCCTCAGCAGAGAGTTCTACATTGGTGCAGCTGGGAGCGAAGTCCTAAGGGTGCCCGTGGCATTTGGAAAGGCAGAATTTTCAACCTTCAAAGCTACTGTGGCTTTGTCTGACTATACTGCTGGATACCACAGCGAGACTCGGCAGGACTGGGAATTATCAGTGGCTTTGATCATGGGCTGAGAATTTAAAATGAATTTATTATAGTGCTTGCTTAGACAATTTTTTGGAGAAATGTTTCATTTAACGAATTGACTTAGGTAAACTTACCGAAGAATGCTTCGGTGATTCACTTGTTGATTTAAAGGACTATACACTCGCTTCCTTGGAACTGGATACTCTAATAGTCCAACTTACAACATGACCTTTTGCTCTGACTGCCCTCCTCTGTCAATTTTTCAGTTTAAGTACGAAGAATTGCCTATATTTCAAATTACAAAATTATGGCTTTCTGGTAAAATGCCAAGGACAGTCCAGTGATGGCATAGCACTGACATTCAACCCAGCTAACTCTGGGCAGTGGTCTGCCTCATACTAGTGAGTGAAAACAACAACAATGACAACAACAACAACAACAAGAACAAGCATGACTTATTCAGGAAAACAAAGATCATTAGCAGTGAAACTGATGATTGTAGGGTGGTAAAACTGCTTTTTATCCAAATGAATGGATTTGTAAGAGCAAAGTCAGTGAAGGAGCTGACAGGCTGAATTTTTTTGTGGTGGTAAACGCTGAAACAATCGGAAGAGCAATTCTTACCCTTCCCCAGAATAGAGGAGGGAGGAAGGAAGATATGGATGGTGTTCAGCTTTTACAAATGTTGACAGAAGAGTCAAAATATAATATGATAGGTCTTAGGAGCTCAGAGCCCTGACACATACATCCTTTTAGGCTAACATCCTATTTGCAAAATGGACAGACACTGTTTATTTTTGTAAGTAGTCAACTGAGCTAATGTGCCAGTTCCTTCTTTGATGTTTCAGCTTTAAGAAAGTTGCATTAATGGAGGGCAATTATGGTAATTTGAATTAGGAATGAATTACGGTAATTGAAAACTTCTGCGGTGACAGGTATTTGCGAGCCCCCGGTGTCCTGGTGCAGTTCAGACCGCTATTAAGCCCATGGTAATTAGCATTTTCCCCCTGAAATGGCTGAAAGAATAAGGGAACATAAAACAAAATTTGGCAGTATGAGAAGGGAACTGGCAACAATATCAAAACCAACAGTCAACACAAAGAAACACAAACACACGGATGGTCTCGGGCTTTTTAAAAATAGAGAATCAGAAGAAAATCACAGCTTTGTGTGGGGCACTGGGGAGGCTAAGCATTTATGTTGTGGGTCTGTAGTCTAGAGCCATTTGCAACAGAAAGATGGAGCCCAGAAAGCCATTCTTGTTTTCTGGCTTTGTTTTCAAGTCAAGTTGTTGCAGGGGGTGCCCTGGGCCCTCACAGTCCAGAGCATGAGAAAGCTACCACTAATTAGATGAATCACACCACAATGTTCATGCAGTCATTCAACAAATGTTTGTTGATTGCCTACTACACGCCAGGCAGTGTGCCAGGTGCCAAAGATATAGAGAAGGCAAGGTTCCTGCCCTTGATTTTCTAGTCTGTGTAAAATTGAGATCTATTTGGATCCATCTTAAAAGCAGGGAAGTATCCTATGCTCCTGGCTTCACTCATCCTGGAAGGGTTAAAAATGTTAATTTAGCTTTTTTTTTTTTTTAAGATTTTATTTATTTATTGTCAGAAAGCGAGAAAGAGAGAGAGCACAAGTGGGAGGAGGGAGAAGCAGGCTCCTTGCTGAGCAGGGAGCCCAATGCAGGATTCCATCCAAGGACCCTGGGATCACGACCTGAGCCAAAGGCAGCCGCTTAACCAACTCAGCCATCCAGGTATCCCTAAAATGTTATTTTAGCTTTTAAGCTCTCAGATTTTGTTTCTATCTTGGTGATTTCTCTCGAGATCTCTAAGGATAGTAAAATAATAGAGTGCCTGTAAATTAGTATATGCTTGGCTGCAGATAACAGAGTACCTGACTGAAAGTGTGTATGTGTGGTTTACTAACCTCACATAATAAGTAGGAAATTCCAGAGTTAATGTAGAAGGTTAATGGTATCACCAACATCCGGGCTTCCACTCTTTCTGATCCAGCATTTTCTCTAGGTTGGTAATGTCTCCCTAATGGTAACAAAATGGCTACCAAAGCTATAAGCTAATGTCTTTACACGATAATGTTCCAAGCAGGAAGAAAGGGGGTAGGAACAAAAACACTTTCCCTATAATGGAAGAAATCATTCCTAGGGGAGAATTTCTACCTCCCAGAAAGTACTAGAAGTCTCCTCCTTATCTCTCACAGGCCAAAACCGGGTCACATGCCCGCTCTTAGAAATTTCATTGGCAAAAGTGAACTGTACTGGCCTGACAAATAATTCCTCATTGCCTGGGCTGGGTACATCTCCATTTCATTAAAATCAGGCTTCATAACGTTAGCAAGGAAGAGGGAGAAAGGCTTTGGTTGTACAGGCATCTGTGTGGAGTCAAAGATGATGGAAACGCCTACAGATACTTTCCCTGTGCTTGTACATTTCTAATTTTTCCTTCTGGGTTAAATAATCTTTCAAAAATCTTTTTATAAGAATGCAAATGCTTCTGAGAATGGCACCACATCAAGTCTCTGATACTTCAGCCTGTTGGATAAACTGTAATAGGAGACAGTGGGACATTATACAGTCACTGGGAGTCTACAAATTGAAGAGGAAAAAATGGGGAAATCATGTAGAAATTTGAGATTGAGAGTGCTGATGATGCATTTTCCCTGTATCATAATTTTACCAAACTTCTATGTAGCATTTGATTACCTTGTCCAAAAGTGGCTGTATTTATTAAATATCTGTTATCCATAGAGCACTATATCTTGTGGACATTTAATCCCTATAACATTCAGGTGAGGTTAAGACTCCCCTTACGAGTAAGGAAGATAAGGTACAGAGAGGTTAAATAACATGCAGACTCAAGCCCACCCAGGCTTGATGGTAAGTCTGCCTCTTTCCACTGCACCAAATTTTCTCTTAAAGCCCAGCAAAGAAGTCCAGTCATTTGAATCTGAGGATGCAATTTATTAGGTTTTTCTGTCTGTTGTGAACTTCCTTGTTATCGGGTGCTAATTTCTGTATAACATTCCTCTCTAGTCCTGCAAGATTATAAACACAGTGGGAGAAAAATTTAAAACTTCACCTTTAAATATCTGAGGTTAACACTGGATTCTTTTGATAAGATACAGGCAATTAATATTCTGACTCTAGGAGGTGCCATCATCAGTGTCCTGTAATGATTTATTTCCTATGAACTGTGGGTAGGATATTTTACATTGAGCAGTTGTTTCAATATGGCAAGAGGGAAGAAATAGGGATCTATGACTCCAGTAGAAACTGTTGTTCTGTAATCCTATCTAAATGGCTGGTGTTATTATTTTAATGTGAGGAAATGTTGGAAAATCGGGTGAAATTCCAATTTGCCCCAATAAGAACTGTGTCCTATTAAGTTGGCAGGCACAACCAAGTCTCTCTTCCTGTCACTCCCAAGCAATCTGTTTGTGAGATGCATCGGACAGGCTTCAGGTCAGCAGAGAGTAACTGACCAAGTCAAGTTCCCCAAAGTCGGTGCTTGTCATTACCAGCGAGTCCATGCCCTCTGCACGGAATCTGAAGCACAATTTGGTTATTGGAATCCCTCTTCGAGGGAACAAACGTGTTTTTTTTTGCTGCTGAACATTAACTCGTATTACAAATGTGATTGAAACAACGAAGTAGTCCATCTCAGAGAGCAGGGAGACTGGTTTTATCGATGAACTGATTTCGGCATCCTGATGACTTATGCCAGATACATGAGTTCGTGTGGGTGTGACAGCCGCTGGCAGTGAAAAGGCTTTGTGCAAAGGAAGCATCTCTGCCTAGTCACTGCTTCTGCTCCGTTTCTCATCCTGTTTAACAAACAAACATGTAAAAAGTAAACCTTCTCTTAGTAGTACAGAAAGGTGATTTTCTTGAGTCCTTATAAGTAGAAAGTGGGATGAAACATGCATCATACTTGGAAACAAATCTCCTTTGGGAGTGTGAAAGAACAATTTGACAATTATCTCCATAGTTCTAAGGTCTGAGGAAGAGAAATGACAACATTTTGTTATAAAGCACCTTTAATTGAAGTAATTAGGAGCAAGAAAGCTAGTACAGGCTGGAAGACTGTCAGAAGGGAAATGGATTTCTGGTCAAGTTTGCTGAGCTTGGAGGCTCCTGATGAACTTTTGTGATAATAATTAGCATAATACTTCTGAGGCATTTTTCAGCCTTATCAGAAATTATTTTTCTCTGTCTCATTTTTCTTTCAGATGAAATAATAACGTTTAGTACTTAGCTGGTACCTTTCATTCCTATGGGTCCCCTAGTTCTTAAACAATTTTTCTATCTCCACATGTGTGAAAATGTGTCTGCGCAGAGTCATTTCACCAATTGCCAAAAATTTCAGCAATCCCACAGGGTAGTACATTGCAGCTGTTTCGTATTATTCAGCAAAGATACATTGTGTTTGAGGGGTATAAAGTAACCGGGAAAAAAAAAGGGGAAAAAACCCCCAAAAGTTAAAACCCAGTGTTAATGCTCTTGGAAGGGGCTAGGAGGCAGAAATGTGGGTATACACAAAAGGATTTGCTCAGAATATACCTATTCTGCTTTAATATATGAGCCATGGAATATCTGTGTACCAAGAGGGTATTGCGAAGTTGATTTTAAAGTACCTTTGAAATATGGTGTTGTCAACAGCAGAGTTTCCTGATGCTGTAGTGGGGCATCCGTTCAGCACTGATGGAAAGCAATGTATGCCACTTCATTGAATTAGCAATATACTTCCTGTAGCCTGCTGTGATTTCCTTAAAGGTCTCACTCCAGGACTGGCCATGCCTGCTATTTAGGATTTAGGAGCTGATAAGTGACTGTGATTAGCCATTCAGATTTTATCTGAAAAGAGAGAATCATTTTGTTGCTCTAAAAAGACAGGGACATTGACAGCATTGGTGTAAATAGAATTTGAAAAGTGTTGACTGATTTTTCCCTGGCAAATGGATCAGTGCCTGGCACGTAGTAGGCACCATCTATTACATGAATGCATGAAAGCTTTGAATTCCTGATGATAGCAGCCCTCACATTTGTGTGGTGAGAAATACTTTTCAATGTCCTTTCAGAGACATCAACTTTTTTGATTTCCCTAATATTATACGGGACTTAATTTGATATTGTTAATGTCAGAAGAATTTAATGTAAGAAATTAATCATAATGAGATCACTTCATTTTTCTTTGGCAAGCCACTATTCATACTCTTAGATAAATTAAACTTCTAAGGCCTGCACTGCTTATACCCCAGTCTATGGGAAACTGTCTGATTCAGAGACCTTGTTGGCTGTCAAGCCATGTTTTAAACCAGTTGATCCCATTCCATTTTGTTGTCTTTCACATCACTTTCCTGGGCTTTCAGGGACCTCAGGAGCAGGTGTATCACCCAAGGGCAGCCATTGCATAGGCTGGCCAGTGATGTTTGACCTGTGTCTCTGTTTCCAAAGAGGAGTTGAATTTAGTGGATTTTTCTCTTAAGAATTTGAAATTAAAAACATGGGAAAAATTTCCATCTACCAGGGAAGCTGAAAATGAAGTGAGACCATGAGTTAAGCATTGACTATAGCGAGCCAAAGCCATGTGCTGACTTTGACAGAGTCAAGTGAGACATCTGCTTGGTGGGGAAGAGAAGGGAACAAATATACAGAGAATCTGAGACATCATGCGTTGCTGACGAGATCTTAAGGTTCCTGAGAAAAAGATGGAGCATTAGTGTGACAACCTCTTCCATCTGTGTGTGTTTTTATAACACGCCTTTTAATTTCATGATGTGGCTTAAGTGGGTTCTTGTTTCTTACAATCAGAAGAGTCAAAAGAGTCATTGGCGTGATACATATTGGCTGATGAAAATAGAAGGGTCCATAGGAAAGATGATGGTGAGCTTGAACTTCTTATCCTGGGAGGAATATTACAGTAATTGATTTCATGGCGTTGGGAGGAATAAACAAACAATAGCCTTGAAAGATGGCATCAACTTTCTAGACATGTGGGTCCTCTTTAGTTATCCATCATAGTGCTTAGGTGCTGCTCAGCATATGGTTTACAGAAGGTTTCTTGCCATCTAAGTTATTTATTAAGTCAGAGAGTTATTTCTTAAGGCCTTACCTTAGAATTCTTTGGCCAGATTTTCATTGGCTCTTCCCATCTCTGTGTGGTTGATTTACCAGACCAAGTATGGCTGTAAGTCTTGCATCTGGGAAATTAAGGCCCAAGAGCGATACCCTCCAGTTTCTGAGAAGCTTAGTTTTATGCCAAGGGTTCCTCCTCCTATCATTTTGGAGGATAAAGAAAAAAAAGAAGAGTATTGCTAGGGTGCTAACTCACCCAGCTGGTCTCATCTTTCTCTCCCAGGGTGTCCTTTTCTGCTTCTCTGTAGCATTATAATTACAGGGGAAAGAACCAGAGAGAGTTGTCAGGAGCCACAAACTATTTAATTTCACCGAGTCATGTCTGCAAAATGTAAGGAATAGTTTTTGTTCCCCTCACAAAGGTGTTATGAGATTCAAATATTAGAATACATTCACTAGAGGCACCTGGGTGGCTCAGTGGGTTAAGCTTCTGCCTTTGGCTCAGGTCATGATCTCAGGGACCTGGGATAGAGCCCCACGTCGTCGGGCTCTCTGCTCAGCAGGGAGCCTGCTTCCTCCTCTCTCTCTGCCTGCCTCTCTGCCTACTTGTGATCTCTCTCTGTATGTCAAATAAATAAATAAAATCTTTAAAAAAAATACATTCACTAAAATGTACTGAGCTCCTCAGTATGGACATATCAGATTATTCTACATAACAGAACTATTTCCCCTTTCCTGTACCTCTCTGTGCCCTTAAATTGGTATTCTTGAAGACTTCATTACTAGTCTTCCCTTGGGCCCATGCTCTTCCTGGCTGGGATCATCATCTATGCCTGTGGAAGATGACACCATCTATGCTGATTAATTCCAAAATCTTTACCCCCAATGTATTTTTCTTCAGTTCTAGACTCCAGTATCAAATTCTCTGTCACACATCCCTCTCTAAATATTTCATGGACACCTCAAGAACATGCCAAAATATGTATAGTAGCTTGGAGGTGAGAGGGAAGATGGCTCATGGATTGAATTTGAGGATCCATAAGTAGTGCAGGATGGGGAGAGGGTAGAGAATGTAGGAGCAAGAGAGGAAAAACAGGCTGAAGAATTGTTTCTTTAGTGGCCTATTCCCTGTCAACCTAAGTTGGAACTGTATTTCTGGTATGGTTCTGGCAGCTAGGGTTAACCACAAGAGAAATCTGACTGAGATTTGGAAAATGGGAGTGTAGCCCTAGCCAGATGTCAGCATAGGCCCAGATGCTGCTGCATAATGTGCTCACTTACCCGGTCAGCATGGGGGCGGTAGGGATGGCAGCTCTGCGTTTCCTCCCTCCGTCCCCTACCACCACTCTCCTTCAGATTCTCCGAATCCTCTCCTGGGCTCTGTGGTGAAGACTACGTGTTATCCTGCCTGAGACTACGTGTTATCCTGCATGCCACTCATGCCCCCACGGAAGTGATAGGAGAAATGAGGATTCCGTTTTGTTGTTGTTGGCTACCGTTTTGTCCTCATAGCTTCCATCTTGTTTGTTCTCCCCCCACCTCACACTCATATTTTCTTTGGTACTGGCCTGACTCCCTCCAGACCCCGCACTGGAGGCAGAAGCATGTTATAGCTTACACAACCACATAGAGTTTGATCTCTACAATCAATCCTTTAGTTTGTATCATTCATAGTCATTCTGCTCCTTTGATGAATCAGCACTCATCTATTGATTTAATTGATCCATTGATTAGTTATGACATTCACCTTTGCTCTACACAGGAATTTAAGACAAGAGATAAATAGACTGGCCTGTTTTAGCAAATCTGCAGCAGCCACTTCCTTGCTGAAAAAATTTCCATATTTTAAAGAAATGTTTTCCTGTAGAACATCATGTCCAGGACCGTGATTTTTATAAAAAAGAATTTCCAGAGAGTTCTTTTTCTGTAGCAATGATGTTTGTATTTATTTATTTATTTATTTATTTATTTTTATTAAAGATTTTATTTATTTACTTGAGAGATAGAGAGTGAGAGAGAGAGTATGCAGGGAGAGGGTCAGAAGGAGAATCAGACGCCCTGCTGAGCAGGGAGCCCGATGCAGGACTCGATTCCAGGACTCCAGGATCATGACCTGACCCAAAGGCAGTCGCTTAACTGAGCCACCCAGGTACCCTAATGTTTGTATCTTAATTGCTTTATTAGGAAGATTTTTTTTTCACTGTTAGTCAAACCCTAAGTACTTAGAGCATCATATCATATTTGAAAGGTACTTATATCTTTGGATATTTGAGAGCTCTAATGTACACGGTGCTCTAGAGGTCATGGCATTCACCATCTAATCCAAAAATAGGTCTTTTATATGTAAGTGGGAATTCTGACCTTAAATATACATTTTTCCTTTTGTTCACAAGAAACTTCAAACCTGAATATTGTTTAAAAATATAGTTAAACATATGATTAAAAACCACTTTTAAAATATAGCTGCCAAATATTTCTTATCTTAAAGAATACTGGGGTGGGGGGAGTGGAGGCTAACAAAAAGGTAACATTGTCCTGAATTATATGTTAAAAAAAATGGAATTCTAATGCATGGTTATCCTGGTAGACAACCCAACATTATGTATCTGAGGTTTAAAACATTTTTTTTTTTAAAGATTTTATTTAATTATTTGTCAGAGAGAGAGAGGGAGAGAGAGCAAGCACAGGCAGACAGAATGGCAGGCAGAGGCAGAGGGAGAAGCAGGCTCCCTGATGAGCAAGGAGCCCGATGTGGGACTCGATCCCAGGACGCTGGGATCATGACCTGAGCAGAAGGCAGCTGCTTAACCAACTGAGCCACCCAGGCGTCCCTAAAACATTTTTAAAATGAAGTTTAATTTGTAATTAAATGTACTGATACCTAATATCATAGGTCCTATTTATAAAACCTGATATTTAGCAAACCTATTGGAAACAAGTTCTGATAGGTCTGTACACAGAAGAATGAACAGGATTTGATATGCTGGCCAATAGAAAGCCACTGTAGGTTATTTCCCTAATCCCTTAGTTTTATTGTGATGTAATAGACATAAAATGTTGTGTAAGTTTAAGGTGTACAATATGATGATTTGATACATGTATATGTTGCAAAATGATTACTGTAATAAGGTTACATAACACATCTATCACCTCACATAATTACCTTTTTTTTTTTTTTGGTGGTGAGAACACTTAAGATCTGTGCACTTTTCAGGGTGCCTGGGTGGCTCAGTGGGTTAAGCCTCTGCCTTTGGCTCAGGTCACGATCTCAGGGTCCTGGGATCAAGCCCTGCATCAGGCTCTCTGCTCAGCAGGGAGCCTGCTTCCCCCTTTCTGTCTACCCGCCTCTCTGCCTACTTGTGATCTTTCTTTCTCTCTCTGTGTCAAATAAATAAAATCTTTTAAAAAAAGATCTATGCACTTATCAATACTCATAGGTTCTTGAGCAAGGAACTGAAAGCAATATTTCAGGATGATTAATACTAATGGGCCAGAAAGATGGGTCAGAAATGATGATTAAGTATAAGAGTAATTGAATAAATTATAAAAGATGAATTTTTTTCTATTGCAAAAGTAATCCATGCTCATTAGAGGAAGTTTGAAAAAGTCATGTAAGTGAAAAGAAGGGAATAAAACACCTTAAGTCATCATCGCTGAATCTCAAACAATGTTGACGTTTTGGCATATTTTATTCTAATTTTTTTCCTGTTTATGTTACAGAGTATAAATTATTTTTATCCTGATGATTTTTATTCTGATGATTTTTTATTTAGCATTGTTGAATATGCTTGAAATTTATCAGAGAGTCATAGTGAAAGTTTTGATAAAGTCTAAATTCATTAGTACCATTTGAGTATATATTTTTACCTTTCTTGTTTTTATAAGTTTATGAAGGTGTAATTTTGTACAGTATATTTCTCACACACAAAGTAGACAATTTGATGAACTTTGACAGATATACACAGACATGAAACAACCACCGCAATCAAGATATCGAACATTTCTATCACCCCCAAAGGTTTTATTGTGCCCTGTTACAATCATCGATCCCTAGGCAACCACTGATTTATTTTCTACCATTGTGTGCATTTTCTAGAAACATGCTCTTTTTCTGTCTGGCTTCTTTGATTCAGCCTAATGCATTTGAGACTCATCCATGTCGTTACATGTATCAGTAGTTTGTTTCTTTTTATCATTGAGTGGTACGCTGTTGTAGAGCATGTGATTCTTTCCATAAAATGTGTGGGGAACAACAAAACCATGCTGAGATTCAAATGACAGGCAGTTCCTATACATTCATTTCCTAGTGCTTGCGAACCAAATTCATGCCTCGACACAATTACATATTTTCATAATTCATAGAATTTGAGGTAACTACAAATAACCAAAATCCCTAATGTTAAATTCATTTGTTCATTTATTCATTAGAACTGCATAAACTTGCTAGGTACTTCTAGGTACCTGAGAGACATCAGCATACCAAAGTATTTTTCCTTGTTGAGATCACATTGTAATAGGAGAAGATAGGAGATGGTATTTCTGATAAATAGCAAATGTAAACATGTAAATAATCCTGTTAGTTAGAAGCTGGTAAATTTTCCATAAAAAGGAAAAAATGGAGTTGGGTAAGGAAATTTGGAGTGCCAGTAATGTGTTTGGAGGATAGAAATAAGTTCTAAGACTAAACAGAGTAAGCCTTGGTAAGGCCTGAGTTTTAAAATCTGACAATGTCAAAGATCTATTTACCATAGCATTTTCTATGTAATTCTTTGTAAACATATGGCTATTAATATTCAGTTGAGTGGTTGTATCATAATTTACTTAATGAGAGGTATCATTGAACATTTAGATTAGTTCTAATTTTCATTGCTATATATAATGTCACTATGAACATTGTGAATAAAGCTTATGAATTGTCTATTGTTTACTTAGGGTAGATTTTGAAGAAGTAAATTATTGTAACGAAAGACATAATCTCAGGGCACCTGAGTGGCTCTGTTGGTTAGGCATCTGCCTTTGGCTCAGGTCATGATCCCTGGATCCCTGGGTGCTGAGACTGAGCCCCACCTCAGGCTCCCTGTTCAGCAGGGGTCTGCTTCTCCTTCTTCCTGTCCCTCTCCCCCCAGCTTGTGTGCTCTCTCTCTCTCTCTTTCTTGCTTTCTTGCTCTGCTCTCTCTCTCTCAAATAAATAAATAAAATCTTTAATAAAGACATAACCTTTTTCTTTTACTTTTTAAGATTTCTTAATGTTGAATCATTATTGTATTCCTAAGATTAAATCCTCCTTATGTATATTCTTATTTCCTAAAAACCTTGTTAGACTCAATTTATTATATATATGTATTTTATTATTTGTTATATTATAAGATTTTAAAATCTACTTAAAAAAATTAACCTAGAATCTAGTTTCTGTGGTATTTTTTTGTTTCCAGTATTGATATTAAGGTTGCTTTGTCATAAAATAAACAAATAGCTTTCCCTCTGGTTTTCTGTTCTTGGGAATAGTCTTGGGTAGAGTTTTGTTCCTTTGAAAGTATGATAGAACTTATCTGTAAATCCTCTGTTCTGGATCCTTATGGTGGGAGAGATTCCTTTCACGTTGTTTATATATATTTTTATTTTACCTTGACTTTATTTTCTTAGAGTTGTTTCTGTTGTTTTCCTAGTTACTTGAGCTGATTGGTTAACTTATTAAAAAAAAATTGGACCTCAGGTACCCATCAGAGAGTCGATCATATTCCTGGATTGGGGCAAGTGGTCATCACCAGGCAAGAACTTTATTCATTTAATTGTTTTGCTTTTCCCTTCATCTGCCATCTCCAATCTTCCCTTGTTTCTCCAACATACACTCCTAACTATTTAATATATGTCCTCCCAGCATTGTCCATGTATATATGTATACATTTTTATCCTTAAAAAGTACATAGAATTTTTTTATGCCTTAAAACTTTGTGTTAGTAATTTCTGACCAAGACCGAATAATAGAAGTAATACCCTTAAACAGACACAACAAAAAAACCAGACAGAATATTTCAGTCAATGGTTTTCAAGACATTGGATGTCAGACAACAAAAAGAGTGATCCCAGTGAGATGTGAAACGAATGAGGTGATGCCCTGTGACTTCTCTTGAGAAGCCTAGATGCAGGGTAGGGGAGGCCAGGTGGATCTTGGAAGACTCCCTGTGTTGGACAGATGGAACTAATCATCTGGGGAGATCAAGGTGGTTTGAGTTTGCTATGTCCTGGAGAAGAGCAAGCTGCACAGAAACAGAACCCTGGAGATCTACAGTTTGTGCCTCTTAAGTATTCAGCAGAGTCCTGATCAATGCATGTGTGTGAGGCTTGGGAAGGAACCAGCAGGAAGAATTAGAGGGAATTGTAACATGTCCTCACAGAGGGCCAGGAACAGTATCTGTTTCCACCATCCAGTCTGGAAAACCTCATAATTCATGGGACATTGGGTAGAGTGCTCTGGTCTTGCCCCGGTAGTGGGGGAATGATTAGCCCTGGAATAATTACTGCCCCAGCTCTGCCTAACACATTTTAAAAGCAAAACCTGAAATCATCAGTGTTCATAAATAACTGCATTTTAGAGCAAAGGTCAACAATTATAGGAAAACAAACATATCCACTATACAAAAAATAGAATTGGATACCTGGCATCAAATCAAAATTACAAGGCAAGCAATGAAGCAGGACAATGTGATCCATAATTGGTCAGTTGTAACTGAATAAGACCTGACACAGATGTTCAAAATCCAGACAAGGGCATCAAAGCAGGAACTAAAACTATAGCATATGTTCAAAAAATTTAAGCAGAAACATAGATAACATATATAAAAAAAGACTAAACCAAAGTTTTAGGGATTAAAACTGAAATGTGTGAGATAAACAATTCACTTTATGGGATTAACAGCAGATGAGACACTGCGGAGGAAAAGATTAATCCATTTGAAGGCATTGCTACAGAAACTCTCCAAAAGGAAATACACTGAGGAAAAATGATAACAAAAAGAATAGAATCAGTTAGCTGTGAGACAACTTCAAGAGGCCTAATATACGTGTAGTTGGAGTCTCTGAAGTAGGAGGGGGAAACAGAAGAAATATTTGAAAAAAATAAAGGCTAAACTTCTAAACTTGATCCAGCCTGTAAATCCACAGACCTCAGAAGCTCAAAGAACCCCAACAACAGGAGGAAGAAGCATATCAGAACTGGATTGCTCAAAACCAGTGTTATATCGAAATATTAAGAGGCAGAGAAAATGGCACATATATACAGAAGAACAAAGATAAAGATGGCAGCAGATTTCTCTTTGGAAACAGTGTAACAACTTTAAAGTACTGAAAGGAAAAAAATAAATACTCTACTTAGAACTCTATACCCAGTAAATATGTCTTTTAAAAACAAAGAAAAAGTAAAGACTATTTCAGACATACAAAAGCTGAAAAAAATTATCATCTGCTGACCTGTACTAAGTGGAATGTTAAAGCAACTTCTGGCAGAAGGAAAAGGATTCCGGATTAAAAGACAGACATACACAAAGAAATAAAGAGTGCTAGAAATGGTAACTGGGTAATTTTTTCTTTTTTTAAAATAAAGTGAGTTTTTCTTTTTATTTCAATGTCTTTTAACCATATTTACTTACCTATTCCTACAGTGATGAGAACCTAGGTCACCTTCAACACTTTCCTAACATTCAGGCAAAGATGATAAACCTCCTCATATTTTCTTGTGTGTCTATGCAGGATTTCCCTGGGGATACAGTTCTTGGAAGACTAAAATTAGAAGAAAACTTCTAGATGATAAAACCTCTTTACCAAGAACTTACATATTTAACAGAGAAACTTTGGATACATTCCTTTCAATGTTGGGAAAAAGACACGGATGACCACTTTGACTGCTACCATCAATATAGCACTATACAGGTTCTGGATATTGTAATAAGTAAAGAAGAAGAAAGGAACATCTTCATTTGGAATAGGGAGAAAGAATAATTGCTTCATATACAACCCAAGAGAGGTCAGTAAGATTGCGGGATACAAAATTTACAAGTATCTTCTTATACCAGTAAAGACCAATTAAAAGTGTAATACCATTTTCAACAGAACAAAAACTACAAAGTACTTAGCAGACCACTTCATAAAGTGTTCACAAAAACCTAGGAGAGAAATGCAGAAATATTTCTATTAAAGGACATAAAATAATAATAAATAGAAAGATATATTCGTAGTAGAACAAGTCATCATTTTAAAGATTTAAGTTTTGCTTCAAATTACTATATAAATTCAATGCTAAGATAATATTAAAAAAGGAAAACAGATATGCAGGAATGCCTTGCTACTTAGACGTAAAACAAAGTCATAGTTAAAACAACAATACAGTATACTGGCATTGAACCCAATAAATAGACCAGTAGTAATACATTAAAGCATAAGAGGAGAAAGGAGAGATTATTTGGAATAAAGTCTCCAAACAGATGAAAAACCAAACAGATAAAAATGTCAGAAAATATCTTTGTGCCCTCGGGATGTGGGAGGATTTGCTCTATGAGACTACAGACTCAAACAAAAACCAGTGGGGGTAATATTATTGGATTTGTTGACATGAAAATAAAAGATTTCTGTCCATCAAAGAAGATGACAAAGTTAACAATTAGGTAACAGAAAAATATTTGTAAAGTAACAAGAAAAGCGCAAGATGTGCAATGGAAAAATGGGCAACGGACACGGCTGATAATTTTATGAAAGATTCTCAACCTCACTATTCATCAGAAGAAAAACCAAATGAATATGTAACTATAAGTAACTTAATACCACGAGCAAAAATGACACACAACTAGGTAATATCAGTTGCTGGTGAAGAAAAAGGGAAACTAGAACCTTAAGGTACTCCTGGTGGGCTTATAAACTGAAGATACCACTTTGAAAAGCAGTGTGGCAGAAATAAGAATTTAGGGCTTTTGGTACATGTCGCCAATTGTTTTCTCCCAAGTACAGTTCTTCATAATATTTGATACTGTATCCTTTACGTATATTTTAAATTTATAAAAGAATTGTACTGCTACTGTCACTTAATAACAAAGCTGTCTATCTCCTTTACCCATTAATGTTCTGGAAACTTGGTATTTTCCTCTAATTGACTCATATGAGCTTTTATATGAGTTTGCATATAAAAAGCTTTTTTTCTTTTGATGTATTTGCATGAAAATGTTTTGATCTGTTGTGTCTATCAACTGTGTTACAGTTATAAATGGCTCCAAAATATCAGTTATGCACTGGCCGCTGGTTGGTGACAGCACTTCTGGGATTTACCAGAGTCTGTGTCACATATGCTCATCATTCTAGGGTTCCAGCTCAGGGAGCAACCTCACCTTTTTTTTTTTTTTTTTTTTTTTTTTGTGGTAAAGGGTAAGTCAGGAGAACTGATGGAGATATATACTGCCTCTTAATGCTTCTGCTCTGAACTGGCATCTGGCATGTGTGCTCATGCATCATTAGCCAAAGCGAGGCAGGGAAATGAAGTCCACCTACAGGGATGCCTAGGAAGTCATGTAGCAGTGGGCAGGAATGGCTAATCCTCTCACCAGGAATGGAGTGATGAGTGACAGAGAAAAGGAGTGTAAGTTCCTATAGAGCTTATGTGCAGGTGATGATTTTTTTTTTTTAATTCAAATCTTTTTATTCCTACCTTGCACAGATGTCGCAGTGGAATAGCGATGTCTCACAGAAGGGTATTTTCACAATACGAATTGTCTCTGGGAATGTATCCTGTTGTAGCTTTTGGAGGTGGCAGCCTGCAGCTGACTTGTGTTGTTTAATTGAAGCAGGAAATGTGGTAAACCTGCTGGTTTGCCTGCTGGACGCCGGTGAGGCTGGCTGGCTGACTCTGGTAGTGCTGGCAGTTCATAGCACTTGAAGAAAAGAGCTGGGGTTTTATAGCCAAGAAAGGCTTTGAGAGCTTAAAGGGTGTGTGGATTTTGAGAGACTCTTGAATTCTCAGTCTTTCAGGGGGGCATTGCTTCGGGGGAGCTTTGGTGCCAACAGTAAGCAGACCAGAAAGACAAGTTAGACTCATTTGGGTACAAGATTTGAAAGGGAAGGAGCACAGCATCAAGGTACAAGCACTTCCTGTTTCTAGTCCCCAAACCTTTTCTGATCAGTAAAGTTCTTTTGATGTGAATGACTCTGCCCTCCTCCCAATACTCTCGTACTCGCACTCGAACCTTCCAAAAACAGCATCAAAAAATTAGCACAATCTTCAACTCTAAATCTGCTCTACACATCAATCCTGGGTGTTTGGGAAGATTATTTATTTCCGTGAGTATTTATGGAGTGCTTTCACATGCCAGCTCTATGACAGGTTATGGGGACACACGGAAAAATAGAACCTGTCTCCCATGGACATGAGCATAGGTAATTATCTTTTAAGGTAGACTGATACCGTACGAGGGGCCAGAGAAAGGACACATTAACTTGGCTGGGAGGAGGGTGGGTCTGATGGAGTCTCACATGAAGCTACATTAAAGTTGGATCTTGACACAGAGGAGAGGTTTTCCAAGCAGAGAGACTGCAAAGGCATGGAGATGGAAAGAAAAGAGAAAACCGAGAGACCCTCTTGGGGCCCAAGCAGAGAGGACATGAGAGAGAGTGGTATGAGGGGAGTGTGCAGAGGTAGACCACAGCCATGACAAACAGTGGATTTTTATTTTGAGGCGATAAGAAGCCACTGAAAGTTTTTATAAATATACATATCAAGTAAAGCACATAGATCCGTGCTTCAGAAAATAGCTATTGACAATCTGAAGACAAATTAGAGAAATAGAAGTTTGAAAATTGGTAAACCAGTAGGAGGCTATTGCAACAATCAGAGAAAAATTAATACGCCCTCTAATGAAAGCAGAAGCAGTGAAAATGGCAAGAGACAGATTCAAGGGATCTATCAAAGAGGGAAGTGACAGGGTTTGACAACAGTTTGGATGTGGGAAGTACGAGAGGGAGGAGCCGACAGTGTCTGTCTGGGATTTGCTGCCATGGGTAGAAGAGTGAGAGATCACAAGAAAAGCAGGCTTGAAAGTGGGGCGGGGTGCTGGGGAGCTGATCTCATTATCCCAGAAGAAGTCCTATTATAGGATGCTTGGGCTAGAACGTTAAGCACTCCAACAGTTTTCCAGTCTTATTTTTCCATCAGTTGGTTGGATTTCAAGACGGATTGAAACTGTATGCGCATCATTGGATTGGTCAATGAACTTGTGGTGTGGATGCTGATTCGGAGGCCAGGGCGGGGCCAGGCGGCCTCTCTGGCTGCATCCTGAAGGCCTCGCATCTCCCGACCGATGCTATAATGAGGACGCTGGGTCCTCTGTGGAGCATTTCAGTGACTTACTGTCCTGCTTGGTCCCGGGGTAGGTACACTGCTGGGACTGCAGAGCTGCGGCATCCCTTTTTTGACAACAGCTGCATTGGCTTTCACCTCCCCCTCAGCTTTTCCCTGGGTGGCTGTTCTATATGCAGAGCGATAGCAAGCACGGGAGACAGGTGATGCTGCTGACTGCAAGGGGAGCACACCGGCTTCTCGAGGCTTCTGTCAATGCTGGCAGCTAAAGTTGTTAATTCACTCCCTGCTCTAATTAAAATTAGAATTTGCCAGGTCCTTGGTCAAATTTTTCTTAGGAATAATCATGAATAGCTTGTGATGGAACTGACAGGTTTCTTTAATTTTCCCTGGCACAGGCTGATCTCTGATTTTTTTTCCTCTGGATTTAGAGCATCAAAGTAAGCATAGTTTGAAAATCCAAATCAAGGAATTCATTGCAGAGTCCTTGGTCATTTTTTCCTCTTTAAGGTCATTTATTGGAAGTTTCTGGAAAGAGGGCTCATCCCTGTTGGGCATCATCTAACAGACAGGGTTATGTTCTGACATACCCACAGCATTCATCCCCGGCCCAGACTCCAGAAGAACATGTAGTAGAAGGGAAAGGGTCTTGGGAAAACAGTGAAAGAGCATCATGGTAAGTAGCTCGCAGGCCGTGTGAGGGAGAGCGAGACATGGACAGTTTATGCCAGCCCTGTTACACACGGCGACAGGCAGATTTATTTTACGCATCAGGACCCCTGCCTCACCTGCGTCCCTTCCAAATTCCTGGGGACAATATGGTGACACGGATATATGTCTTTGAGAAACTTTGTACTCATTCTCAAAAAGCGCCCTCCCCAAACTGTATAATTCACAGTCTCCACAGAACCTAGTACTTTTAATTTATGGCCATAGAAAAAGAAGAGGAAGGAAAAAATCCTAATATGTAGGAGTTCTTTGTGTTCCTTCTACGCTACATCTTAGCTTTATCTGGCTCACTATCACCCCACAACCCTAAATGCAGCTATCTACAAAGCGGGGAAGTTGGGGGCTTGGGGGATGGGGGAGGGAGTGGGATACAGGATTTCAGCTGGCCGCTTTGCTTCTGTCATTTGCATAATTCCAGATAAACAAATGATGAAAGCAACGACTATTAGTCATTGTGATGCTGCTTTAATTATTTCAAGCAGACAAAATGGTAATATGTCATTTGATGCTAGACTCTTTCTTTATGCTTGCTCTGTTTTGGATATATGTGTGAGCTTTAAAATTAGTCACCACAACATGGAAAGCGCTGTTAAAAAAAGGAGGGAGAGAAAAGAAAAAGGGGAAAAAAGAGACAAGGCTGTGAGTGTGAATGTAAAAATGCATTAAGCTCCAACACAAAAGCAGATGAAAACTGACAATGAGCCTAAAGCTTGCGGGGTTTTGGACTCCAACTCTGTCACTCAGGATTGGCACTGAAGTGTCATTTTCCAGAGGCATAATCGGAATGACCACGTCTCCACAGCGTCTTCAGCACTGTCGATTGTCTTCTGTTTATTATTAATTTGTCATGTTGTTTCCAAGCATTTCTGCACAATCTTCTCATTTGAAGCACATTTCTGTTCATTACAAGCTCTGCTGAACCCCCATGAGGTAACGTTGGCAACTTTACCATGCTGGCCTTTCCACTGGTGACAGGGAGAGACGGAGAAGCTCCCCTTAGGTCTCACATTCAATCAATACCCAGGACAAAGCTCAACAATGGTAGGTAGACTTGCTAGTTCTATACCTGGCTGCTGGTTTCACAGTTTTTTCTCGTGTGTGTGTGTGTGTGTGTGTGTGTGTGTGTGTGTGTGTGTGTATGTGTGTGTGTGTGTGTGTGTGTATGTGTGTGTGTGTGTGTGTGTTTAACCGACAAGTTATTTTTAAATAAAAGGCACAGGGAAAAAATGTGTTCTTGTCTTAGCTGCCTCGAGTCCCTGAAAAGGCTCACAAGGGCTATTTACTGGTGATAAAATACAAGTGCCTTGTTGCGGGATGAGATCAATAAGTAGTGTTCTCTAGCCTTCCTGGTGAACTCTGGGGAGATTAAGTTTGTTCTGCCTTCACTGAGGATTCTTCTCCCTTTAGAAGCAAGCTGTCATGCTTCCATCTAGGTCTTGAGCTGAGTTATGCTGTTGGGACAGATGTGCTGCCCCCGTGGCTTGGACTCTTTACAACTCCTTCTTTGTGATCAGACCTGACATCGCGGCACTGGACAGTTCAGTAATGGTAGTCTTGGGGCTCATTCTTTCTGGAGACATCTGCTCGTCTACTTTTGCTGCTTGGTTTGATGTTGCTATAAGCACGCTGTTCATTTGCATCCACAGGCCTACCCATGCCTGTCCTTCATTTGGACCATGAATATGTAGTGAAAGTCTCAGGACTCAATTAATTTAGATATTTTGGAAATTTCTGAATTGCAGCTCGATGGGGGATGTAGGAAGCTTATTTTCAGTGCAGAATATAAGCAAGTCTGTTCTGTGAGGCTATATGAACATCTGCAAAATGGGCTCTTTATGTTTTTTAAAAAACGTGCACTGTAGTGGAACAGAGCATAATATAACCCATTAGCGTTAGTGTCAGCGTAACAGCCTCTGAATTGCATATTGGTGGGAAAATATTGATAGCAAAGTGTAAACAACTGCAAATGGGAAATGCAATAAAGCTCTCTTCATAGGACTCGTAATTTACAATTAAATAGGCTACATTGAAATGATATGAAGTAGAAGCATGTATGTCCAAAGTAACAGGGAATTTAAATCAAGGCTTGTACTTTCCCATTGACCTATAGGTGGGTAAAAACAAAAAAGAAAGAAAATAAACTTAGTGTAGTATCTGGCCAGTGTGTGGTTGCTAATGGTACAAATAATATTTGTTAATCATATTTTGGATTTGTGTAAAAATTTCAGCAGTAAATATTCTATGTACTCTAGTGCAATTTGCTTACAGCAAATAAGGTATTTTGTAGGAACAAATATATTCTACAATGAGGGAATATGAAACTGAAGAGTTTCCTCACAGGTAGGCAGCTATATTTTTGGATGTGAAATGACTGGGTTAGTCTAGTGAATTTGCATTTACTCTTACAAAATCCCTAAGGCTTTAGTTTCCTCATTGGTAAGTTAATGGATTGATCTAAACTAGTATTTTCGTCTGCTTTCTATTCTGTCACTCCTGTGCCATGTAATAAGTTGAGAATGGTTAAGACTTATTCATCTGGGTCTTGGGAAAATAGTCAACTTCAGACTATAGTGTGACTGTTCCATGCTTGGGAACAAAGCAGCAAAATTACAAATTTTTGTCTTCTGAGTTGAGGTGGCGCTGGATGGAGGGAAGTTGGAGACATTGACCAGGTACAGATTTGAGGTGGGGAGGTGGGAAAGCAGGGTCTCTGAAGGCAGATTTGGAGTGAACGCTATCACTGAATCTCCAAGTCCTTCCTCGGATACCATTTGTAGAAGAAACAACTTCTCTGTTTGAGCCTCAGTATCAAAGGAACATGGCTTGGATCCAGCCCTATAGGATGATTTGGAGAGAATCCATGAGTGGTTCTATGGCCCCAAGAATAACAGTGTTCCTTCTCTGAGGTTGCAGGAAGGCTAGACTGGACAAGGATGTGAATGAAGCTCAGAACTCCTTTCCACTTTGTATCTCGGTCTGTGGATATATCCTGAGGACAATGGCTTCCCGTGTGTCTCACTTGAGAGGACTGTGTCACTACCAGTTTGTAATGCTGACAAGCCCCTTATGGGTCTGTGGTAGCTAGCAGGGACAGAAATTGCATGGAGGGGACAGCTCCCAATATTTGCTTTTCTGGCATGATGGTGGTCAAACACATACCCTGCTGCACGGTGTTCTCAGGCGTGGTTACTAGCTGATGGTGACATTTGCGGGGGAAAGTTTCCCCTTCTACAGCCTGAGCAAACACTTTTATGCCTGTGACAGCAGTGTGTGTCTTGGTCCCTGCAACAGGTTTCTGGACCACCTCATCCCCACTGTAATGTCCTAGGGCAACAGCAACAGTGAGTGAAATAGAGAATAAATTTTTCATTTCTTCTCTGGGGGCCATGTCTCTTGGAAAGAGTAAGTTCATAAGGTTTTGGGGCTTATCATGGGAAGACATCTCAAGGCAGCAAGTTGATGATATAGGGTCATTCAGGTTGCATATTTTAAGAGAAGTGGCCTGCTTTGGGATAGATGCATATGTGGGACAGGCTCCCATTAGTGACTGTGCTCATGATGGGTCGCTGTTTAGATAAGTAAGAGCACTTATGGGTTTGACTCACTTATGTACAGGTAAAACTGTCTCCGTGTTCTTTCCCAGGGATCCTTGCAGTTCTAGGGGCTGAGAACCTTGAGGTTTCTGTATAATCATTTCAGTTGTCCTTTGGAGAGAACCACTTGTGCTCTCCTGACATTGTAATGATTATTGGAAGCAAGATCAGTAAGGGAATCTTCTCTCAGTAGAAGGGTACTTGAGGGAAAGGGAAGTTTAGGGAGTGAACATGGTGTGATCATATCTGTAAATACTCATCTTTGCAGTCCTCTTTTCCGCTCTTCATAATACATGCCCAGTTCCTGGTCGGAACTATCCTCCTTCAGGAGAATTGGGATTGTGGTAGAAGGAAGGCAGAGAGAAACACAGCCACTGTTCCGTTTGTGACTTCCAAAACATGCCTTTGAAGTCCACATGAGAAACAGTAGTTTTAAGTCAAAGCTTTCTATTTTCAAGAGCCAATTTCTACAAAAGCTAAGAAAATCATCTTGAGATGCCACAGGGAAGACCCTGAAAGAGGCTTGGCATATAGTTTATACCAGAACAATAATTGGAAAAGCAAAAAAGGCAGTGCTTTGAACCCTGACTGAGCATTAGAATCATTTGGGAGAACTATTAAAATGCCTATTCCTAGGCCTTGCCCCAGGCCAGTGGTTCTTAAACCAAGCAGACAAAACTATGTGATTCTCCTCAAGTGCAGCCACAGGTGAGAACAAGGAAAAGTGAAAAGACCATTCTGATTTAGAATGGGATAATGTATGCCCTTGGAGGAGATATCTCTGGATAGAGATCTGGAGACAAGATCTGGGCAGATCCCATAGAGAGGATCCCTTTCACTGTGAAAAATTGTTTAATCCTACCAGCTTCTAACATCAGCTAATTGCGTGGGATTTGAGGCAATGATATTGCCTTTTGAGTATGTGACCTTCTAAGGAGTCCTGTTAGCCATATTCCTCACTCTCTGGGAAGGACTTTCCACAAGCTGATGTGTATAGTTCATCCTGGGTTGAAGAGAGGAAGTGACACTCACCTGTGCCTGGACATAGCTGAGTCCTATTCAGACTTCCCTGGTGGACAGTCCCATTTTCAATGGCTCTGAAACAGAAAGAAGATACCCTAGAGGAAACCCTGGAGGTACGGTGAGGTTTTGTAAAGAGCAGCATCTGAATTTGGAGGAGGCAGGGTTAGACTGTCATGAAACTCACATGAAGAAAGGATTATCTCAACAAAATCAAATGATGAACACTAGGTGTACTTTAGAAAGAAAATGAACTGTGTGAGCTCAGCCTTTGACGTGCAGTTCTTTCCCTTAATTAGGGGTTACCATGGTAATTTTGAAACAATGCTTGATGCACCTGGACATATATTAGGACTTGGCTCTCCAGTTGGGTGCAGTTGAGATGTTCTTTTTAAAAGTACATTTAAAATTAAAAGTAGCAGAACTGAGTGTAAAAGGAAGTAACACATATGAAGACGCTGGCAATGTTTCTGTTTCCACCATTGAATTTTAAATGGCACAACTGATTTTTTAATTTTTAATGTGATACAATGGCTTTGAAGGGTTCATTCAAAGGCAGTCTTTCTGTAGACAGCATTTAGGTTGTTGAAAAATTGATAGTGATAAAAAGTTCATAAAGATGACAATAGTCATACTTGTATGACTTTAATCTTAATAGGGTGATAAAATAGCAAGGTGTGTGTTTTACACAAAATATATCTAAAGAAAGACATAGAAAGCCTCACTAGGGGAAGTTGGGGATATTGAATCCTCCTTAGTGTCCATGTGTAACTGTTATGAATGGAAATATTTTCAGCCAGAGCAGGATATTTAATTTCTATGAAGCACGAACCTTAGGAATGTCACAGGTGGTGGTGATACTGAACAGGAAAGCATAATTCTCTGTGCCTTGGGCCAAGTCGGCTGCCATTGAGATCAACAGCACTGTGCTTTCCAAAGCACTGCTGGATCACATCCTCATTGGAGATCAAATTAGACTATTATGAGAAATAGTCTTATTTAATGAGAATATAATTATTTTTATTGTGGCTAGTAACAATCATAGTACAAGTGACAGAGTGTGCTAAGGAGCCGGCTGGCTTGGTAACCAGGCTGGGAGGTTTCTGCTGCCCACTCTCCGTGGGCCTGAGTTTTTTCAACTATACACTAGGACAGTCATTTCAATGGCTAGCACAGAGTTTTGGCAGAAATAGTGAATGAACATGGTGGGGCATTTAAAATGTTCTTTAATTTTTAACTAAATTGGGGGAGAAGATGAGGAAGGACTAGTGACTCTTGATATAAGGGGTTAAACCTAAATTAATCAGAAAATTCCTATAACACTATGTTCTTTTCACAGTTTTTTTTCTGCCAAAAAAAAAAAAAAGAAAAAATACAGGATGCCCACTTAAGTTTGAATTTCAGATAAACAACAGTTTTTTAAAGTATACGTCTATCTCATGCAATATTTGGGATATCCTTATATATTTATATATTTGGGGCACACATCTACTAAAACATAGAGCACCTCATATTTTATCTGGTGACCCTAAATAAGGGATCACCTATGAAGTGATATTTGAGCAAGACCTCAAGGAAAGTTTCATGTACACAGTATCTTCTATTATGCCTGAAATTCAACTGCTAAACCATTTCTATGAGTTAAGGCATAATATCCAAGATGTCTTTGTTTAAATGCGAATGAGCACACATCATCACATTATTTTATTCTGGTTTATCTATTCTACAGCCTCCAATAGCTACAGAGAGTCTTCTGGGACCTGTAGGCATAGCTCTGTCCACTTGGCTCTTGATGAAGACAGACAATATGTTTGAAGGTTTATAACGACCAGCAGTGGGTTCTGGAATTATTCTTGTGGTCATGGTCTCAATTTTTGGGATGCCTTGGCTTCTTTTTAGCAATTTTGTACCCCTGAAGTTTCACTCTCTCACCACATATTTGCTGAGCCCGTCTATCCCTGGCACAGTGCCAAGTACTATGGATAAGAGGACTAATTAGTAATGATTCTAATCTTTAATTAGGGTTTATCGTCAAAGGCATCAGTAAATGGTAACTCTGCTATAATACTGGGGACGCACTAGAAGGAGGCTCTTGATGCTATGGGAGTGAGAGGAACCCTAAACCAAACTGGGCACTTTAAGGAAAACTTACGGAGAAAGTCATGTTTTAATAGAGTTCAAATGATAATTAGGAATTGGCCAGGTGGGTGGAGTGGGAAAAGGAGGGAAGTGCCTTCTAAGCAGAGATTAGCACATGAAGGAAAAAGGAGAGAATATTCTGTGTCCAGAGAATTCCAAGTAGTAGGTTATGCTGAGATCTATAGTTCCTATTATGTTTGGGGCCCAGGGTATTGACAAGTAACTCTGGACTAGTGGGAGATAGTCCGAAAGATGTCTCTATCATGCTGAGAGTTTCTCACCTACCTTCCCATGTTGATTGACTGCACCTGTCGGTTTTCTTTTTAGTGCTCTTGGCAGTTCTGTGAGGGCTAGAGTGTTGTTCTGACCCCTTTGGCAGGAGTTATATCATTCTGCTTGGCACTTTCTCATCCCTCCTGGGTCATGATGGTAGTGATGGGGAGTGTGTGTGCATGGAGCGAGGGGAGGTCAGCAGTGAATTAGAACCCTAACTCGAATTACTCAATACACAGTATTGAGAAACCCAATAGCGCATCCCAAATACTTTCAAGTGTTTTCACTGGTTTGTTGTTGCTACCATGTTCGATTACCAGATTGAAGTGTCTTTGTTATTATTGATGAACGTACTGATACTTAAATTGATCACTGACTTTTGAAACTAGAGAGGGGCAGATTAACACTGTTTTTAAGGAACCAGCCTCTAGCCAGGTTCCTAGACCCTGTCCTGTGCAGGAAAGTTCCCTATTTTCCTATAAAGTCTTGACCTCTGGTATTTTGTCATACCCCAAAGCTGAGTTTTTGGAACAGCTCGGTGAGAAACGCTGGGGAGAGGAGGCACTCATTGCTTCCAGGGAGAACATATAAAGTGGAAGAGCCTGAATTTCTAGAAGGCCCTGGCAGGACCTGGCAGTGGGAAGACAGTGGTTTTGGGAAGGCTCTCTTTGACACTGTCTTTATCTCTGATCTCCCTCTTCAGGTTTTGGCTGGTCTGCTGTGTAGGTACCACATCCAGCTATTAGCTTCTCTTAATTGTGAGCTGATTGCTCTATTGTTTTTGACAATGCCCTGGGGCCAACTTGCTTGCAGTCTGATCCAATTAAAGTCAGGCCTTTTTGCCCAGGTAGTCCTTCAAGGCCTTTTCTGCACCCCCAGAGGACTCTATTTAGCTTTCCCCTCTCTGGGTCTCAGTTAAAACTCCTAGCCAGCCGTGTTTTACCCATGGCTGTGAGAGGAACTGCCAGCCACCTCTTAACAGCACACCACAGAGATTTCCATTGTTTTCAATAATGCCCCTAGGCTTGAACTCACCTCTCTCTGTGGCAAATAAAGTCAGTCCTCTTAGAAAGAGCTACAGGGCTCTCCTCCTGATGGCCTCCTTCTCTCACTAGGAAAAACGTCTCTACCACTGTATGGGAGCTGGGGTCAGGGACAGTGACTCACTTCTCTCAGAAGGACCATCATGTTCTATGAGTGGGCACTGAGGATGTGTGGTAGTGTCTGGGGTCCTCAGCTTGTCGCTCCTGGTGTGGAATATTTCCCTTTGAGAGAGCTGAGGTGAGGGTGATCCGGGACCCAGGACTCTCTGTCCGCCAAGCCCGCCATATATATAGCTTCTGCTCTGCTAGTGGGTGCTGGTGGAGAACGGGAGCTCCAGACCACTCTTCCACTCTTGCTTGGAGTAGTTTCTGCAAATACAGATCAGGGGACAGGCAGTGGGTGTGATAAATGCTGGGAGACTCTCCCTTTCAGGGAGAAATCAGCACCCTAGACTGGGAGCTGGGGGGGAAGAAGGAGCTCTTTGTGGCAGCACCTGCCTGGAGTATAGCTTTCATCACACTGAACTGTTCTTACGAAGATTTATTAGGTTTTCTTGGATAAATGTTTCTCCATTTGCTATATGCCCTTAGGACGATTTCCACAGACTTTCAATTGTTGTTTTTTAAATATGATTTTCTCCAGTCCTGGTACTTCCACACGGGAGAAGGTCCACAGAGATCCTCACAGCACCACGTAGAAGTGTCTCTCTTTTACATCGTTTTGTAAAATGTTATGAATTGTTATGAATTCCATTTTGAGAAAGAGCTATACTTTGTTCAACCTCTCCTTTTGTTTTGGGCATTTTAATTAGGACACATAAGAATACTGCTGTGGTCATCACTGTGGCTTGATCTTCACATAAATCTGATATTTTACCTTTCTTTTTCTTTATTTTTTTAAGTTCCTTCAAGTTTTATAGATGGCTCTATGCTAGCATCTAGCTAGAGTCTCACTAATGGTCCATGCGGGCTTGATAGTAAATACCATTTTTTTAGTATATGTGCTGCCGAAGCGAGCACAATAAATACCATTTTTTTATTAAAATCTGTCTTCACAACATCCAGTTTATATAATAGCCAAAAGAAGATTCCTTAACTCCCCCTGTGTCAAAGACTTCGGTCTCTTCGGTACGATCCATTTCATCCTGTTTCCTTTAGGAAAGCCCCATTCAGTCCTCAGCTTATTTGGGTAGCAAAGGCGATTTTGGGGTTAGTTCCTGATTTGGCTTTTCTAGTTCCGATAACTAATTTCTCCCATTTTCTAGGATCTCTATGCCATCTCTTTTCTCAGCTGCTCCTCAAGTCAAGTAGTACCCAAATATTTTAAATAAAAAACTTGATAACACAGGATTTCCATCAAAATTAAGAATTGTTTCTTCATATGTTTTGGGAGTTGAAGTAGGAAATCCTAAAAGTAAATTTTTCTTAATTTAAAATTTCCCCTAAGGACATTCCTGGTGCTAATCATATTTTAAAATTCTTATCTCTTATGTTAGGCATTCCTCATTTCTAGAAGTGTGCCACAATAATAAGGACACAATTTACAAGGACTGCATGTTAGCAAAGATATTTAGGAGTGAGGTGTGTTTTTGCCTTAGTTATATAATTGGCTAGACTAAATTGAGAAACCAAATTCCTTGTCTTGTTTAAACATTCAAGGAAACATATGTGTTCAGCTGTCATCCTTGTCCTTATTTTCCTACACCTAGATTACTTTAATTAGCGGAGCTCTCCCTTTTTCATTTCTAAATTAATGAGGAGAATATAGCAGTAATCTTTACAAAGACACTTTTGGTCATTTGATACCCTCTTTAAAAACCATCCGTGTCTATAGGGAAATGTGACTTACTCTGTCACATTACTTCAAACACTTCTTTAAGATTAAGGTTTCCAACTCCTTTGCAGGAAAGTCTCTACTGCAGCTACTGTGGCCCATTCATTTTCCCCTGAGTATGTAATGTCCATTCTCACCTCTTGTTCCTGCTTCACTATCTCCTCCACCTGGATTGCTTCCCTAAACAGCTTCCATCCATTACTCCTAATTATTTTTCAAAACATAGCATAATAACACGGGGAAGCTAATCTTTCCAGATATAAATATCTTTTAAATGGGGTAAAATTAAAGCAATGGTGCGGAGAAGAGAGGTGTGCAATACATCTAAATAGAAAATTTGGTGTATGAAGAAAGGCTTTTATTTTATTTTTTTAAAAGATTTTATTTATTTATTTGACAGAGAGAGAGAGAGGTCACAAGGAGGCAGAGAGGCAGGCAGGGAAGGGGGTAGAGAGCAGGCTCCCCCCTGAGCAGAGAGCCCGATGTGGGGCTCGAACCCAGGACCCTGAGATCATGACCTGAGGCGAAGGCAGTGGCTTAACCTGTTGAGCCACCCAGGTGCCCCGAAGAAAGGCTTTTAAATTAAATGGAAAAGTTGGGTTATTTACATGGCTACTCATTTGAAAAAAAATGAAGTTATAATTATACTCACTCTCATGCTAAGAAGAAGCCCCCACGTGTCTGGACTCATGTTTCCATGAGAGGATTTATTTCTATAGAGTAACCCTGATGGCCTTTTTTGATTGGCCTCACTCGTTCCTCCTCCAGGAAGTAGGTGTGACGTACCTGATTGAGGGATTTTGGAAATGGGTCTAAGCCACCTCAGTGCTGCTCCTTTAGGACTTCTCTTATTTGTGGAGTGGTCTGTTTTCAGGATGTACATGTTCTCTTCTGCCTTGCTGCTACTAGGGAGGTCTGCAGTTTTCCAAATCTACCTGAACTAAGTGCTAAGTTTATCTAAGGGACTGTATAGTGGCAATAGGTTAAACTGCATTTTGTAATTTAAATCTTACCTGCAACAAAGCCGATTTAAAAAAAAAATACGCATCTCTCTCATAACAGCATCTGCTTCTCAATTGGCTTTGAACTTGGAGTAGGAAAGAAATATGATTACTTATCAATCTAAATCTCTATATCCAAACCTAAAAAGCCATTAAAAGAAAGGGGGGGCGCCTGGGTGGCTCAGTGGGTTAAAGCCTCTGCCTTCAGCTCAGGGCATGGTCCCAGGGTCCTGGGATCGAGCCCCACATCGGGCTCTCTGCTCAGCAGGGAGCCTGCTTCCTCCTCTCTCTCTGCCTGCCTCTCTGCCTACTTGTGATCTCTGTCAAATAAATAAATAAAATCTTAAAAAAAAAAAAAAAGAAAGGGGGGGGAGAGGGGAAAAAACAAAGTTTCTGTCCATCAAGGCTCAGCACTTCTGTCATCATGGAAGGTTATGGTGAAATCTTTTACTTTTTATCAGTCATCCGTTGATATACATCATTTAGCACTTTCGTCTTGCTAGGTGTTTTTGTATTTTGAGTTGTGTTACGTAGTTTTCACTAGAGTGTGAATGTGAAGGAAGATATGTTTTAGTCATCTTTGAACACCTGAAGTGCTTGCTAAAGAGTAGATGCTCCATAGACACTGAGTGATATCAATTGTGCTGAGTGGCTCTTTTATGATTACTTCAAACTAGTTCCTGGTACAGTGACTTTCTTAAATAATAATGTTATTGAATTTATTTTCTACTTTCCAATTTTCAAAGTGCATTTCAAATGACATGGCTTACTTTATTTAATCTTTAAAGAATCCTATGAGATAGGCAGAACAAATCTTATTTGCATTTCTTAGATATGACAAAAAGATCTCAGAGAGGTGAGTTACTTGCTCAGGGTCATGGTGCTTATAAATTACAAAACCCAGTCCTCTGATTCCTGGGGGATAACTCTTTCATCCTGCCACAGCTATCTCTTGTACAATGGTGAAAACCTCAGGTGACTTTCCAGAAATGTAAAGAACCCCAAACAGTAGAAAGTATATGACATTTCCAAGGCACCAGTTGAAATTTGATGTAAAATTCCTTCTGACGTTTGTAGCAGCTCTAATTATTTAATCAATTTAATAACAGAATATTTAAAGCAGCCACAGAAATCACCGGACATAACTAATTTCATCCATGAACCAGACATTTTGCACCTCAATTTTCACTCTTCAGTTCTGTTTTGTGAACTAATTGGCAACATTTGATGAAAATTTAAGATGGAGACAGACTATAACAGGTGGAGCAATCACATCTTCACAAGGAAATTAATTTATACACACACACAAATACACACACATATTCATAGGCTCTGTGCCTGCCAAGAAAAGAGCCCCAACAGTGTGGTTAGCTGCAATTATGGCTAAGTGTCATAAAACAATTTTGGCATATCATGGTGCCCACAGGAATCACAGGGATCTCTTTGTTCTTGGTCTTCCAAGCACGTTTCATTCTCATATAAATTCATCCTTGCAAGTTTTCTTTGTTCTATTTTCTTTGTCAGAAAAGTAATTTGACTACATCCCGCTCCTCGTTTGGTGATTTGGGGATGTCAGGAAAGCAGCTATCTTGCAAGCTGGACTAGAACAAAGTGTGTCAGTATGATTTATAGGAACTGCTTTGATTCTCAGCTGTGATGAACAGACAACTCCATACATGACAGTAGATATGTACAAATGCCTTTTTATGAGAATGGCTTTACTTGAATTTCCTGAGATTTTTTTTTTTAATGCCTCTGTAATTACATGGTTATTATTGAATGTTTGAGTAGACGTGGTCTTTGATTACCTTGTATCTTCTCTTTGGTGAATTCTGACATGAATTTTTCTGGCTTGACAATTGTAATAAATAAATAAATAAAATAAAAACCCTCTCTGAATTAAGACTAGACTATAGAACTGACTGAAAAGAGTCCAGTGACTAAATGTAATTTTCTTTAATATGTAATTTGGAGTGTATTAGGTACACTGTATGAGGTAAAATGTGTGATTTGTAGTAAGTAAGAAAACTCAAAATTGGTGATAAGTCCTCGTAGTTCATTCTTTCGTATAGCAAGATTGAGAGGGGAAAAAAGACTTTATTATTATAAAATGTTCTATTCAACTCTTCAGTCAAGATAGATCAGGAGGAAGGCACATGAACTATCCAGTAATTGTTTATTTTTGAAGCCAATATATATTTACAAATTGAAGCCAAATATATATTTTCAAATAGAAAATGATATATGTTTAAGAAATTTCTGCTGCTGTTTCTCTATTTCTAAAAATCAAAGTCACTCAGCTTGGTATTTGTATGTTGTTTTAAAACGAGACGATTAGTTGTGTTGTGTATTCACAGAGAAGAACACCTGTGCCTTTTCCCCTTCAAAATAAAAGCTGATAATAAACAATACATGTTCATTGTAAACAAACCCCAAACTACACATTACACACACACACACACACACACACACACACACACACACCACAGAAGAAGGCAAATAGTATGTGAAATGCACCCTATCACTCAAGACAATTGCTAATATTTTGACAAATATCTTATCAGACCTATAACTATACAGTCAGAAACATAAGCATACTTACTAAAATTGGATCAAACAAAATACATAATCTGTTTTATTTACTTATTAAGATTTTATTTATTTATTTTGGTGAGAGAAAGAGAGAGAACACACAGAAGTTGGGGGATGGGCAGAAGGAAAAGCAGACTCCCTCCTCAGCAGGGACCCTGGGCTCATGACCTGAGCTGAAGGCAGATGCTTAACTGACTGAGCCACCCAGGGGCCCTGTAATCTGTTTTAATTCATCAATATATTATGATGATCGTTATTGCATATCGATCTAAATATAGATTTTTATTATCATAACTAGGGTTTGCAATGTGTTCCAGTGTAAGGATACTCTATAAATACTTTAATTCTCCATGGATGTATTTCATATTATTTTCAGTTTTGTGCCTTTATAAATAATGTGGGTTCAAACATAAATATGTGTGTATCATTGTACAATTCATTTAATGAAATTTTATTTGGTGTTTTTTATGTACCAGACATTATTCTAAGTGTTGGTGGTATAGTAGACCATTACAACCTCTGCTTTTATAGAACTAACATTCTAGAGAGGAGATCAAGTGAATAAGTAACCAAGATAGTTACAAATAATGATATATGTTTGGAGAAAACAAAATAGGCAAATATGATAGTACTTGAATGACAGAGAGGTAACTTTAGGTAGTGTAGTCAAGAAAGGCTTTTCTAAGGAAATGGGATTTTATCAGAAACCTGAACAAAAGGAGTCACAAAGAGAATTTTCCAGGCAATTGTCCCAGCCCTGACTGGGATGACCTTGACTGTTGGAAGGACAGAAGTATGACTGGTGTACCTCTAGTGCAAAGAGCCTTAGGGAGAGAGAGAGAGCATTAGAAGAGGAAGAAAATAAGAGTGGACAAGTAGGCAGAGATTGATCCTTTAGGACCTCATGGGCTGTGACTAGGAGTGTTAGATTTTATTCTAAGTAGAGTTTTTTTAAAGTTCTAAATGCTGTTTGAGGAATTTAAGTGTGTATGTGTGGAGTGCTGATTGTAGGTGAAGGAGCAAAGGAATCACTCATTTATTCAATCTATCTTCCATCAGATGTTTATGGAGCAATTGTCTCATGCCAACCACGTTTTAGTTCCTATAATATAGGGGATATGAAGGATTCAGTAATGACCCAAACAGAGAAAGTCCCTGCTCTTTTCAACTTGACATTTTAGCTTTATATAATAAAATGTCAGGTAGCAATATATGTGAGAATTAAAACAGGATAGTGGGGTGTGTGTGAATGGGTGTGTGTGCATGTGTGTGTAATTTTAGCTGGTATTCTGGACATTCTTTTAGAGGAGATGACACTTAACAGAGTTCTACAAGCAATGAAAAGTCAGCCAAGCCAGTATCTGGGGGATGGTTGTTCTGGGTAGAAGGAATGGCGGGATCAGCAAGGACAATGATTTTCTAGATGGCAGGCTTAAACAATCCAGGAGAACTGGTGGCCAGACTGAGAGCACAAAGTGTTAGGGCAGTGCTAGACGACGAAGTCAGAGAGGGAGCCAGGAGTCCAAAAGGCCAGGGGAAGATTTTAGTTTTCTTTTAAACATAATGAGAAGAGTTTCTAAGGTTTTGAGCAGGAGAGCATATTAGAAACAATAATCACTTACCAAATATGCTACAACTTCTCACCTTGGTTGTCATTTATTATTCAGTTATTTGTGGGGTGTATTACTTTTGTACTAGAAGAGTTTTAAATTTGTATGGAGTCACAGCTATACATCTTTTCATTTTAAGTTCTTTCTTTGGTGTTATGTTTACATAGCCCAGTATCAGCTTTCTGTTCAGAATTAAATAAGATTTGTATAATCCTTTATATTCCATGGGAAACCTTTCCTGAAACATTTGAAAATTCCTGATGGCTTATATCTCATGGTGTTTTCTGAGTTCCTGCCTTATTAGACTTTTCACTTTATGCACATGTCACTTTCTGAGTGTTTTCATCTTTTGGTTCTATGCCAATTTATTCATCATTCCTTGACTTCCTCTAATGCCATTCACATAAGGGATTGTACTTTACTTTTTTTCTAAATGACCAGTCAAGGTACTGATTAATTCTCCACCAACCTAAAATGCTATTTTAATGTATTCAGAACTCCTGTATATGCTTGGGTCTAATTTTAGACTTGTTAGTTTATTCCATTTGATCCAATAACCTAAAACATGGTTTTAGTTACAGTAAATTTATAATTATTTATTTATTCATTAAACACATTTATCGACTAAACATTATGTGCCAAACACTGTAGTTGATGCTAGGAACACAATGATGAATGAAATAAACATGACTTCTTTTTGTGGAGCTTAAATTCTATTGGGAAGTTACAGATAATTAACAAAAGAGTAATACCTTTATTTTATTTTTTAAAAAATATTTTATTTATTTATTTTGAGAAAGAGACAGCATGAGAGAGAGAGAGAGAACATGGACAGAGGGGAGAAGCAGAGGGAGAGGGAGAAGTAGACTCCCTGTTGAGCAGGGAGCCCAATGTGGGACTCAATCCCAGGACCCTGAGGTCATGACCTGAGCCAAAGGCAGATGCTTAACCAACTGAACCACCCAAGTGCCCAAGAATAATACCTTAAAAAAAAAATTGTTATGAAGAAATAAATAATTAGGGTGAAATGACAGTCCTTCTAAGGTAAGCTTTATAGAAATTCGGGAAAGGGTTCTGGGAATTTGACATTAAATTTGAAAACAGAGAATGAGAAGTACCGGCTATTTGAAGTGTTTTGAGTAGGCAGAGATGAGACCAGAGCAAAACCTGGAGTTAGGACTTCAGTTATGTGAAGGAAGGTGACATGATTCTTCTGCTTAGGATGTCTTATATTTTTTGTCTTATATTTTTTAATCTTGAACTTTCATTTCTTCAAAAGGGTATATACTTATTTTTCACTGTATTCAAGATCAAATCAGAAATCTCACTTTCATGTAACAAATTGAAAAAAAATCTTTATTTTCAATTATTTTCTTGTTTTCTTCAGGCATATTAATTAACTCCATATTGGATTTATGTGGCTCTTATGTCATATCCACCATTTTCTCTTTAATTTCTTTCTCATTGTCACTTTCCTCTTTATTTCTTTGAGACTTTCTCAAGTCTGTCCTCTATAGATTCTTTTTTTTTTTTTTTTTTTTTTACTTTTCTTTTGCTTTTCACTGCTTCAAATGCTGTTTTCCAATGGTGTATCTTTCCCTAACATCTTGATTTTCTTTGCCACTTCTCTTTTCATCTTCCTTATTTTTTGGTCATATCATCTTGCATTTCATCTCCTGTTTTATAGAGTTCTTGATTTCTCTAATTTCCTTTATAGGACAAAATAGTTATTTTCTTTAGTACTTCTTATCTGAATTATCTCTTCCTCACTGTGTGTCCTTTTTCTATCATTTTTATTTTATACTTTCATTCTTTTCTTCATTTGGTAGACAGAATTTTTGTATATATCCCGTGTTTGTTTTCTTTTTTCCCTCTCCCATTTATTCCTTAGTTGGGGGACATTGTCTCTGGTTATGCTAAATGCCCGCATTCTTGGCCAAGGTTTATTGGCTTTCCTTTTTCTTCTGACTCTTAGTTCAATATTTCTATGAATTAAACTGGAAGACGAGGTCAGGCAGTGGCTCTCATTCTGTGGTCCACAAACCACCACTAGCAGCATCAGTTTGTGAATTTGTTAGAAATGCAAATCCCTGGGCCCCCACCAACCCCAGATCTCTTGATCAGAATCTCTGGTGTGGGACCTAGAACTTTGTATTTTAAGAAATCTTGTAGGTGATTTTGAAGCTTATAAAGTCTGAGAACCACTGGTTTATATGTGTGTTCCTTCCCACCCCCAGTGGTTCCCATTCTATTTATGCTCATGTCACATTTCTAAATAATAGAATTTTGGAGTAATATATTTGAAAGTTATTATACAGTTCCCTTGGTAGTGTTAAGTGTTATATTTCTGTTTGAGTAGAAGAATATATGAGAAAGAATACCCAGTTTACTACTTTGGTATTCTTTCTCATATATTTAGTATCAATAATATTTTTGGTTTGTTTTAGTAAATACAAAATCTTTTTGGATTCTTCTTATCTGCTGTTTATTATACCTTTTATGGCTCATTGGTTGCAAATTGTACCTATGTTGTATGACTTGTTCACCTTAGTTGCTGATAGATATTGCTGTCAATAGTGAGTGTTCTCAGTTGTAACATGTAAAAATTTTCACACTGATCCAAATTTGGAGAAACAACTGTGGTATATGCATTGATGTTCTGTTATACACATTTAAGAGCCAATGATTTATATTATGTGTTGAATTATATTGAGTTTTATAATGAATAAGGAGAGAATTAGGGCTATGCCCCAACAGGTTGATCTTTTTTTTTTCCATGGATTATCTATGAAAGAATTGGAAGAATTATACTGGAAGCATTTTGGGTTTGAGAACATAGCCTGCTCTGTTGTGGGGGAAGATTGGTTCTTTTTCCTATTTGGGAATGAACTAGCTAATATGATGCAATGTCAAATTAAAAAGAACATGGGATACCTCGGTAGCTCAGCCAGTTAAGCATCTCTTTTCAACTCAGGTCATGATCCCAGGACCCTGGGATTGAGCCCCAGATTGGGCTCCCTGCTCAGCGGGGAGCCTGCTTCTCCCTTTTCTCCTTGCTTGTGCTCTATCTCTGTCTCTCTCTTTCTCAAATAAATAAAATCTTTAAAAAAAAGATAAAAGAACCCCTATAAGGATGGATTATAAAGAAATCTGGGAAAACTTTTGAGGCTAATGGATATGTTCATTATCATGATGTGTCAGTGTTTTCATAGATGTTTACATATATCAAAACATCATGTTATATACAGTTGATCCTTGAAACACACCCATTCAAACTGCATGGGTCCATTTATATGTGGATTTTTTCAATAAATATGGTACTATAAATGATTTTCTTTTGACATTTTCTTTTTTCTAGCTTGCTTTATTGTAAGAATACAGTTTATGATGTATATTACTTATAAAATATGTGTTAATTGCCTGTTTATGTTATAGGTAGGATTCCCTGTGAATAGTAAGCTGTTTGATTCTGGGGGTATCAAAAATTACATGTGAATCTTTGTGCAGGGGCCTGGGGCCCCTAACTCCTTTGTTGTTCAAGAGTCAACTGTACTTTAAATATATACAATATATTGCCCATCAATTACACCTCAATAAAGCTGTTAAAAAAGCCCCTTGAGTTTTATAGTTATATAGTCTATATAGTTATATAGTCTATATAATTTGCTTTGTAGTATAGTTTTGTGGATGTGGGTCACTGGTTCTAACTATGACTCTAAGTAAATTTTACCTGTCTTTCTACCATTTATGGGGCAGAAGAAAAAATATAGCATGAAGTGTACCTTTTCTAGGCCTATCATTATGATTTTGAAGTATTTCTGACACACAGTGAAAAGGCAAACTACAAATGATAATGGTTAACTCAACATCTATCCCCAGCAGTTTCCAGTATGCTAAGAATGGAAAGTTAAAACTTTATTCCCAGATTTCCAGAAATCACATTGAGATATGAGTTATGTTTCACTAATCAGATACTGATGTTGCCGAAGACTTTGATTAAAATGTAAACATAGGCAAGAGAGCTAGCTCTCCCATAACCGTGGGAGCATGGATTATGGGAGAGGCGACATGGTTCCGGAGCCGGCATATGACATGGTGACCCTTTAACATGGCAGTTGGTTTCCTGACCACATGCTTCCTGTCACAGCAGTGTTCCCAGTCATGTCAGAGTTAGTATGGTTTTGCAGTCAATGGTAGTATAAGAAGGACTCCTGATTTGGTACCTTCCTGCAGTAGTGATGGTCACTTTCTCAAGTGCTGCTTCATAGCAGAAGCAGAGTGGTTTTAAGGGATAGCAGTTGGTCCTGAGAGATTAGCCTGGAGCCTGTTCCTCTAGCTTTTCAAAATGTATGAAAGGACACAATTTTCTATATAAAACTCTTTCTGCTTAAACCAGTTAAAGTGGATTCTGTTGTGTGCAGCTGAGACCTGAGTGATAAAGTAATTAGTACCAGAAATGGCTGTAGGCAATAAAACATCGAAGAAATAGGACTTGATTATATTAAGAGGCAACTATGGCAGAGAGTGAGCAGTTGCTAAGTTACTGCTTGTGATCATCTGAAATAAGTTACCTGTTGAAGGCAAGGGTATAGAAGAGAGGGTGACTACTATGGTAGATCACTATGGGGGACATGAAGGAAAAAAAGGACTTAGAAATATTTTTTCCCCCTCTAAATTATGCCAGTGAGCTAAAAGAAAGAAAGAGATAGGCTCAATAATTTAAATTTTCAGCTCTAGTAATAATTTGAGAATTATGGAATTTTTATAACTATCCTTAAAGAATCGCTCATCTTTTGTAGCCTCAAGACTAATTTAGATGGAAATCATATGGAAAGTCTGATGCTGCAGGTTGTTGCATTACAAGGTAGATTGAATTTATAGTTTGGTCTGCTCATTTTTCACAAAACTGAAAACATTGCTTTAGAAAAATTTGGACTCCATCATTGAAATGATGTCACTTTAGAAGGACTTGCATAAGTCTGTATAGTTTGTACTTCTGAACCTCCCCAAGACTCTTTTGGCAGCAGAAACAGCTCCTCTCTTGTGTGATGATGCTAATCTTGCTTTGCATGAAGACCCTAAAACAGCCCTTTCTGAGGCAGTCCTTTGCAAAGAGATGATAGTTCTTCTGTAACACCCTTACTACCCTTACTGTTTCCATGCCTTTAGCCGATCAGATCCTTGAATGTTTCTGAAAACAACTGCAACATCAAGCCTTAGAGAAAAGGAGTTAAACAATTTTGCTAATATATTTATAGCAGCAGAAATCTGAGGATTATGTGTTAGAAACAGATTTTGAGGATAGTAGACCAAGGCTTTGATGGGGCTGAATTTATTGATAGGGATACAATTACCAGAGATTTGGGATTTAATGCGTAGCTTGAGTGTTTGAGAGTGTTTTTGTTTGTTCTGATGACTGACTAAATCTTAGACTTAAAGGTACTTTAGGCTAAATGAAGTAGAGATGCTAGAAATTCCTTAGTATCATGAAAAGGAAGAAATTAGAATTTTAGAGAATTAGGAATGTTAGAATGAGATTAACATGTGTGATCAACTCAACTTTCTCATAACTGTGCTTCTCAAGAATACTCAGATCATTGATAAATACATTGATGGGGGATAACTGTGGCTGGATGTCCTTTATAGGTTGAAAGAATGGATAGAACGTGCTGCCACTGAGACAGAATCCCAACTTCAATGGGAATGATAAAGGTTTATGTAGCAGAATGCAAATGTGGTACTATGTCAGATAGGCTGAGCAGTTATCTCAGTAGGCAGAAGTGGTTTGATGGCAAAAATTCTTAGTAGGGACTTATTGGTCTTGGAACCCTAGGAATGAAATAGATGGGCAGCTCAAGGTCAGAGAATAGAGGCTTGATCTGAGACATTATAATAATCATGGTCTTTCTACAAATTCCCAAACCTGAGTCAGTACATAGACCCAGAGCCTCTTGAGTGAAAGGGAATCATTCTTGGCTCTCCCTGAGACTTTGGATTCCCCCTTTTTTATTACAAGGGATTTCTCTAATCTTCTCCTTTTTCATCTTGGGCCACCATGAAATCCAAATTTTCAGTCAACCAATGATTAATATATCCTGAAAGACTACTAAAACATTGCAAGTATGTACTATAAATCTTTCTCCCATTGCTGATAACAAGGTAACGATGTTTGGGGTAAAGGAAGATATCGGACCTTTCAGTGATTATTGATAATGGTTCTGAGATAGCATTAATTCTTGGGGTTCTGGTCACCATTATGGTCTACTGGTCAGAATGGGGGCTTATGAGTTCTAGTGATAAATAAATGGGTGGGGTGCCTGGGTGGGTCAGTTGGTTAAGCATCTGACTCTTGATTTCAGCTCATGTTATGATCTTAGAGTTGCGAGATCCAGTCCAGCATTGGGCTCTACACTCAGTGCAGAGTCAGCTTGAGATTCTGTCCTTCTCCCCCGGCCCTGTCCCCAGTCGCACAGGTACCAGCAAGCTCTCTCTCTAAATAAATAAATAAAATGAAATAAATAAATAAGTAAATAAGTAAGTAGAATTTTAGTCCACGTCCACCTCAGAGTATTTTTGGTGAATTCATGTATGGACATTGTGGATATTTTTCCAATTCCAAAAATAGAAGTTAAAAATATATATTTTCAACAACTAGCAGAATCTACACATGCTATGCTTTCTGTGGCAAGTAACTAGTCTCCTTTTGAGAACCGTCTCTTGGTGTGCTATTAGACTGTAGCAAAGACTGGATATTAACTACGGGATACAACTGAGCTGCTTCTCATGAACTGAGTGGTGTCTGATTTGTCGAGTCATAAATTAGGGCATGTTCGCCAGCACTCCATTGTCAAGTGGAAGTATAATACATGCTCTAAGGCTTGTGCAAGTCCTTCTGCTGCACTCTATTCTTTCCTCCACCTGCCCTCAGGACCTCACAGGAAGTTCCACATAACCTGGAATAGGAAAAAAAACCTCAAGTCTGCTTATAGATGGTTCCTGTAGCAGAAGCTGTAAATGGACTGACTCCTGAAACATCACAGCTTTGCTCAGGGATGTTCCTGAAATACAGGACAGGAAGGAAATGCTCCCAATGGATGGCCCATGATATATCTCGTTATCTACCTTGCCTAGAATAAAAAATAGCTGAATGTATGTGTATATTTTGACTCATGGGCAATGGCTTATGGGTTAGAAAATACAATATTGGTGGATTGGTGACAACGAAGTTTGAAGAAGAGGTGGGTAGGTAGACCTTTTGGATGGACCCAAAAGGGTCTAAGTCGTGTGTTCTTTATGACTGCTTTGCCAAAAGTCCCACTTTGAAGATGAAGTCATCATAATCACGTGACCATGATGGTCATTCAGTAGATGAGAGAAAATCTTTCTCCAGCCATGCCAGTGTTTGCAGTGAATTAATAAAGTGATGGTAACACATGTGAAGTTTCTACATCAGCTCAATAACATGAATTTTCCTCAGTCATAGTTGATATGTAGCCATGTCCAAACTTCCAGAAACAGGAAAAAGCCTGGGTGGCTTAGTGGTAGATAGCTTTTATTAAACTGTTCTATCATGGAGTAAGCAGTGATTTTCTTCACTGGAAATGGATTAATCAATCTGAATTTGGATTTGCCCTCTTTGTTTACTATGTTTCTTTGTCCAGACATCTGAATACTCTCTAAATATCTTATTCACAGTATCCCACACAATACTTTTTCTGACCAAAAACCAAATTCTATAGCAAAAGAACAAAGGTATCAAGTTCATAATTATGAAATTAACTGGTAATATATCCAGAAGCAGTTGCCCTTATAAAATGTTGGGATGGAACATTGATGAGCCGGCTATGGCAGCATCTAAGAAATAACAGCTTGTGAGATTAGGATGCTATTTTACAGATATGGTATTTTCTCTGAATCCCTGACCAACATATTTTGTCCATATCTGTAATACGTAGGGCCTGAAAACAAAGTGAGAGACTTGGGAATGACATCACTTACTATCACACCAATGTAATTCCAAATGACCTACTTATAAAATTTTGCTGCTTCTTGCTGAAATTTTAAGCTCTGCTGGTTTAGAGCTCTTAGTATCTAAGAGAGGATTGAATTTTCCGGGGGATCCAAGAATATAATTGGAAGATGAGACTATCAACTGGTCACTTTGGGAAAAGGAGGCTAATCTTGTGTTGGCTAACATAACTGATCCTAATTACTAAGGGGAAATAGAGAGGGGAATATGTCTGGAACACTAATAATCCTGTTACATATATCCTATAATGAATGACTAGTCTACTGCTGAAAAACTGAAGAAAATAGGCATGTTGTGGAGGTTGTTTTGTTGTTTGAAAATACAAATGTTGCATGGAGCACTGGGTGTGGTGCAAAAACAATGAATTTTGGAACCCTGAAAAAATAAAATAAAATTTATAATAAAAAAAAGAAAATACAAATGTGAAAAGTAGGTTCTATATGGATGCTAAATAGATAGAAAGTAGCTTTACATATATTTTTTAAAGATTTTATTTATTTAGGGGCACCTGGGTGGCTCAGTGGGTTAAAGCCTCTGCCTTCGGCTCAGATCATGATCCCAGGGTCCTGGGATCGAGCCCCGCATAGGGCTCTCTGCTCAGCGGGGACCCTGCTTCCTCCTCTTTCTCTGCCTGTCTCTTTGCCTACTTGTGATCTCTGTCAAATAAATAAATAAATAAAATCTTTCTTTAAAAGATTTTATTTATTTATATGATAGAGACACAGCAAGAGAGGGAGCACAAGCAGTGGGAAAGGGAGAAGCCGGCTTCCTGCAGAGCAGGGAGCCTGATGTGGGGCTCTATCCTAGGACCCCGGGATCATGACCTGAGCCAAAGGCAGACGCTTAATAACTGAGCCACCCAGGCATCCCAGAAAGTAGCTTTATAAACAAATATTCCAGTCTTTTGGAATCAAAGGCTCAAAAATGAAACTCTGCATTTCCCAGGTTTCCTTGCAGCTAGAGTTCTGGACATGATTTAGATTACATCAGTCAGAAGCATTTTTGTGAAATGGTGATTAGCAGTCGAGTCCCATGGATAGAAAGGCAAGATGTGGGGCAGCCATTTTGCTTATTTAAAGTATGGTGGAGGTTGCATGATTCTGAGGTCGTCTGCTCAAACTTCCTAATTTAGCATGTGGCTCTCTGACTCAGCAGGTTCAAGCAGAAGCAGCTTTCGTGATTGTAGCAGAGGCAGTGCAGCTTAGGGGACTGTTCAGATTCAGTCCTGTTTCTTCTGGCCTTCCAACACTTTTGTAAGCTCCTGATTTCCTTTATCAAATCCTGTTCTGCTTCAACTAACTGGAGTGGATTTTATTTTCTGCAACTGAACCCTGTCTAATATACCTGCCTTCCAATGTGGAGATATTAGTGAAACATATGTATTTTTTTCCCAGAAAAATTTCTACTTAACTTCCAACCATGCTTACTTCTAGCTATTCTCCTGAGAAGGTGAATTATGTAGATTACTGACAACTCTTTTTTAATTTAGTCCAAATTTAGACAATGCTTCTTAAATGCTGTGTTGTAAGGTTAGGACCCTGTGTTGTTTATAGTTTTGTTAAGGGTTTCTTTACTAATTTAGCTTCTCTCTTTGAAAGTTAGTTTAACAGAAAAATAAGAAATCTTTAATGTTATTATATTAAAAATCTTGGACTGATTTGTTCTAAAGTTATTTTAATTTCTAGCTCACTTTACATTCTGTTGCTCAAGCTGGCAATCTATAACCATGTCTTCCTTATCTATTTGGAGATTCCTTGAAATAGGATAGCAGATTTATCTAAATGTAAAGATATCCTCTCAAATGATGCCAATGGGACAGGCTTTTAAAAAAAAAAATAGGCCCAAGGTTTCACTTTTATAAACCAGGGACAGTCCCAGTGGTTCTCAACCTTGGCTGCACACAGAAAATTCTGAGAAGTTTCCAAAATCTATTAATGCAAGCACCACACCTCAGACAAATTGAGTTCTTCTCTTGGGGGTACTTTTTTTTTTCTTTTAACACTCTGCCAGATGATTTTATTAGTCTGCTTGGACTGCCATAACAAGAAACCACAGACTGGGTGTCTTAACCAATAGAAATTTATATTCTCACAGTTTTGGAAGCCAGAAGTCGAAGACCAAGGTGTCATCCCAGTTGGTTTCTGATGAGGCCTCTTTTCTGGCTTATAGATGGCCGTCTTCTCACTATATCCTCTCATGGTCTTTCCTCTGTGTGCTCACACAAAGAGGTGTCTTGTGTCTCTTCCTCTTTTTATAAGGATACTAGTTCTATTGGATTAGGCCTCCATCTTTATGTCCTCACTTAAACTCAATTACTTCCTTAAAAGTCTATCTCTTAATAACAGTCGCATTGAGATTTAGAGTTTCAATATATGGATTTGGGGACACTCGATTCAGTCTATAACAATGATGATTGAAAACCACTACTTTAGTGGAATCTTTCAATTTTGGGGTGGATGAATTTTAGGACATAAGAAAAAGCAGACAAATCACAATGAGGTACTAGCTTTAAACTATGTGGCAACTTGGCAATTTCTGCTGGGTATGATAGAAAGAAATAGCACCAACTAGGGAAATATATGGGATGAAGGCAGGAGCTGGACAACTGGAAGATTTGGTCTGAGTAGAACAGTAGACTCCAGTCCAGTTCAAGCGGGCAGAAGGTGTTTAAGGTGTTATTTCCCCAGAGGGGGTTTCAAAATAGAGACTTACAAAGGCTAGATTTCTTGAAGTCATGAATCCTGAAGTAAATAACAAGAATATGAGAATCAGGGTTCAGCTTCAGTGACAGGAACAGTAGGAAATGGATGCATGCCCTGTGAACAAGTTTTTGGGACAACATTCTTGAATTTGTGTGAAAACTGAAGATAGTCTTCAAGAGCCAACCAGGGCACATGTAAAGAGGTTAGAGAAAGGACTTGCAGGAAGCTGAATCTATCTCCACGATTAACTGACATGAGAACAGCTGGCTACTATTAAATCTCATTTTCTGGTAGAGTCAAATAACTCTTTTTAATCTCTGATATGGCTCTCAATTGTCTGGTATCTAAAGTAGTGATTCTCGAACTTCATTAAGCATCAGGATTACCTAGAGTGATTCTTCAAACATGGGATATGTAGCCTCACCCTCAAAATTTCTGATTCAGTAGGTTTGGGGTAGGATCCAAGAATTTGCACTTGTAACAAGTTTTCAGATGATACTGATGCTGCTGGTTTGGAGACCACTCTGAGATTCACTGATCCTGTTTGCATGTAGTAGACATTTTTTTATTAATGTTTTAATTTTTTACATAAACATATAATGTATTTTTATCCCCAGGGGTACAGGTTGTAGTAGATATTTTATAGGTAAATGCTCTGAAATATAAATCATCTTATAAACATTGCTGTTGCTATAATTTGTTTCTTTCCCTTGAATAAATAGCTAAATAGTTAAACTTGGGAAAGGCAGGAGAATAACTTTTGATAATGGGAAACAGAATGCTATATAGATGCAGAGGAAACTAAATCCATCCCAGAAGCTTCTGAATAATGAGAGCGAATCCTCCAGATAACAATCAACTAAGAAGTTGTTATTTTTCCCTAAAGCTAGGTAGGGAGGTCAATAGAACCTCTTCCATCATAACAGTGGCAGAATGTTTTAGCTGCATTTACAGTCACTTTTCAGAGTGCCTATTATCTGAATTCTTTGATATAAATTAACTTGTGCTTGCTTTGCCCCCAGACCCTTTTTTTTTTTTTAAAGATTTTATTTATTTATTTGACAGAGAGAAATCACAAGTAAGCAGAGAGGCAGGCAGAGAGAGAGAGGAGGAAGCAGGCTCCCTGCTGAGCAGAAAGCCCGATGTGGGGCTCGAACCCAGGACCTGGGATCATGACCTGAGCTGAAGGCAGCGGCTTAACCCACTGAGCCACCCAGGCGCCCCCCCAGACCCTTTTTTACCTCAAAACCCACCAAAGATAGATTCTCTTCAAAGGGAAGGTCAGAATTTAGGGAAGGCATCCCTTATCTAAATGTTTAAGAAGAAAAAAGGAGGACTAGGGGAGCCTAGGTAGCTCAGTCGGTTAAGTGTCTGCCTTTGGTTGGGGTCATGATCCCAGTGTCCCGGGATCAAGCCCCACATCGGGCTCCTTGCTCAGTGGGGAGTCTGCTTCTCCCTCTCCCTCTGCTGCTCCCCCTGCTTGTGATCTCTCTCTTTTTCTCTCTCTATCTGTTAAATAAATAAATAAATAAATAAATACAATATTAAAAAAAAGAAAAGAAAAGAGTAGGACTAGTTTTTTGGTCCAAGTGCTTAAAGAAGAGAAGGCAAGACCTGGGGTCCCACTTAAAATTTGCCAGTTCTGCTTTGTGCAAATGCAAAAGGTGCTCTTTCTAACTTTGATTTAAAATACTGGATAATTTTTGGATAGATGGCAGGAAATTCTGATGAGGAAAGAGTATTTTCTTAATTTGCATAAAGTCTCCAATTGGGTTGGTAAGCCCAAAAGAATCTCAGGTTAGGGTAGTTTGGTGAGACAAAAAGAGACAAAGTGTAGAAACTGGTGTGACAGTCTGATGCCCAGGCCTCAATTCTGGGAGTTCTTTCCTATTTGTTTTGATGCCAGAAATTTTCCACGTGGGTGGTCTGAGAGAAGCACCAATGACAGCGACACTTCTCTGATGTTTCAGAGCTAAGTGGAACCAGAGATGCAGCACAAATCCACTGCTTTGGGATAGCTTACCAGAAGAGGGTATCCATAGTGACTAAGAGTTGTATGGCTTATGTCTCTCAAGATCTCTCCTAATGATTGTCTTACCATTTTCTGAGTCATACTATCACCCTGCTCATGCCTGACAACTTGTTTACCAATTTTATAGTTGTTGAATATGCAAGACCTTAAGCTGCACATATTCAGAGTCATCAAATAGTTGGAAGTGATATCCTGCATGAATCTCAAGTCTTCTCATAGTCACCATTCAGGTATCCTGTGAGGATGCATCCCAGAAACAGCCATTAATATTCTTAAACCGCAAGAGGATTCTGGAAATTCGGTGGCATAAGGGGTTGGGAAGGACATATCATATCTCTACCATTGGGCAAGGCTAAGGCGTGTCAGTATCATCCATGGAATGTACTTATAGAGGAGGGAATATCTCTGTTAGACATAGGTAGCCTTGTTGCCTGCATCTTGGCATTTCATTCATTTATTAAGTAGCAGATGGACCAGAAATATCTGGTTCGGTTGAAGTGATGTATTGACCTTCCTGTGACTGCAGACATGAAGACTGAGAAAACTTCATGAAAGCTAACATTTATTGAACATACTTACAACACGCCAGATACAATGCTAAGCTTTTTTAAGTCTCATCTCATTGAATTTTCCAGCAACCCTTTACAGCACGTATTTTCATTTTCTCATCTTAAATATGGGGGAACTGAGACTTAAGTCCTATAACCCATCTAAGGTGAGACACTTGGGAAGGGAAAGCGCCATTCCTCATGTCTTCCTGACTCTAGAGCACAGCATTACACTGACTCTGCTGAGAGAGTTGTGCAATTATTGTATTCCAGTCTAGATTCAAGGGTGTGACAATATGACACTGGCCGGTATCCGTGAGAGGGACACAAACAAGAGCGAGAGGTCAGAGTAGGTCAAGGGAGATTACAAGTCCAGAAGATGAAAAGAGAGGGTGACATGGAGTAAAAGATAATACCATAACTGCCCATGGCCAAACTTTTCTTCCGTGTCCTAATAACACCAGTCGCATAAGACATTTCAGAAAACAATCATTCCATCATTAAGTACGTTTACTGGATGCTGCAGTGGATAGCTGCTTCTTAAATATTAAGAGTATACATTAGCTTCTTACCAGAACCTGTGAAATGTTAGTTTTACTCAACATTTTTCAAACATTCAGCTGCAGATCTCTTTTATGTGTGACAACAAATTCTCCAGAAGATTCGACTGCCTTAGTGAAATGAGATTAGTAGCCAATTTCAGAAACACACTGAGGTTATATCAGAATATTCTCTTCTATTATTGTATTGCATTTAAAATTTTAATTTTTAAATTTAAGCTCCTAACTAGCTATAAATAGTTCATTCCAAAATAAGTTATTTTAACTATTTTTCTATTTTCTATAATATTCAATAAATAATTAAACAATATATTCAGGTATTAACAATCAGAAATACTTGTTTAAAGACCTTAATATCATTTGTAATCATTCTTCTGGTGCCACAATTGGGAAGAATAAGGTGAGGTGGAAATGGTATGATTTTGTAGCCAGATAGACCTGACACCGAAACCAAGCAAGAAGAGGTTGGTGTAACCTGTTAATGGGCCTGAAGGATTATCATTCAGGTGCTCACCAGCTGTCTAACTAAAGGTTTTAAATGGCACACGAGAGAGATGGCACAATTTCCTGTGATATAGAATTCTTATAAGGAAAAAGATGCAAATATGAGTTTAACTCAATAGGAAAGTACTTAAAATCTAGAACATAGGATATCCTTGCTGTTTTGTCTCCATCACTCTCCCTTAAGGACCTACTACTTGGGGCATCTGCATAGCTCAGTTGATTAAGCATTTGACTCTTTTTTTTTTTTTAAGATTTTATTTATTTATTTGACAGAGATCACAAGCAGGCAGGAGAAAGGGGGAAGCAGGCCCCCTGCTGAGCAGAGAGCTTGATGTGGGGCTCGATCCCAGGACCCTGGGATCATGACCTGAGCCAAAGGCAGAGGCTTTAACCCACTGAGCCACACAGGTGCCCCAAGCATCTGACTTTTTATCTCAGTTCAGGTCTTGATTTCAGGGTCATGAATTCAAGCACCACGTTGGGCCCTGTGTTGGGTCATGCTGGGTATAGAGCTTACTTAAAAAAATAAATAAAAGGACCTACTTCTCATCCCACCCATACTGTTCCTATATGTTATTTTGCTATAGTGATTCTATAACCCTGGGAGCAAACTGGTGATCAAATACTTCAATGAGATTTAAATTATTTTTATTATGAAATAATTGTAAACTAAAGGGACTTATGAGAATATCCTTTATACCCATCATGCAGATTCAGCATTAGTTTCTCTCTCTCTCCATATGCATGCACATATATTTTTTCCCAAGCTATTTGTAAGTAAGTTGAAGACATTATGCACCTTTATCCATAAATAAACTTCTGCATGTATTTTCTGAGAGTGAGGACATTCTTAATTATAGTATTATGGATTGCAAAATGATAAAGTATTCCTCTTACATCTGTATGCAAGTCCTTTTGTAATGTGACTTTGCTGCGGCTTCTATCAAGGGGGAGAGTCTATTTCTTCACTCTCAAATCTGGGTTTAGCCATGTGACTTGCCTTGGACACAGGACATTAAACGTTAATGTAAGCAGAAGCTTGAAAAGTGCTTATGCTTTGGGGCTTGCCCTCTCTTGATGCTGGGAACCTTTCTGCCACCATGTGAACAAGCCTGGGCTAGGCTGCTGGAGGATCAGAGACATGCAGCTGTCATTTCTGCTGACATCAAGCCAAGTGTCATTAACGAGTGAGGCTATCTAGACCATACAGCTCCAGCAGAAACGGCTCAGACTGTCAGAGTTACACAGTCAACTCACAGAACCATGAGAAGGAATAAATACTTGTAGTCTTAAGCTATTAAGTTTTAGGATGGTTTGTTGCACACCAACAAAGTAAAATGACCAAACCAGAAAATTTAATACGATATTATTATCCAAGCCATATTCAGGTTCTTCCGGTTGTCCCCAAAATGTGCTTTGATAGCATTTTTTCTCTCCAATCCATGTTCAATTCCAAGATGATACAGTGTAATTAACTGTCATGTTTCTCTCTCTTCTTTTTTTAGTTTTCACATTATTATTTTTGCACATGTAAAAAGCTGTACATAATTTTTATTATTATTTTATACAACTGGATATGTTTGGAGATAAGTATATACCCTTAAAGTCAGCACCACAATCTATGCCACAAACTTATCACCTCCAAAAGTTTTCTTCTACCCTTTTATTATTATTATCAGTATTATTCTTATTGTGATGAGGATACTTACAAGATCTACCATCTTAGGAAATTTTTAAGCACTCAGTATTGCCTTGCTATCTATAGGCACTGTTTTATATAGTAGATATTTAGGATTTATTCACTTTATATAATGAAAACTTTTTACTATTTGACTAATACTTCTGTTTTCCTCTTCTCTCAGCCCCTGGCAACCACCATTTCTCTCTCTTTCTGTGAACTGACAATTTATTCAACATATAAATGGTATCATGTATTTATTTTCTGTGTCTGGCTTATTTCACCTATTATAATATCCTCTCAAGTTTATCAATGTTGTTGTAAATGGAAGGATTTCCTTCATCTTTAAAACCAAATAATATTCCATTGTATGTATATTCCTCATTTTTAAAATCCACTCATTCATTAATGGACCTCTAGGTTGCTTCCATGTCTTGGCTATTATAAATAGAGCTGCAATGAACATGGGAGGGCAGCTATCCCTTTGAGACCCTGATTTCAATTCCTTTGGATATGTACCCAAATGTGGAATTGCTGGATCACATGAAGTTCTACTTACAGTTTTTTGAGGAGCATTCATACTGTTTTCCATGATTACTATATCAATTTACCTGTCCAGTGTAACAATAATAAATAAATTGTACATTGTGCACTGTATAAGGGCTCCCTCTTCTCTATATTCTTGCCAACATTCTGATTTTTTTTTTTTTGTAATAGCTATTCTAACAAGTGTGGGGTGATATCTTATTGTGGTTTTGATTTATATTTCCCTAATGATTAGTGATATTGAACACCTTTTAATATACCTGTTGGCTAGTTGTATGACATCTTTGGAGAAATGTCCATTCAGTTTCTCTGGCCATTTTTATTTTATTTATTTTTATTTTTTATTATTTTTATTTTATTATGTTATGTTAGTCATCAGTTTTTGATGTAGTGTTCCATGATTCATTGTTTGCATGTAACACCCAGTACTCTGTGCAATCGTGTCCTCCTTTTTTTTTTTTTTAAAAGATTTTATTTATTTATTTGACAGAGAGAGATCATAAGTAGGCAGAAAGGCAGGCAGAGAGAGAGGGGGAAGCAGGCACCCTGCTGAGCAGAAAGCCCGATGTGGGGCTCGATCCCAGGACCCTGAGATCACGACCTGAGCCAAAGGCAGAGGCTTAACCCACCGAGCCACCCAGGTGCCCAAATCGTGTCCTCCTTAATACCCAACACCAGGCCTAACCATCCCCTCACGCCCTTCCCTTCTAAAACCCTCTGTTTGTTTCTCGGAGTCTATAGTCTCTCATGGTTCATCTCCCACTCTGATTCCCCCCGCTTCACTTTTCCCTTTCTTCTCTTAATGTTCTCCATGCTATTCCTTATGTTCCACAAGTAAGTGAAACCATATGATAATTGACTTTCTTTGCTTGACTTATTTCACTTAGCATAATCTCCTCCAGATCCATCCATGTTGATGAAAAAGTTGGGTATTCATCCTTTCTGATGGCTGAGTAATATTCCATTGTGTATATGGACCACACCTTCTTTACCCATTCGTCTGTTGAAGGGCAACTTGGCTCCTTCCATAGTTTAGCGATTGTGAACATTGCTGCTATGAACATTGGGGTGCATATGGCCCTTCTTTTCACCACATATGTATCTTTGGGAGTAAATACCCAGTAATGCAATTGCCAGGTCATAAGGTAGCTCTATTTTTAATTTTTTGAGGAAACTCCACACTGTTTTCCAAAGTAACTTTACCAACTTGCATTCCCACTAACAGTGTAAGAGGGTTCCCCTTTCTTTTTTTTTTTTTTTTTAAAGATTTTTATTTGTTTATTTCACAGACAGATCACAAGTAGGCAGAGAGACAGAGAGAGAGAGGAGGAGGCAGGCTCCCTGCCGAGCAGAGAGCCCGATGCGGGACTCGATCCCAGGACTCTGGGATTATGACCTGAGCCAAAGGCAGAGGCTTTAACCCCTGAGCCACCCAGGCACCCGGTTCCCCTTTCTCCACAACTTCTCCAACATATGTTGTTTCTTGCTTTGTCAATTGTTGTCATTCTAAGTGGTGTGAGGTGGCATCTCAGTGTGGCTCTGATTTGAATTTCCCTGATGGCTAATGATGTTGAACATTTTTTCATGTGTCTATTAGCCATTTGTATGTATTCTTTGGGCAAGTGTCTGTTCATATCGTCTGCCCATTTTTTAACTTGATTATTTGTTTTTTTTGGGTGTTGAGTTTGAGAAGTTCTTTATAGATCGTGGATATCAGCCCTTTGACTATAGTGTCATTTGCAAATATCTTCTCCCATTCCGTGGATTGCCTCTTTGTTTTGTTGACTATTTACTTTGCTGTGCAGAAGCTTTATATCTTGATGAAATGCCAAAAGTTCATTTTCACTTCTGTTTCTCTTGCCCTTGGAGACGTGTCTTGAAAGAAGTTGCTGTGTCTTTGGCCATTTTTAAATTGGGTTATCATACTTCCTGATTTCAAAATATGTTACAAAACTACAGTAATCAAGAGTATGGTACTGGCATAAAAATAGATATATAGATCAACAGAATGGAATAACAGAGCCCCCAATATACTCATACACATAAGGCTAACTGATCTTTGACAAGGGTCCAAGAATACAATGTGGGGGAAAAGATAGTCTCTTAAATAAATCACATTAAGAAAACTGGATATCCACATGCAGAAAAATGAAATTGGACCCTTATCTTATGCTACTTACAAAACTCAACTCAAAATGGATTAAAGACATAAATGTAGGACCTGAAACTCTAAAACATGCTAGAAGAGCTCCTGGACATTTGTCTTAGCAATGATGTGTCATGGGTATGAGATCAAAATCACAGGCAACAAAAGCAAACACAGATAGGTGGGATTAAAAACTTCTGCATAACAAAGGGAATAATGAACAAAACAAAAGGCAACCTATGAAATGGGAGAAAATATTTGTAAATCATATATCTGATGAAAGGTTAATATCTAAAATATATAAGGAACTTACACAAGTTAATGTCCTGTCTCTTTAATTTTCTTTGGTCTAGAACTTTTAACTGTTTTTTTTCATAACTGACATTTTTGAAGAGTACAGAGCAGGTTTTTTTTGAAGAATGTCTTCCAGTTTGAGTTTGTGTGATATTTCCTTGTGATTAAAATATTACATTTAGGGGCACCTGGGTGGCTCAGTGGGTTAAGCCTCTGCCTTCGGCCCGGGTCATGATCTCAGGGTCCTGGGATCGAGTCCCACGTCGGGCTCTCTGCTCAGCGGGGAGCCTGCTTCCCTCTCTCTGTCTTTCTGCCTGCCTCTCTGTCTACTTGTGATCTCTCTCTGTCAAATAAATAAATAAAATATTTTAAAAATATTACATTTATTTTTTTGCAAGAATACTACATAAATGATCTTATATCCTTCTCAGTGCTTAAGATCAAAAGGCACATAATGTTAATTTGTCTCATTATTGGTTATGTTAACTTTGACATTTCATTAAAGTTGTGTCCACTAGGTTTCTCCACTGAAGATTACCACATTTCCCTTTGCTATTATTAGGTATCACCACACCAGGGAAGGGATTGGAAGGCCCTAAAACAATGCATTGAGGAAGAACAAGGTAGAACCAGTACTCTTAATTCCTCTGGTATTACCAATACTGATCTAGAAACCTGGACTATGGCACACTTTATTGATAATATTGGGTATGGATTTCTTTTTTGTCAATCCAACTGTATAGGCAGCCCATCAAACTGCTCACCAGAGGGTCCTAAAAATACCACCATTAGAGCCATGGGTGACCATGCTCAGATTTGCAAAAGGTTCATGTAGCTCATCCCAGGTTATGGACATTTGAGAGCCCAGGCACTCCTATGTTGGGAACAGAAAAATTACCTAAACAGAACCAACCTGATTATACCATGACTATGGGATAGATATCATTGGAACTGTGGACTTCATTCTGTCACATTATAGGATAGTGGTTGATTTCCACTGACTGGCCATGCTGCCCAGGTATTTATTGGGTATCCCAGTGGTTGTATAGCACAAATCTTTGGTGATGCCTTCTACCTGGGTTGTTGAGCTACAGCAGCCTGGGGTTTCCCTGAACACAGGGGAGAATCTCCTCCACAGAAACAAAAATTGCGAAACTCCATCTCTTCAACACCAAATGGGCACATTTTATTTTCTACTGGTACAATCATTTGGCCACTATCTTTGACCCCTCCATCAGCCCAAAGGATATTACAGCACACATAGATGCCCTCATTAAATTTATCCAACAAGCCTTAATGGATAGCCAGCAAAGCATGTCTTTACTGAACACTGAAATGTGTCTGATGAGAAAAAGCTGTCTTCTAAAATAGGTTGGCCTTGGACATTATTATTGGCTCATGAGGAGGCACCTGTGCCATTATCCAAACAGAATGTTTTCTATTCATACTTGATAAGTCTGCTAATACATCATCTTTATTAAATCAGATGAGGATACAAGTGAGTGCCTTGAATGACCCCCTAGCCAAGGGGATTTAATAAATCAGTGGTTCAGATTAAGGGGCTCTTGGTGGACAAAGGTTTTACTTATGTTGACTATCATTATCTTAATCTGTGTTTTCTCTTGCACATGTCTGTATTATTGCTGTGTTATCTGCTTTCAGTGTAGCCAAAGAGTCACCAAACAAGGTGCTCCCATGCCAGTGATGTGCTGACTGCTCAGGTCACATTGAGGAAGAGGGGGCAAGTAAGATTGATTGTAGGAGCTACTCATGATGGGAGGGGTGTTGGGAGGAGGTTATCGAGAGGATGTGACCACAGGTTGACCCCCAGGCAACTGGAGGCTCCTCATACACTTTTCTGTCATTAGAATGTATGTTCCACCCATCATACCTGTAGCTGGGGCCATTTTAAGAACATCCTTGAGAGAGTGATGTGTTGTTGAGACCATCTGGACTAGATACTTGACTGAACCCAGTGAAAGACTCTATATAAACTTTTAAGATTCTAGTACATGTGTACAGAGATCTATTCATCTGATAGCTGCTGGAGATAAGCTTCAAGTAAGTTCCTTTGTACATTAAACCTGCCATCTATCAGCTGGAGTGGCCTGTCTCTTTTTTGGGCCTCTCCTTGCCCTTTGTGTCCATGGGTCAATTTCAGATTTCATCTGGGAAACCAAAAGAGTATTGCTTGCCAGAGAATCCTGGTCTGGCCAAAATTGCTGGTCCTTTATACTCTCACCCTGAGAAAGGTGTGATCTCAGGCTGAGTGACTCTCGAAGTTGAGGCAGATCCCAAAAGAGTTTGATAGTATGGATGCTCTCTGATGGTCACCCTCCCCACACCTTGGCAGCAGATCTTTCCAGGCAGTTCGTCTCTGTGTCTACCACACCAACATACTCAAAATGTGAGTGATATGTATTTATATGAGTAAACATATGCGGTCCCTCAGTTAGTTAAAACTAATTGTGTGCATTAATGTAGTGGTATGCTTTTCCTAAAGAGCTGTTATTAAATTGATGATGCATGTACAGCCAATGTCATCTTAGAGTGAAAAAGATAGAGCAATTGAGATTTGAGTCATTAAATGAAAAGTGGTCATTAACTTGTTTGAAAGTTTCCTGTCCTATCCCATTTATTTCATAGTATATAAAGGAACTTTGAAAACTTTACTTTCAAAAGAGTTACTTCTCATTCAGAGGAAATGATAGTAGCAAAACCAAAATGGTCATTTTGGTATTTTGATACTAGGGTTCTTGTGGATTTATTTAAAAGAACAAGTTGAATAATACCTTACAGAGCAGCAGAAAGCATATAAGAAGAACAAGATAAATAATGGAAAATAAAAAGTTTTTTTTTTTTTTTCCAGTGGTAAGGAAGCTTGGGTAGTCCCATACATCATGGTGATAAGTGAGTGGTGATAACAATAAAAGATATTCTTGGAATGGATATCCCCACAATTCAAGTGACTGGCCTTAGTCCAGGTCTTTATTTCTAGGACTTAAAAATGATATGTGTCTGAGCATCACCAAAGGCTTTTTTTTTTTTTATTGGAAATTGCTATAACTAAGGACAGATATGATTGGAATTTGGAAGGCAGCATTTATCATTGCTAAATTGGATTGCTTATATTTATAGTTCTTTCAAAAGTACCAAACATGGAAGGTTTCCACTTGCAACAATTCTACTATATTGTATGTTGGCTCAAAAAATATGAGAATGAGGTACTTTTGAGACTTGGTTTTATAAATATAGTTTGGCAAATAAACATTGTGCCTGGAACCCTAATACCAGGAGGTCTCATCAATTCAGCTCCCTCAGTGGCGTTTATATAGGAATGTGTGATAAACACAGGCATGCAGAAGATGAAATAAATAGCTACAATACAAATGCTTCAACCTACAGTCTAGCAACTGTAAGACCAATGAGGACAAAATTAGGAAATTTCTGTAAATATTATCATAAATAAATATACACTATAAATTCTACACATGCAGAATAATGACTAAATCCCAACTGACCTATTTTCTACAAAACTAGGATTATAGCATGCCACGATGAGGTGTGGATTTAGACAAAGAAACTTTTCTTTTTTAAAAAATGAAAAGTTTTATACTGCATAGCTGCCCAAGACTTCAGACAGCTATTCAACTGTGCCCAAATACGTAAAATGATTAACTATCATTAGAATCTATATATTTATATTAACCAGCAATCATGACTTCTAGGCCTACAAAAGGAAGACAAACAAAACAAGGGAATACTTAGAACTGTGTTTTAACTTCACTCCATACTCTGTTTTGTTAGAGGAAGCTTCAAGATACATATTCCAGCCATTGCAGGGGGAAAGGGCCCATTGCCTTCTTTTGTGAAGGAAAAAAAACAAAGACGCTATTGAGAGCTAAGTCTGGGGGCTATAAGTGCCAAATATGTAAATGAAAAGTATCAAATAGGTTTTTGAAGATCGTTTTATACATGCATTTCAGAAAATGAGCAATTTGTATGATGTCAAGCACCATTAATTGAAATCTTTGTGCCCTTGCTTTGATAAATTTGCCTCCCTAACTTGATCCAGAAGCTTTTTTGATTAAATAGCTTATATTTCTAAGTTAAAAAAATACATAGGAGGAGTATTTATTTTGACTTAGTTTGGCAGGATGGTGCTGCAAGTAGAAACCTATATTATATATCAGGAAATGCAGGCTCAGATATTAAATCATCAGATAATACACACTACTATCATAAATAATAATATTTGTAATAACAACTAATAGCAACAGCATCGACAATATCAAGCCCAAATTTAAAATGGCAAAAAAATAATGACAATAAATATACTGGTTTGGAACTATAAAAACCGATTTAAAAAAATCTTGTCCAATAAACCATACATTTTATTCCCTAAAACTAATAATATGAGGGAACCTATGCTTATAACTATTCTAAATAGAAGCATCTCAATTACAGAGGGGACCAATATTGGTGTTGCCTGTGGGTTTGACAAGATTTGATGAGAGATGGAAATTGAAGAATATCAAAGAGGTAGAGGTAGTTATCTTGCTGAGTGGAGTGGTTTCAGAATGGCTAAAGGGAAATAATACACATCTGGAGACTCTATTACGCTTCAACATCAGTTAAAAAGTTACTGCTTCCTGCTACTTGTCATACATCAGCGTATTTCTAACCCCAATAGAAGATATGATAATGTATTTGACCAGTACTGTTAAATTGACTTAAGAACTGATTTATCTGACCTGCATAAACAAACATAAATTATAAGTCCAGGGTGAGAAATACCAAATATTTCTTTAAAATGAATAGAAATATCTTTGAGACTACGTACTATGAGAAATTGCCTACAGAGGTAATTCCCACCAACTGAAGATATATGGAAGCCACAATTTGGAAGTCTCCCAAATGGCACTGAAACAATATGGCCTTGAGAAGAGATAAATTAGACAGATGGAACCATGCAAATGTAACCTATTGGAAATCTGAACAGGAGGTGACTGATAAAATAAAAGCAGCTTGTAACCAGAAAGCTCAGCTTCTGACTTAATGCAGATTTCTGGTACAAGAGGTTCATGAAACACTTGGAGTTGTTGCAGGATATATCATGAGTAAATCAGAATCCTGTACTTAATTAGACTGGAAAACAAGTAGCAAGGTTAAAGAACACTCGTTTGAAGTCACTAAAATTTAGATCAGTAACATTTTACTTATTTTCTATAAACCACTGGTGTCAGTTTTGTTATGGGAGATTGATCCTCTTGAGAGGGAAATATCTCCATGGATGAGCTTCAAGAATGTTACTAATCAAGGATGTTACTAGTCTTTCTTCATTTGCCTTCAGGTATTTCATTTTCTAGCCAACACAGCACTGTCCCACATACCTTTTCTTTTCCCTGTCTCATGTCTTTGCTAATGCTCCCTGCTTTTCATCGGACCCCTGCAAACCATCTTTACCTATCCACATCTTACCTTCACACATCTTCTCAAGCCACTTTCTCCATGAAGCCATTTCTGATCATCCTTAGCCACACAGAATCTCTTCCCTGTCTGACCCATACAGCCATGACTCACTTATGGCTCTTTTGCTGACTTTAACTTATACCTTGGTTCTGTACTATTTCCTTATTAAAATATTCCTCAAGGGCCCTCTGAATAGTTCTTATTTTCTCTGCAGGAGCTAACAATATCTGGTACATATAGGAAGCATTTGTTAAATGATTAAACAAATTATAGTTTAATTTCCAAGGAATTAAGAAACTAAGAAATATAGTTGTGTCCAATCATGATTCTTCTTGTTATTTACAGGACTTATAGAAGTGTAGGCAGTCTCTGTTATTGGTTGCTTTACATTGGTTGTTAGCACAACCACTGGGTTGTAGCACAGGGTAACTTGTTAGTACCACCCAATACCCATTCCTCTACCATGAAATTTATTTGTTTTTTAATCTACTTTAGCCTAGGCAAGCATGCATCACGGTATTATGGTGTATTTTTTTTTTTTTTAATAGTTTGCTTTTAGACCCTGGTTAAAATTTTCAAGCAGTTTTCAATTTACATATTTTGGGGACAAATAGGACATGCAGAAACATTTGTATGACCTGCATATTATTTTTTCAAACATTGAATAGGTGTCAACATTTTAATAATGGAAGAATTCACCTTAAAAAGAACTACCAGATTTCTGGCTTTTCTTGAAAAATCAAATCTGACCATACTCCATCCCCATTTTTTCAGAGCCACAAACTATTCAATTTTAATATGGGATATGGGATGCTTTCCAGTTTTGGACAGTTCCAGCCTGGCCCCTGTTCCTCACTTACGTACTTTCTTTGTCCATTTTAGGCCTCTGAGTTCATTATTCCTATTTTAAAGCTTCTTTTGAAAAGATAGGGTGTGTCAGAGACTACCAGCTATTTATTAAAACTGATTTGTTTGTCCTGGCTGTAGAGTCAGACTATTTTTCCTAGCTTTCTTTGCAGTTCAGTGTGGCCATGAGATTGAGTTTAGCCAATGAATGGAGTAGAAGTACTATGTGCCACTTTCCAGCCTATTCCATGCAAACTTTCTGTGCAGACTTCTCCATTGTATTTCTCCTTCTGATAGCCAGCTGTAGACAAAGAGACCCAGTAACTTGGCAGAGCCACAAAACTGAAGGAGTGGGTCCTTCAGTGACCCTGTCTGTAGGGAAGCGGAGTTACTGACTGCTATGGCCTTGATTGTTGTTATGTGAGCAAGAAATATACTTCTTTTTCAAAAGGAATTTCTGAACTTTAAATCTGAGAGATCAAAAAGTATGATACTTTTCTCAGAATTGTACTGCAAGTTCTAGTCTTTTAGCTTCAGTTGTTGGAGTCATATGTAAGTTTACGGTTTGAATAGAACAGAAGAAGAAATATACTTTTATGGTCAAACTTCCTTTATTTAGGTCTCTTTTATGGCAGTCGCCCTATACTAAATAACCCAGCATGCTAATGAACTGGTAATTGCTTGTGGCATCTGATCTTTGGTAACAAATGTCAAGTAGGCAGAGGACAAGTGGGAATAAATGCCCCAGCTTTCCTGGGGGTGCTACTCGTTCTGAGTGCCTGGTATGCAGGGCCTTGTAGATAAAATCTGGCAGCAGCAAGGGGTGAGGGAGAGGCATGTAGGGTCATCCCTGACTTTTAAAATGCTCTAGTCAGAGAAGCCCTATCATTAGCAGCAACAGCAAACCTTCACTGAGCACCTGGTTTAGTGCTTTGAGTTCATATCCAAGGGCGGTACAATGCATTTCTCTGCTAGCTTTATTGAAATTTTTTGAGAGAAAAAAACCTCAGTTTTGACTTACATGCAGCCTCTTTGAGAGCCCTGGGCTAACCAAACCATTTCACTTACATCTTTCTGAATTAGTAGGTATCAAGCAAAACTCATTTAAATCAAGTATTTGATGTTTAGTATAGTTTGCATATTAGTTTTAGGTCAAATTTTGAGGCTATAAAATTAATTATTTACATTCAGCATGACTTAAAATTATATATTTATATGCTAATAATACATTGATCCTAGCATAATCATTGTGTAGAGAACATCATACCCATTATAATATTTGAAACATAATTTTAATTGACCAGAGCATGGTTTCTGTAATTATTGCTTTGAAATGTTTATTAGAGAAGGCCTCTGTGGGGAGGGACCTGGAAATTTCTAGCTGTTCTGCTTGCTACTGTACAGGTAACTTCAACTTTGGGGATGCGAACAGCAAAGCCAGTCCCTTTGACCTCCAATGTGTTGTTCATGACCATAATGTGCTCGATGTCACATGGCCCCTACTTGTATTATTGTTTTTATAGTTTGCTAATGGCAATCCACTTAATGACATAATGTTCAGGACCACATTGCAATAAAAGTGGGGAATACCCGAAATCCTTTAATGTAGAGTTTGGATGGCAAAAACTTTTATCTGTCATATCGAAAGCTGTATTATTACTGTGTTCATTATGTGGGATTCATTAAATAATAACAGCTTTAAGAGTGAATGCTATTTTAGAGTCCTGGAATGTTAGAATTCATAGAGACTCTATGAATTAGAATCTCTCTCAACTCTTGGTGGGTCTACCCAAGTTACTACCCATTGTTGGGGAAATTTTCCCATGGTTTTTTGTTTTTTTTTTTCCATTTTTTTAAAATTTTATTTTTTATAAACATATATTTTTATCCCCAGGGGTACAGGTCTGTGAATTGCCAGGTTTACACATTTCACAGCACTCACCATAGCACATACCCTCCCCAAAGTCCATAACCCCACCCTCCCTCTCCCAACCCCCCCTCTCCCCATCAACCCTCAGTTTGCTTTGTGAGATTAAGGGTCACTTATGGTTTGTCTCCCTCCCAATCCCATCTTGTTTCATTTACTCTTCTCCTACCCCCTCAGCCCCCCATGTTGCATCTCCTCTCCCTCATATCAGGGAGATCATATGATAGTTGTCTTTCTCCAATTGACTTATTTCGCTAAGCATGATACCCTCTAGTTCCATCCACGTCGTCGCAAATGGCAAGATTTCATTTCTTTGATGGCTGCATAGTATTCCATTGTGTATATATACCACATCTTCTTTATCCATTCGTCTGTTGATGGACATCTAGGTTCTTTCCATAGTTTGGCTATTGTAGACATTGCTGCTATAAACATTCGGGTGCACGTGCCCCCTTCGGATCGCTACATTTGTATCTTTAGGGTAAATACCCAGCAGTGCAATTGCTGGGTCATAGGGGAGTTCTATTTTCAACATTTTGAGGAACCTCCATGCTGTTTTCCAGAGTGGTTGCACCAGCTTGCATTCCCACCAACAGTGTAGGAGGGTTCCCCTTTCTCCACATCCTCGCCAGCATCTGTCATTTCCTGACTTGTTAATTTTAGCCATTCTGACTGGTGTGAGGTGGTATCTCATTGTGGTTTTGATTTGTATTTCCCTGATGCCGAGTGATGTGGAGCACTTTTTCATGTGTCTGTTGGCCATCTGGATGTCTTCTTTGCAGAAATGTCTGTTCATGTCCTCTGCCCATTTCTTGATTGGATTCTTTGTTCTTTGGGTGTTGAGTTTGCTAAGTTCTTTATAGATTTTGGACACTAGCCCTTTATCTGATATGTCATTTGCAAATATCTTCTCCCATTCTGTCAGTTGTCTTTTGGTTTTGTTAACTGTTTCCTTTGCTGTGCAAAAGCTTTTGATCTTGATAAAATCCCAATAGTTCATTTTTTCCCTTGCTTCCCTTGCCTTTGGCGATGTTTCTAGGAAGAAATTGCTGCGGCTGAGGTCGAAGAGGTTGCTGCCTGTGTTCTCCTCCAGGATTTTGATGGATTCCTATCTCACATTGAGGTCCTGCATCCATTTTGAGTCTATTTTCGTGTGTGGTGTAAGGAAATGATCTAATTTCATTTTTCTGCATGTGGCTGTCCAATTTTCCCAACACCATTTATTGAAGAGGCTGTCTTTTTTCCATTGGACATTCTTTCCTGCTTTGTCGAAGATTAGTTGACCATAGAGTTGAGGATCTATTTCTGGGCTCTCTATTCTGTTCCATTGGTCTATGTGTCTGTTTTTGTGCCAGTACCATACTGTCTTGATGATGACAGCTTTGTAATAGAGCTTGAAGTCCGGAATTGTGATGCCACCAACTTTGGCTTTCTTTTTCAATATTCCTTTGGCTATTCGAGGTCTTTTCTGGTTCCATATAAATTTTAGGATTATTTGTTCCATTTCTTTGAAAAAAATGGATGGTACTTTGATAGGAATTGCATTAAATGTGTAGATTGCTTTAGGTAGCATAGACATTTTCACAATATTTATTCTTCCAATCCAGGAGCATGGAACATTTTTACATTTCTTTGTGTCTTCCTCAGTTTCTTTCATGAGTACTTTATAGTTTTCCGAGTATAGATTCTTAGTCTCTTTGGTTAGGTTTATTCCTAGGTATCTTATAGTTTTGGGTGCAATTGTAAATGGGATTGACTCCTTAATTTCTCTTTCTTCTGTCTTGTTGTTGGTGTAGAGAAATGCAACTGATTTCTGTGCATTGATTTTATATCCTGACACTTTACTGAATTCCTGTACAAGTTCTAGCAGTTTTGGAGTGAGTCTTTTGGGTTTTCCACATATAGTATCATATCATCTGCAAAGAGTGATAGTTTGACTTCTTCTTTGCCTATTTGGATGCCTTTAATTTCTTTTTGTTGTCTGATTGCTGAGGCTAGGACTTCTAGTACTATGTTGAATAGCAGTGGTGATAACGGACATCCCTGCCGTGTTCCTGATCTTAGCGGAAAAGCTTTCAGTTTTTCTCCATTGAGAATGATATTTGCGGTGGGTTTTTCATAGATGGCTTTGATAATATTGAGGTATGTGCCCTCTATCCCTACACTTTGAAGAGTTTTGATCAGGAAGGGATGCTGTACTTTGTCAAATGCTTTTTCAGCATCTATGGAGAGTATCATATGGTTCTTGTTCTTTCTTTTATTAATGTGTTGTATCACATTGATTGATTTGCGGATGTTGAACCAAACTTGCAGCCCTGGAATAAATCCCACTTGGTCGTGGTGAATAATCCTTTTAATGTACCGTTGAATCCTATTGGCTAGTATTTTGGTGAGAATTTTTGCATCTGTGTTCATCAAGGATATTGGTCTGTAGTTCTCTTTTTTGATGGGATCCTTGTCTGGTTTTGGGATCAAGGTGATGCTGGCCTCATAAAATGAGATTGGATGTTTTCCTTCCATTTCTATTTTTTGGAACAGTTTCAGGAGAATAGGAATTAGTTCTTCTTTAAATGTTTGGTAGAATTCCCCCGGGAAGCTGTCTGGCCCTGGGCTTTTGTTTGTTTGGAGATTTTTGATGACTGCTTCAATCTCCTTACTGGTTATGGGTCTGTTCAGGCTTTCTATTTCTTCCTGGTTCAGTTGTGGTAGTTTATTTGTCTCTAGGAATGCATCCATTTCTTCCAGATTGTCAAATTTGTTGGCGTAGAGTTGCTCATAGTATGTTCTTATAATTGTCTGTATTTCTTTGGTGTTAGTTGTGATCTCTCCTCTTTCCTTCATGATTTTATTTATTTGGGTCCTTTCTCTTTTCTTTTTGATAAGTCTGGCCAGGGGTTTATCAATCTTATTAATTCTTTCAAAGAGCCAGCTCCTAGTTTCGTTGATTTGTTCTATTGTATTTTTGGTTTCTATGTCATTGATTTCTGCTCTGATCTTTATGATTTCTCTTCTCCTGCTAGGTTTAGGGTTTCTTTCTTGTTCTTTCTCCAGCTCCTTTAGGTGTAGGGTTAGGTTGTGTACCTGAGACCTTTCTTGTTTCTTGAGAAAGGCTTGTACCGCTATATATTTTCCTCTCAGGACTGCCTTTGTGGTGTCCCACAGATTTTGAACCATTGTGTTTTCATTATCATTTGTTTCCATGAATTTTTTCAATTCTTCTTTAATTTCCTGGTTGACCCATTCATTCTTTAGAAGGATGCTGTTTAGTCTCCATGTATTTGGGTTCTTTCCAAATTTCCTCTTGTGATTGAGTTCTAGCTTCAGAGCATTGTGGTCTGAAAATATGCAGGGAATGATCCCAATCTTTTGATACTGGTTGAGACCTGATTTAGGACCGAGGATGTGATCTATTCTGGTGAATGTTACATGTACACTAGAGAAGAATTTGTATTCTGTTGCTTTGGGATGAAATGTTCTGAATATATCTGTGATGTCCATCTGGTCCAGTGTGTCATTTAAGGCCTTTATTTCCTTGTTGATCTTTTGCTTGGATGATCTGTCCATTTCAGTGAGGGGAGTGTTAAAGTCCCCTACTATTATTGTATTATTGTTGATGTGTTTCTTTGTTTTTGTTATTAATTGGTTTATATAGTTGGCTGCTCCCACGTTAGGGGCATAGATATTTAAAATTGTTAGATCTTCTTGTTGGACAGATCCTTTGAGTATGATATAGTGTCCTTCCTCATCTCTTATTATAGTCTTTGGCTTAAAATCTAATTGATCTGATATAAGGATTGCCACTCCTTTCTTTTGATGTCCATTAGCGTGGTAAATTCTTTTCCACCCCCTCACTTTAAATCTGGAGGTGTCTTCGGGTTTAAGATGAGTTTCTTGCAGGCAACATATAGATGGATTTTGTTTTTTTTATCTATTTTGATACCCTGTGTCTTTTGATTGGGGCATTTAGCCCATTAACATTCAGATAACTATTGAGAGATATGAATTTAGTGCCATTGTATTGCCTGTAAGGTGACTGTTATTGTATATTGTTTCTGTTCCTTTCTGATCTACTAGTTTTAGGGTCTCTCTTTGCTTAGAGGACCCCTTTCAATATTTCCTGTAGAGCTGGTTTGGTGTTTGCAAATTCTTTCAGTTTTTGTTTGTCCTGGAAGCTTTTAATCTCTCCTTCTATTTTCAATGATAGCCTAGCTGGATATAGTATTCTTGGCTGCATGTTTTTCTTGTTTAGTGCTCTGAATATATCATGCCAGCTCTTTCTGGCCTGCCAGGTCTCTGTGGATGAGTCTGCTGCCAATCTAATATTTTTACCATTGTACGTTACAGACTTCTTTTCCCGGGCTGCTTTCAGGATCTTCTCTTTGTCACTAAGACTTGTAAATTTTACTATTAGGTGATGGGGTGTGGACCTATTCTTATTGATTTTGAGGGGGGTTCTCTGAACCTCCTGGATTTTGATGCTTGTTCCCTTTGCCATATTGGGGAAATTCTCTCCAATAATTCTCTCCAATATACCTTCTGCTCCCCTCTTTCTTCTTCTTCTGGAATCCCAATTATTCTAATTTTGTTTCGTCTTATGGTGTCACTTATCTCTTGAATTCTCCCCTCGTGGTCCCGTAGTTTCGCTCAGCTTCTTTATTCTCTGTCATTTGGTCTTCTATATCGCTAATTCTTTCTTCTGCCTCATTTATCCTAGCAGTGAGAGCCTCCATTTTTGATTGAACCTCATTAATAGCTTTTTTGATTTCAACTTGGTTAGATTTTAGTTCTTTTATTTCTCCAGAAAGGGCTTTTATATCTCCCAACAGGGTTTCTCTAATATCTTCCATGCCTTTTTCGAGCCCGGCTAGAACCTTGAGAATTGTCATTCTGAACTCTAGATCTGACATATTACCAATGTCTGTATTGATTAGGTCCCTAGCCTTCGGTACTGCCTCTTGTTCTTATTTTTGTGGTGAATTTTTCCGCCTTGTCATTTTGTCCAGATAAGAGTATATGAAGGAGCAAGTAAAATACTAAAAGGGTGGCAACAACCCCAGGAAAATATGCTTTAGCCAAATCAGAAGAGTCCCAAATCATGAGGGGGGAAAAAGGGGATAAAAAGAGGTTTAGAAAAAAAAAAAAAGAAAAGAAAAGAAACAATTAAAAAAAGAAAACCGATAAAGAAAAAATATAAAAAGGAAAAAAAAATATATATATTAGATAAACTAGTTAAAAAACGTTAAAAAAGAAAAGGGTAAAAGTTAAAAAAAATTTAGCAGAAGAAGAGAAAAAAAATTGAAAAAGAAAAAAAAATTAAATTAACTGCTAGGCTAAAGAATCATGGGGAGAAAGGCATGAGTTCCATGCTTTGCTTTCTCCTCCTCTGGAATTCCGCTGCTCTCCTTGGTATTGAAACTGCAGTCTTTGGTAGGTGAACTTGGGCCTGGCTGGGTTTCTTGTTGATCTTCTGGGGGAGGGGCTTGTTGTAGTGATTCTCAAATGTCTTTGCCCCTGGTGGAGTTGCACCGCCCTTACCAGGGGCCGGGCTGAGTAATCCGCTTGGGTTTGCTCGGGTTTGCTTTCGGAGCTTTTGTTCCCTGAGCGCTTTCCGTAGAGTTCTGGAGGGCGGGAATGAAGATGGCGGCCTCCCAGTCTCCGGCCTGGAGGAGCCGAGAGCCCGGGGCCCCACTCCTCAGAGCGCCCTCAGAGAACAGCGCCCAATTACTCCCGTCACCCTGGCCTCTGGCCGCGCTCCGACTGACTGGGCCTGCAACCGGTTCAAGGTAACCCCGAGCTTAGAGCTCACTCCTCGGCTCTGTCTCTGTAGCCGGCTTCCCCGTTCTAATACCTGTAAGCTCTGCGACACTCAGACACCCCCGATCCTTCTGTGACCCTGCGGGACCGGAGGCCACGCTGACCCCGCGTGGGCTTCACCCCGGTTAAG